>NC_088246.1:63081977-63456352 GCF_036013445.1 Caloenas nicobarica | reverse complement strand
AAGACGAAGAAGATGAAGAAGACGAAGACGAAGAAGATGAAGAAGACGAAGAAGATGAAGAAGACGAAGAAGAAGAAGAAGACGAAGAAGAAGAAGAAGAAGAAGACGAAGAAGACAAAGACGAAGAAGAAGAAGAAGAAGAAGACGAAGAAGAAGACGAAGAAGACAAAGACGAAGAAGAAGAAGAAGAAGACGAAGAAGAAGAAGACGAAGAAGAAGACGAAGAAGAAGAAGAAGAAGAAGAAGAAGAAGAAGAAGAAGACAAAGAAGAAGAAGACGAAGAAGAAGAAGAAGACGAAGAAGAAGAAGACGAAGAAGAAGGAGAAGACGAAGAAGAAGAAGGCGAAGAAGACAAAGAAGAAGAAGACGAAGAAGAAGACGAAGAAAAGACGAAGAAGAAGAATACGAAGAAGAAGGAGAAGATGAAGAAGACGAAGAAGACGAAGAAGAAGAAGACGAAGAAGATGAAGAAGACGAAGAAGACGAGGAAGAAGAAGAAGACGAAGAAGACGAAGACGAAGAAGACGAAGAAGACTAAGAAGAAGAAGACAAAGAAGAAGAAGAAGAAGAGGACGAAGAAGAAGAAGAAGACGAAGAAGACCAAGAAGTCGAAGAAGACGACGAAGAAGGAGACGATGAAGACGAAGACGAAGAAGACGAAGAAGACTAAGAAGTAGAAGAAGAAGAAGATGAAGACAAAGAAGACGAAGATGACGAAGAAGAAGACGAAGAAGTAGAAGAAGAAGAAGATGAAGACAAAGACGACGAAGATGACGAAGAAGAAGACGAAGAAGACGAAGAAGAAGACGAAGAAGAAGAAGAAGAAGAAGAAGACGAAGAAGACGAAGAAGACGTAGAAGACGAAGAATACGAAGAATACGAAGAAGAAGAAGAAGAAGAAGAAGATGAAGACGAAGAAGAAGAAGAAGAAGACAAGAAGAAGAAGATGAAGAAGAACACGAAGAAGAAGAAGAAGAAGAAGAAGACGAAGAAGAAGAAGACGAAGAAGAAGACGAAGAATAAGAAGAAGAAGACGAAGAAGAAGACGAAGAAGAAGAAGAAGACGACGAAGACGAAGAAGACGAAGAAGAAGAAGAAGACGAAGAAGACGAAGGAGACGTAGAAGACGAAGAATACGAAGAATACGAAGAAGAAGAAGAAGAAGAAGATGAAGACGAAGAAGACGAAGAAGAAGACGAAGAAGAAGACGAAGAAGAAGAAGAAGAAGAAGAAGAAGAAGACGAAGAAGAAGACGAAGAAGAAGACAAAGAAGATGAAGAAGAAGAAGAAGAAGAAGAAGACGAAAAAGAAGAAGAAGAAGAAGACGAAGAAGAAGACAGAGAAGAAGAAGAAGACGAAGAAGAAGAAGAAGAAGAAAACGAAGAAGACGAAGAAGAAGTAGACGAAGAAGAAGAAGAAGACGAAGAAGATGAAGAAGAAGAAGAAGAAGAAGACGAAGAAGAAGATGAAGAAGAAGACGAAGAAGAAGAAGAAGAAGACGAAGAAGACGAAGAAGAAGAAGAAGACGAAGAAGAAGAAGAAGACGAAGAAGAAGAAGAAGAAGACGAAGAAGACGAAGAAGAAGAAGAAGACGAAGAAGAAGAAGAAGATGAAGAAGAAGAAGACGAAGAAGAAGACGAAGATGAAGAAGACGAAGAAGAAGAAGAAGAAGACGAAGAAGAAGACGAAGAAGACGAAGAAGAAGAAGAAGAAGAAGAAGACGAAGAAGAAGACGAAGAAGAAGAAGAAGACGAAGAAGAAGAAGAAGAAGAAGAAGAAGAAGACGAAGAAGAAGACGAAGAAGAAGACAAAGAAGATGAAGAAGAAGAAGAAGAAGAAGAAGACGAAAAAGAAGAAGAAGAAGAAGACGAAGGTGAAGACAGAGAAGAAGAAGAAGACGAAGAAGAAGAAGAAGAAGAAAACGAAGAAGACGAAGAAGAAGTAGACGAAGAAGAAGACGAAGAAGAAGAAGAAGACGAAGAAGATGAAGAAGAAGAAGAAGAAGAAGACGAAGAAGAAGATGAAGAAGAAGACGAAGAAGAAGAAGAAGAAGACGAAGAAGACGAAGAAGAAGAAGAAGACGAAGAAGAAGACGAAGAAGAAGAAGAAGAAGACGAAGAAGACGAAGAAGAAGAAGAAGACGAAGAAGAAGAAGAAGATGAAGAAGAAGAAGACGAAGAAGAAGACGAAGATGAAGAAGACGAAGAAGAAGAAGAAGAAGACGAAGAAGAAGACGAAGAAGACGAAGAAGACGAAGAAGAAGAAGAAGACGAAGAAGAAGACGAAGAAGAAGAAGAAGACGAAGAAGAAGAAGAAGAAGAAGACGAAGAAGACGAAGAAGACGAAGAAGAAGAAGACGAAGAAGAAGAAGAAGACGAAGAAGAAGACGAAGAAGAAGAAGACGATGAAGAAGACGAAGAAGAAGAAGAAGAGGAAGAAGACGAAGAAGACGAAGAAGTAGTAGTGTGTGGTACCATGGGGTATTTTCCAAAGGAGGACACATTTCAATGAGAAACATGCTTTTTCCTTCCAAAACTTGCTCCGCTGTGCTTCTTGGCCAGTGATGCAGGACAAGTGCTCCCATACCTGCCCTGCGCTTGTGTTGCGCGCAGGGAGAGCTGAAAAGTGGCAGCTCTGGATGGTGCAGCAAGTCTGGAGCCCTACCAAACCCAAGCTGGTTTGCACGGGCAAGAAATCCTGGGGGAATGGAGCCCAGGGAAGAGCAGAGCTCACTCCTGCTACAAACTTGCCCTGGGCAAGAGAGCCAGAGAGCACCAGGGCACAAGTGGTGCCTTGGAGGTGCAAGAGCAGCAGTCAAGAACTGAGCCAAAAGGGCCCAGAGGAGCCCTGACAAGAAGGGGCTGTGCTCAGTGCTACAGAGGACAAGAAGCAACCCCCGGGGTCCACCCGGGGAGCCTAGAAAGCTTCCTCCTCCCAGATGTAGGGCACGGGGGCCACCTTCGTGGAGCAGGAGCAGCAGGCCCCAGTCCACAACGGCCCAAAGGGGTCCTGGCAAGGGGCTGTGCTCCATGCTGCAGAGGAAGGCAAAAACCCCCAGGGACACTTCTAGGTCAATGTGGAGGAAAAAAAGCCTTCCTTCTCCCAGCTGCAGGACACAAGATGCCATCTTCGTGGTGCATGAGCAGCAGGCAATAACCGAACCCAAAGGGAGCAGAGAAGCCCTGACGAGTGGTCATGCTCAATACTGCAGAGGAAGGCAAAAAACCCCCAGAGACTAGTGCCAATCTCCCCGGGGGAAAATTCCTTCCTGACCCCAGCCAGTGCTGGCGATTGGCTGTTCCCCAAGCATGTGAGCAAGATCTGTCTTCTCATCCCACAGGCTAGTCACACCTCCCAGGAGATGCCCAAGCCCTAATGTCCCTCCACCTGGAGCCATCTCAGGTGCTTCTGAGGGTGGTAAAATGCCCCCAGCCTAATTGGCCTTGGGGGCAAGAATCATCCCCACACTTGGCATGATGCTCCAACTGGGATCCCTGGCAACAGCTCTACATCCTGTTTCTTACAGCTGCTGCCCCTGGATCTGCCAGGGATGAGAACAGTGAGCTCTGCAGTGCTCCTCAAGAAGGCTTTTGCTTGCTGTTGCCATTGCTCTCCAGCTGAAAAGGATTTCCCTCCATCAGATGAGCTTTGAAGGCAGCCTTGCAGCGGTGAACCTCCAGCAGCCTTGTCTAGCCTCCTCTGGTCTTTTTCCTTAAGCCCCCTCCAAGTGATTCCACTGGCTCCTCAAGGACTTGCACTCACATGTCTTCAGGCTGCCCTCGGGGCCAACTCTGGCAGCATGACACGGGAGCATGGTCCCTTTTATGCTGCCCCAGGGCATTGTGACTGCTGTGGTGGCACTGTGACATGGGGGTGACGTGGCTCCCCCTGCGCAGCCCCTCCTGCTGCCCATCCACCAGGCATCCTTCAGAATCTGGCCTTTGGGGTGCTGCCCCCAGACAACCCTGTGCCCAGGAGGCCATGGAGGCTGTCCCTGCCCTTGGTGGCCAGGCTCTGGGCACAACTGCTGGGCAGTCCTGTCAATTTGTCTGTACATTCCAACTTTGCAAACAAGGGCATTTATACCCCAAACAGTCCTTTGGCTGTAGGCATGCCAGAGGTGAAAGAAAGGGCTTCGTTGCCCTCTGCAGAAGCTTGCAGAGATGTAGAGAGCACCTAAGAGCAAGAAGCATTAAGGGAGATATTTTCTCCCAAGGACCCTCTGCTTTTTTAACTCTTGAATAATGAACCCAAGAGTTTTTCACTGTCTTGCTTCAATGCTGTGAAAGTTGTCAAGATCACTTGATATGATCCTTTCCACTGAGGGTGCATTGGTTTGGGGTCCCAGTCTCTGAGGAATGCCCTGTCTTCTGGTTTGAAGTTGTGAGCCAGTATTTCAAGCCACTGCAGATCCTGTAGAGTTTTACTCAAGGATATAAGGTAGAAGTTGAGGTCAAAACCCTCTTTTACATGCATGTCTCTGGGGACATATGGTATTTGGTAAGGTCATCCATACAGCAGTTCATAGGGGTTAACTTGAAGGTTGCCCCTAGGTTGGATTCTTATCCTAAGTATGGGTATTGGGAGGGCTTGCACCCAAGTCAGAACTATCCTGAAAAAGGATCATGTAGTACAAGGAGGTATTTATACTCTTTTGTTGGCAATTCTTTGAAATCAGTTTGCCAGAGCTCTCCAGGTACATTTCCAGATTTTATAGCTCCCATTACTACTTTGTTCATAGCATTTGGTTTATTTCTTTTACAAATGCTTCATTATTGTTCTACTGTTTGCACAATCAGTGCCATTTTAGGTCCTATGATGAACTTTTGTAAATGTTTTAACAGTGTTTCTGTACTCCAACGAGTTGCCTCATGTTCTTGTTTTATTATTTCCTGTAGGATGGGCTCAGGAACTACAGCTTGCCCAGTGGAGGTAATTGCCCATCCTCTAGGTTCAAAATTTGCACCTAGTATTTCAATCAACTGACAGTCTTTAGCCGCATATTCTGGTTTTTCTCTTGGCAGAGCTACATCTTGAAGGGCCACTAGGGCTAAGACTTTTTTCTCTAGTGTGCCTTTTTCTGCAGCCTCTTTAGCTGCTTGGTCAGCTAAATGATTTCATAATTCAAGTTCACTCTTAGATGCTTGGTGAGCTCTACAATGCATAACAGTGACCTGTGGGTTTCTGGACTCCTCCAAGCAGGGCTAAAATTTGTCTAGTGTGCTAGATCGCTGTCCCTTGAGCTGTCAGTAATCTTCTTTCTTTCCAAATAGCTACATGTTCATGAACTACTTCAAAGGCATATTTTGAGTCAGTCCAAATGTTCATGCGTTTTCCTTCACTCAATTCCAGGGCTTGAGTGAGTGCTATTAATTCTGCCTTTTGGGCTGATACGTCTGAGGTATCCCAATTAAATTACCTTATCCTAGGTGGTCACCGCATACCCTGATAGATGTTTTTCATTTTGGACAAAGCTGCTTCCATCATTATATAGCTCCCAGTCTGGGTTTTCTAAGGGAATATCCCTTAAATCTGGTCTACTAGAGTATACTTCTTCTATAGTTTGTAGACAATCATGTTCAGGAGCCTGTTCCACATAAACATAGCAGGGTTAACAATTGAGGTAGTTCTCAGTGTTGTATTGTTCTGTTCTAATAGAACCACCTGGTATTTGAGCATTCGACTTGGGGTCAGCCAGTCACCTTATTCAAGCACAGTAAGTACCACATGTGGAACATAAACAACAATATTTTGTCCCAAAGTTAATTTGCGAGCTTCTTGAATCAAGAGCCCTGGCTCATGTTGTCAAGTTGCTTGGAAAAGTAAGCCACGGCTCTTCTCTGGTCCACTAAAAACTGTGCCAGTACCCCCAGTGCTATAGCTTGTCTTTCATATGTGAGTAACTTAAAAGGATGAGAGGGGTCTGGCAGTCCCAGTGCTGGAGCCTGCATAGATGCTCACTTAAGATGCAGAAATGTGGCTCATGAGTCATCAGTCCAGACTATAATATCTTTTTGGGCCACCTTTAAGAGCTCATAGAGAGGTTTCAATAACAAGCTATAGTTGCTTATCCATAAGCGACACCACCCGACCATTTTGAGAAACGCGCATAGCTCTCTTATCGCCTATGGCTGCGGAAGTTTGCATATAGTTTCCTGGCGTTTCTGTCCCAGCCTCCTTTGACCTTTACGGATTTCAAATCCCAGGTAGGTAATGGTGGTTTTGACTACTTGGGCCTTTTTCTTGGACACTGGATATCTGCTCAGTCCCAGAAAGTTCAGTAGAGCTACAGTTTGATTCCAGAATTGTTGCTCCATCTCCTTGGCAGTTAGAATGTCATCTACATATTGCAGCAAGGCTCCAACAGGATTTTGGCTCCTCCATTCTTCTAGTTCCTTAGCTAGTTGATTCCCCAAAATTATGGGGATATTTTTAAAGCCCTGCAGGAGGACTGTCCATGTCAATTGAGTTTTTCTGCCCATCAAGTTTTCCCATTTGAAAGTAAACAATTCTTGGCTCTCACTGTTCAAGGGGATACAGAAAAAGGCATCTTTCAAATCTAATACTGTGAACCATTGCAGGTTTTCACTTAAGGTTGTTAGCAGAGCGTATGGATTTGCCACTACTGGGTGTATATCTTCTACTATTTTGTTAATGTCTCTGAGATTCTGCACCAAGCTATAATTTTTCCTGTTTGCCTTTTTAACTGGTAAAATGAGAATATTAAATTTAGATTCACATTCCTTCAATAGGGCATATTTTATAAACTTTTCTATAACGGCTCTCTAGCTTCAAAGGATATTGGTTTTGTCTTACCCGTCCCATCTCAGGTTTTAATCTGATTCTCACAGGTTCAGCTCTCTTTGATCATCCTGGTACTTCTCCAGCCCATACTATTGGAATGACTGCATTCTCAAGTGCTATTGACAGAGGATCCTTGTCTGGGTGGAGAGACTGCAACACAAAAAATAGAGGCTTCCATATATTAGGTTCTGGAATAATGACTTTCAATTTTTAAACTTAATTTCAGCATTTAATTTTTCTAATAAGTCCCTTCCAAGGAGGGACTTGGGAGCATTAGGTAAAGAGAGAAACTGATGGGTCATCCATTTTTTCCCTAGCTTGAATTCAATTAGGTTAAATAAAGGCCATGTTTCATGATTCCCTGTGGCACTGATAATTGTTGGAGACTCATTACTTAATTTTCCCTGCACAGTGTTTAACACAGAATAACTAGCTCTGTGTCAACTAAGAATCCTGTTTCCCTGCTCAGAGAACACCTCAACTATAACTAGAGGTTCTACTTGAGAAGAGTCCTCCAGTTCCCTTCAGTCATTTTTCGAGATGGCCATAGGGGGTT
The DNA here is from genome assembly GCF_036013445.1 of Caloenas nicobarica. Taxonomy (NCBI): domain Eukaryota; kingdom Metazoa; phylum Chordata; class Aves; order Columbiformes; family Columbidae; genus Caloenas; species Caloenas nicobarica. The sequence goes on along the minus strand of NC_088246.1, from coordinate 63,448,992 downwards.
TGGGGGCCCTTTGGCTTTAGTTGCAGACAGTCCATCTTCCAGTGGCCCTCCTTTTTACAATAGGCAGACTGCTTAAGACCTAGTTCCCCAGGAGGGTTGGAGGGAGGCTGTCCATGTCTTCATCCCCTTCCCCTTCCTAGGGGTACCATTCCTTTAGAAATTCCTTCCGTCACTGCAACGACTCTTTGCTTGGTTACTTCTCACTGATGTTCTCTATTCCTATAAGGACCCCAAGCTACATCTAAGAACTTTCCAACATCATACTGGTCTTGTCCTTTCAGTTTCTGTAATTTTCTCCTGATGTCTTAAAATTAGAGTATGAAATAAAAAAACCCTTGATCCTTCCACCATCTGCCAGAAAGTAGAAAAGACAGTGTGCTTGCTTTCTGAAGTACCCCTGAAAATAGTGTCAACCGATTTTGTGCATTTTCTTCTTTAAATGTCGTTTATACAGAGAAGCAACTTGGATTCGCACTTCCTCTTTAGCACATTAAAAAGTCTTCACAGGTGTTCAGAGTTTAATAGTTTCAGTTCTCCTGTAGCTCAAGAACTAATATAAAAATAATCTCTTTCTGGTCTGTTACACAATATACATGGCATTAGGGGTACTGCTTTGCCACATTAAATACCTTCAGAAAAAGATCTTAAATTCAGCTCCACTGAAGCTAAATTTTTCTGTTGTTTTCTAGGGTTGATAGATTTTTTCCACATACTGTAACACATCCTCATTTTCTTTTCTAAGAAACCAGAATGCATTAATTCTGTAAAAGTGCCCTAAACTGTCTGGCAGCACTAGTATGTTTAATATTCCTTCACAGAGCAAGTTTCTCATCCTAAGCACTTCATTTTGTATTGTGCTGCCACAGGAATTTTAAATAATAAGCAGAGTCATTAAAAACTTAGTCTATTTAATTTAGAAGGATCAAATTCACAAATAATAGTTTTTCAAAAGCTACACCATGCTGTTCTTTTATGTGACTTTCTGTCCAATTAAAAATTAAAGATTATTTTTCCCTGGCTCTATTTTTATATATTTTGCCCAATCTCTTCTTTTTAATAGAAGGCACTTTTATCATAAGCTGATAAAAAACTGGAGTCATAAATTAAAAATGCAGGAAGTACAGATGCATATGAATACTAATCTAAGTGTTTCTGCCTCATAAATAATGTCAGGCATGCTCCTTTCAGCAACAGAGTGCACACCAAGGCAAATTATTCTTTCTTAGATGATATGGTATGTTTTGCTTCATGAATGAGCAACAGACTGTTCAGTCCAAAGACATCACAGGACAGCAAGGACTCTTTGCACCAGGTGGCCAATATTCATAAAGATATTTGGATGCTTATTGGGATTTAAACTAAATAAACTGGACAGCAAACTCCAATGACATCAGTTCACCTGAGTGCTTTAGACATGCTCAACTCAAATTCTGACAGTTTGAAATGCAGCATCTAACTTTCCAAACCTAAGGATTCCTCCAGCTCACACCCATGGGAGTGAGATCACAATTCAGCTCTTAGCATTTTCTCTAGGCAGACATTTTTGTCAGAGCAAATCTATTTAATAACAGTAATCCACTAGAGCATGAATAATGTTGATTACATGTGTAGCCTTAGACTGACCCCCTTGTCTGTGAGTGCTCTTAATGGAGTCATTTGATGTCAGCCTAATAAATACTACCTTCATGTTGCCTGATGTTAATTTAACGAGTCACTCTACAGTGTTTCACTTATCCATCAAATTCATATACCAAGCACCACTAGGGCAGAGAATAGGAGTCTGAGTTTTATTGTTAAGGCTGCTTGGAAGCCAGGTCCTGTGAAGTGGGGTAACCAATATATCCTAAGAGGAACCTGGTAAATGTATTTGTATCTGTCTTTGGCCCTTTTATAAATGGCAGAGAAGCACATGCATGCACATAATTGCATAAGATGCACACTTCTCTATGGAATTTGAACTAATATACTGGTGGTACTTTAAAATAAAGGGGATATATATTTACCTTACTAATTAATTTATGAAAAATACACAAACTATCTCTTGTTTTCTTACAAGTGAGGTCTCAATCTCCTCTTAATCTTAAACTGGACATTAAAGCAGTCATTTTTACCAAACAGCCTGAAGCAGGAGCTCCTCTGTGAAGTCCTGATATCTTTTCAAACCTCAAGTAATGGTAAATGGAGATCACATTAGCTATTTGTATCTCTCTCTATAGTAGATTTCACAGTGCAGTCTCTCATGGTTTGCGGGGCTTTTATGGTGTATGCTATGATTCCTGTAGTCTGAAAATGGCAGTGGCATTTGTATAGTTCCTGGCAGGTTCTTTATTTGCAGTGGCATACCCATAACTGAAGCTAGGCAAGCTCTGTTAAATTCACAGTAAGTTCAAGGATTTTCTGTGAGGCAATGAAGAACTGCTAGTCAGAATGCTGCAACCTGCATTTCTCAAGGAAATCTGAAAGGTAGGAAAAGGTAAAGGAAAAAGTTTCACTGGTGCCATGATAGCCTCTTTTGAGAAGCGACTTTAATGTGGTGTTTATGCTGCTTGTGAGAAGGGACTTTACTGTGGCTTTTTTGCTGCTTTTGTCTATGCATGCACACTGTGCATTCTTCAGTGCTTTGCTGAAAAATGAAGCACTTCTGTGTGCCATATCATGTGTACCTGAAACCCAGCATACATGAATCTAGCAGATGTTGCCTATGAAAACCACAAAAATCTGGCAAACTCTTTCAAAAAACAAAGTATCTTTTTAAAATTTCCAGTCTGGAAAGCAAGCACAGATAACCATTCCCATTTTTTCCATGGTTTCTCAGAAAACAATGAGTACCTGTAGGCTTCTTGAAAAATAATATCACCAGTGGGAAAGGAAATCTTAAATTTTAAGCCCACTTGCCTCGTCTAAATAAACCCACAGAATAACATGGCATGCCCACGAGCTCAGGTGGACCCATGGATGAGGACCAGCTGAATGCAACTGGCAAGGCATCTGCAGCAAGGGCATTAATGCAATCTCTCTCCTCCGGGGAGCCCCTGGGGTCAGGGAGCCGACCAGTCCCTGGGCAGGGTGGATTATGCTGTGTGGGCCAAGTGGGGGCTGACAGCCCTTGGTTAGCATGGGGAAAGTGAGACCATTGCCCTGTACCACCCAGAATGGACTAGGATATTGCACTGGAAAGGTGGGCTTTCCTCCAGCTTCCAGCATCCACCCTGTGTGTGGGGTGCTCCCAGAGAAGATGTGAGGGGTTAGTTTTCCTCGCTGCTCCAGCTGTCTGCCTTTAGTGGAACTCACCCTGAAATAGGTACAGAGAAGAGTGTCCTCCACAGCACAGCTTGATAATGAGGGTTCTGCTAGAGTCCAGCCATGTGTTTGTGATGGACTGTAGTTCCCACATATTCACATCTCAGCATTTTCAAATGATGTTCAGTAATCACTTTTCTCTTTCTCCTTTTGCATCTTGCACAGTCCGCTCTCAAATGTCTCCAGGGAGTGTTGTAGGGCTGCTGCTGTATTTAACAGCAGAGTAGATGGTGAATGAAAGATTTAACTCATTGTTTTGCTTGTGGTTGTGGAAGTATTTAGAAAGACAAAAGGTCATGCAGAATGAGAAAGGGGTTCTGGTGTGCTTTCAGCTAGTCACTTTTTTCAGAAGGCAATGTGACTTGCTGGTGGGATTTTATTGAGACAATACATGATGGTATTCACAATGGTAATGTTTTAAAGATGTGTGTCTTCTAAGAATGCATAGCTCTACATATAAAGTATGAATGTATCTGAAGTATTCTGATTTTTCGTTAACAAATCTTTATATAATCATAGAATTATTTTGGTTGGAAAAGACCTTCAAGATCATCAAGTCCAACTGTTAAACTAACACTGTCACTAAACCATGTCCCTAAGACCCTCACCTACATGTCTTTCAAACACCTCCAAGGGATGGTGACTCAACCACTTCCCTGGGTAGCCTGTTCCAATGCCTGACAACCCCTTCCATGAAGAAATGTTTCCTAATGTCCAATCCAAACCTTCCCTGGTGCAACTTGAGGCCATTTCCTCTCATCCTATGCAATACTTTGCACAGTTTCTGCTCTCCAAGCCTGCCACCTACACTGCTGTTATGATCAATAATATTTGTTATAAGAAAATGACTCATTACAACAAAATACAGAATCCTATTTGACTCTTTTTCTCTTTTTTGTTACTTTTTTTTTTTTCTTAAGCATAACTATTTCTCAAATGGAAATTCTGCATAAGCATCCATGTCTGCAAGTAAAGCTTTGAGTTTGTGCAGCGATTGTAATGATTTTTGCTTCACTGCACCACACGTTGGCATCTTCAAAGCAAAGTTCCTGGCATGAGTTGATTTATATAATCTATTGAATACTCCACTCAAAAAGTGCACCCTATCCTTAATTGAATGATACATGACCTAAACATGTCTCTGCCTGTTCTCACTTTGAGTGGTGCTGAGACAATGTATTTCCATGAGCTGCACAAGTATTCTACTATCCAACTCCAGGCAATGCTTTGGAGCACCATACCTGGGATTGTAACTCACAAATTTCCCAACTTTCTTTTTCTGATCTTAAAATCACAAAAACAATGTGAGAGGGCTCTCATGTGCTGCAAGGATAAAATGCAGGTATATGCCAGACTTGTGAAATGAGCTCTTTGGAAACATTCTACAAAGTAACATACCATCTGAACAATGTTTCTGTGAATTAGGACAGGTATGGACTCAAGAAAAATCATGGTGTATTAAAGAAAAAAGCTGCATTTTTTCAGCTAACTTCATGTTTTGACTAATACGATGTTTGAATATTTCTTCAATATTTTTCTCTGTGCCCTTTTAGCTCCTAGTACAACAGAGTCTTCATCCAAGATAGTGACTCCTTTGCTGCACTACTAATTAAAATGATCTCACACTAACAAAAAAAGGAATTGAAAGCTGTGGAATTAGAGGTGGCTTATGATATATCAACTTAGGCTTATTCTGAAAACAAGCATCAGACACCCATGTTCCACGAAGTGTGTGATATACCTTAACTGATGCTGGAGCACTCCTCTTGTTCAATCAGGTGGAAAATGTGTGAGTTAAAAGTGTGTATTCAAAGCTCCCAGTACAGCAAGTGGAAAACAAATATATTTGTATCTCAAAAAGCCAATGTTAATAGTAGCTTTTTTTTTTCTCCCCTCTTCTCCAGCTCATGGCTTTAAAGGTCAGTGGAGTTCTGCCCTTGACCTGAACAGTTTTTCATTCTTGATGCTATTTTAGAAAGTAAAGTTATACATTCATTTGAGTTTTTTGAGAAATTATGCTGCTAGTATCATATTTGTGAAACATTTTGAAGGTCTAAACAGTGAATTTCACTGTTCCCAATGTAACTAGATAAAGGGTTTTCTTCTAAGGCCTTCTTACTAGCTATTAATTAGATAAAGGGTTTTCTTCTAAGGCCTTCTTACTAGCTATTAATTAAAAATTATATTAGAAAGAAATATTACTATTTGGAAAAAAGTAGCAATGAAAAAATTAATTTTCAGATTTATATATTATTTATGAACTACATGAAGAATTATCCTAGGTCTGTTATATTTATTCATTCTCACGCATCCTGATAAGCCCTGCTCACATTGGGGTTTGAGATTTGTGAATGCTTCATTATTTCATTTAATAAAAGTTAAATTATCTTCTTGCTTTTCCAAGGGCTATTTTGTTAATGGAAACTCAAAATAGGTAGGAGAAACTGGTACAATTAAAGATGCTTTTGAGGGCCATGATGCTACACTGAATGCAGATTCAAAGGCATGTGGGTTGTGTCTCCTCAGAGAAGCTGTGGCATCTGTTGAGACCCTCCCCTGAATGCCTGGCTGTCCCCATTTGAAGGCCGGCAAGGCATTATGGCCACATTCTGTGAGGAAATTCCTATTTAGAAATGGCACCTCCTGACTTCCTGGGTCAAGACTCTTCATACTAGCAACATTTTGTGGTAACTTCTTGACTCCTTTAGTACTACTTGAGCTGTGCACTTAAGAAAGCAGGAGCTTTGATATTCTCACTACAATTGCTGAGGCTAGTTACACATGTAAATCCAGTGACAGCAACTGAACTACAGCCTTGCTTTAGTGGGACATATTCTAAGAAAGAAAACTCTCTTTACTCAGTGATGCACAAGAACGAATGAACACAACTTTGACTCTGCTTCAGGCTGAATTTCCAAAGCTTGGCACTGGAAAAGACAGTTCTTCAGTTACAACCTGTGCATGTGCAGATAAAATCACTGTTCCAGTCAGAAGCACGAAATCCCACAGCATTTATATTTACTATTCGAAGTTCAATGACGGTTTTAAGAAGCAGTCTCAAATTGCAGCATGTACCATACTGTCTCTGATGTAGCCTCCAGGAACCTCTGTGCCCTTTTCAGGAAACTAGCATTAGGTATTGGTGCAGCTGTTATCATCTGAGTGGTTTATTTATCCACTGCCTCAGCTTCCACTTAATTTTGAGACAAAGCAGGTGTTCTTAAAAATCATAACTTACATGCAGTAAAGTACATGTACTTACATGTAACATACTATTCTAAATGCGTATATTTGATCTGGCACTCAGATTGCAGGTACCTACGTAGCTGTGTGATGTTGGGTTTTGTGACGAGGTTGATGTATTATCTGAAATTTAACAAGCTTGTTATGAACAAGGCTAATGGGGATAAATCTTATCTTGCTGTGATGGCTTGTTAAAGCCATGAAGAGAGGTCAGCAAGAGGCATGACTTATTTCAAACACGCCATTCATAAAGGCACAAATTGGTAAGTCTTTAAAAGTTCGGGTTTTCAAGCTGCAATTAAGGAGATTTTAACACTGAGTTCCTCTTCAGGGCATATTTCCCTCTTTGCAAAAGTCCCTCAGAATACTGGTTTTATAATAGGTCTCAAATACAACTTGAGTAACAAACTGGCTTTGCATGCCTTCTACTACAGAACTTAAATTTCCTGTTTAATTGCAGCTGCTTGCCCATTAATAAAAATAATATGATTATGAACAATGAAGCCATAATTGGGAACTATCAAAAGTTCAAAAATGACAATTCTGTTACTAGCAAAGTAACTAACACTGTCAGCCACATAATGTTTCAGATGGAAGCCCTGTTCTTTCTTAATATTTTTAATATTACATTACTGTAGATTATTGTAAATACAAATACTAATCCTTTCTCATCATTGTCTCCTCCTGTTTCATCCTGTCTCCTCTTATTCACAGTGCTTAAGTTATTCACAGAACTCAAAAACAGAACTCACAGAACATCAAAACCTAAGTTTTTGATGACCTTTTGACTGTGCTGATCCCATCATGTTGATACTACTTTTGCTAGTGATTCTCTTAAATTCTTGGTAGGATTTGTGTGAACCTTTTGTTAAGTCTTTGAAAAAAAGATATGTTTGTGTTTTGTAGTGCTGTAGGAAAAAATCCTGAGTAACTTGGAAAAAGCAGATAGAAAAAAACCCCACCTTTTTCATGTAGAAATAAAGAAAGTGATGTTAGACTGATGCTCTCATACCTTGTGTGGGTTTTGTTGTTGTTGTTTTGTTTTGTTTCATTTTGTTTTTCAACATTTAAGATGGGTAGTACTATTTCCCCATATTGGTTACCCCTATTTTCAAAAACAGATCAGTGCTAAATCTCTTCCAGAGTTTCCTTCTTCTGTTGTGTCTTGGTAATAAACTCCATCTTCCCCTTTGTTCAGTTAAAGCACAGTAACAGGACGTTCTGCACTTCTCAGCATGGAAGATACAGCAAGATTAAGGGGAATCACCAAGAAAACCAGAAACATGGATGGCTATGAAACTGAACATCTGAAACCGTCCTTGATAATATCAGGATTGGTACAACACTGTGAATCAAATGGAAACATTGGCCAAGTTTGAGGAAAAGCAAAGAATGACTGCAGGGTCATCCTTTTTTACAAGAACATTTGCATCGCTGTCTTGTAAGTGGACAAGAACAATATGGGAGCATGGGTGCACTGGGAAGGCACTTCAATGGACCTGGATTTCAGCATTAGCAAGACTGCTATTACAGATATTCACTGTCTTGCAGTAAGTTTGTTTCACAAGTGGGTCTGTAACAAGCGGTCTTCAGAGGGCCATCTTACATTAGTTATCAGGGGTCTCTGAAAGGCCAGTGAATCTCTTAAGGGCTGGAGAGTATTTATTTCTCACTGGATATTCTACATACATTCAGTGCCCAGTGCTACAGAAGACAAATGCTGGGGTAATTTCTCCCTGGGTGGAGAAATTCAGCCATCAGTGATTTACAGAATAAACTCAGTAGCAAGATAATCAAATAAAGTTATTTATGCCACTGAACCTGGCATAGACTTAAACCTGACAGTCATCCTGTTGGATGTCAATCTATTGTGTGACAATGATAAAATCATGCATTCAGTATTCAGGCATAGACGTGCTAACATAGAAAATGGCTAGTGTTATTAAAAAAAATATATGATCTGGTGTGCTGCACAGAAGCATGCTAGCCAGAATCTGCAAGGCTTATTTTGTTCACATATATAATTACTCTCTTCTAAATTCTGTTCTTTATTAAAATTTCTATTAACTGGTTTCCAAGCCCTACGACATTTCATAGAATCATAGAACCATTTAGGCTGGTAAAGACCCTTATGACCATTGAGTCCAACTGTAAACCTACAACTGCTAAGTCTACTACTAAACCATGTCCCTAAGCACCATGTTTACAGTCTTTTAAATATCTCCAGGGATGGTGACTCAACCACTTCCCTGGGCAGCCCATTCCAATATATGATAACCCTTTGTCGTGGTTTGATTGCGGGGTGACAGTAAAACTGTGGCAGATGTATTGTTAACCCCCTCTTCCCCCGCACCCCCTGTTCGCCCGTCCCTCTCCCCGCTTCCCACTAAGGACAGGCAATTGGGAGGGAAAGAAGGACAGAGAGAAGAGAGTTGGAAAAATTAAAATTTTTTTACTAATGCTACCAATAAAAATAGAGAAAATAATACAAAATATACAAAACCAATCTTCAAAGTCCCGGCAACTGCTCCGGCAGGTGTAGGACCGGCACCCAAAGTCCTGGACTGGACTCGGCAGCCAACCGGAACTGGATTTAGTCTGTCACTGGGCCTCAGTTCACAGGGACAACTCGCAAGGTCCTCTCCCAATGTCAGCCATAAGGGAAAGGGACAAGATCCTCGTGATCTCCCACTTTTATACGAAGTATGACGTGAATGGGATGGAATACTTTAGTTGGTCAGTTTTTTGGTCACTTCCTTCAGTTCGCTGCTCTCGCGAGATGTGCATCCAACCTTATCAATGACCTTGCATTCCATTGCTATGTCTACCAAAACATGTATCTAGCTTTCAGGAAAACTGCAGTTATTTAGAAGGCTGACAAGGAAATTCACTAAAAGAGAAACTTGTTTTTAACAAAACCAGGACACCCTTTCAGTCAAAAAATTTTTCCTAATATCCAGTCTAAATCTCCCCTTGCGCAACATGAGGCCATTTCCTCTCATCCTATCACTTGTTAACTGGGAAAAGAGACTGAAACCCACCTTATTACAATCTCCTTTCAGGTAGTTGTAGAAAGTGATAAGGTCTCCCCTCAGCCTCCTTTTTTCCAGGATACACAACCCCAGTTGCCTCAGCAGCTCTTCATAAGACTTGTGCTCTACACCCTGCACCAGCTTTGTTGCTCTCCTTTGGATGCACCCCAAACCCCAATGTCTTTCTTGTTGTGAGGGGTTCAAAACTGAACACAGTATACAAGACGGGGCCTCACCAGTGATGAGTACAGAGGGACGATCACTTCCCTAGTCCTGCTGGCCACACTATTTCTGTGCTGTTGGGCTTATTGGCCACCTGGGCACAGTGCTGGCTCATATTCAGCTGGCTGTCAATCAACACCCCCAGGTTGTTTTCTGCTGGGCAACTTTCCAGCTGCTCTCCCCTGAGCCTGTAGCGCTGCCTGGGGTTGTTGTGACCCAAGTGCAGGACCCAGCACTTGGCCGTGTTGAATTTCATGCAAATGGCCTTGGCCCATTGATCCAGCCTATCCATTTCCCTCTGAAGAGGGATCCCTCAAGCAGATCAGGACTCCCACCCCACTTGGTGTCATCTGCAAACTTACTAAGGGTGCACTTGATCCTCTTGTCCAGGTCACTGATAAAGATATTAAACAGAATTGGCCTCAATACTGACCCCTGGGGAACACCACTTGTGACCAAACACCAACTGGATTGAGCTCAGTTCACCACAGATCTTTGGGCCTGGCCATCTGGCCAGTTTTTTACCCAGTAAAGAGTATGCATGTCCAAGCCATGAGCAGCTAATTTCTCGGGGAGAATGCTGTGAGAAGCAGTGTCAAAGGCTTTACTGAAGTCCAGGTAGACAACATCCACAACCTTTCCCTCATTCAGTAAGTGGGTCACTTTGTCATAAAAGGAGATCAGCTTAGTTAAGCGGGACCTGCCTTTCATAAACCCACGCTGACTGGACCTGATCACCTGGTTGTCCTGTATATGCCATGTGGTGATACTCAAGATTACCTGTTCCATAACCTTCCCTGGCTCTTTATAGCCCTTCTTATAGACGGGTGTTACCTTTGCTAATCTCCAGTCAAGTTAGACCTCCCTGGTTAGCCAGGGCTGCTGAAAAATTATGGAAAGTGGCTTGGTGAGCAACTCTGCCAGCTCCCTCAGAACCCTTGGGTGGATTCCACCCAGCCCCATAGACTTGTGTGTGTCTAAGCAGTGTAACAGGTCATTAACAATTTCCCCTTGGATTATCGGGGCTTCATTTTGCTTCCTGTCTCTGTCTTCCATCTCAGGGGTCTGGGTACCCCAACAACAATTGGTCTTACTATTAAAGACTGAGGCAAAGAAAGCATTAAGTACCTCAGCCTTTTCCTCATCCTTTGTCACTATGTTTCCCCCATATCGAATAAAGGATAGCCTTCCTTTTTTTTGTTAATGTATTTATAGAAACATTTTTCATTATCTTTTACCACAGCAGCCAAATTAAGTTTTAAGTTCTTATGATATCTTTGTAGTCCTCCTGAATTGCCTGCCCCTTCTTCCAGAGGTCATAAAATCTCATTTTTTTTCCTTAGTTCCAGATGAAGATCTCTGTTCAGCCAGGCCAGTCTTCTTCTCTGTCAGCTCACCTTCCAGCACATGGGGACAGCCTGCTCCTGTGCCTTTAAGATTTCCTTCTTGAAGAATGACCAGTTTTCCTGGACTCCTTTGCCCTTCAAGACTGCCTCCCAAGGAACTCTGTCAACCAAGCCCCTAAACAGGCCGAAGTCTTCCCTTCAGAGGTAGCAGTTCTGCTGACCCCCCTCCCTACATGTCCAAGAACAGAAAACTCAATAATTTCAAGATCACTATGCCCAAGGCAGCCTCTAGCCATTCACATTACCCATAAGTCCTTCTCTGTTTGCAAACAACAGGTCCAGTGGGGTGTTTTCACTAGTTGGCTCACCGACCAGCTGTGTCAGGAAGTTGTCTTCCATACACTCCAGGAGCCATCTGGTAAATTGAAATCCCCATGAGAACAAGGGCTAGCAATTGTGAGACTTCTCCTAGCTGCTTATAGATGATTTCATTTGTCTATTCATCCTTGTTTGGTGGTCTGTAACAGACTCCCACCATGATATCTGCCTTATTGTCCTTCCCCCTGATTCTTACCCATAAATACTTGACCCTTTCATCACCCTCATCAAGCTCTAGACAGTTAAAACACTCCCTAACATACTGGGCTACCCCACCTATTCTCTTTCCTTGCCTATCTCTTTTGAAGAGTTTATAGCCATCCATTGCAGTCCTCCAGTTCTGTGAGTCATCCCACCATGTTTCCATGACTGCAATTATATCATAGTTTTCCAGCTGCACAATGGCCTCCAGCTCCTCCTGTTTGTTGCCCATGCTGTGTATATTGGTGTAGATGCACTGTAGTTGGGCTATTTGCCTTGGCCACCTTTTTCGGGGGGAGAAGCCCTAATTCCTATGTGACTGCTCTCAGGTTCTTCCATGGTTTCTAACGCATCAATAACCCTTGTGTCTTTGTTACCATGTGGATCTCCATCCTTCACCCCTCCTGAGACGGCTAAGGAATATTCATTGTTGTTCTGGTTTGCTTGGTTTTTCACCCTTTTGCATTCGACTTTACATATGTGGACTGTATCCTCCAGTCTCGTCAGTTTAAAGCTCACTTCACCAGATTTGCTAACCTGTTGGCAAAGATTTATTTTCCCTTCCTAGTCAGGTGGATCCCATCTCTCCCTAGCAGGTTATAGTCATCAAAGAGTGTCCGATGATCATGAAAGCCAAACCCCTGGCGATAGCACCAACCACATAGCCAAGTGATGATTTGCATGATGCATCTGTTCCTTCCTACGTCCTTTCCTCTAACTAATAAAACAGAGGAAAGTATAACTTGAGCACCAATCCCTTTCAATTTCACATCCTAGAGTTTTGCAGTCTTGCTTGATTCTGCCCAGGTTCTGACTTGCCATGTCATTTGTGCCCACATGGAAGAGTAATAGTGGATAACAGTACATGTTTCTAACAAGTTGTGGCATTCTCTCAGTAATACCCCAGACCTTAGCACCTGGAATGCTGCAAAGTTCACATGATATCTTGTTGGGCCAAGAAATGAGTGCCTTGGTGCTCCTTAGCAGAGAGTCATCCACTATGAGCATTCGTGGTTTCTTTCATGGTTTCTAGTGTGTGCTGCTGGTGTGGTTTCTCTCTGCAGAGCTTGCTCATAGGTGTTTTCAGGTGTTAAGACATAATATCTGTTCCTGGTTGTTATGCAGGAGGGCGGAAATTGAAGCGGAGTTCTGTTCTTCTGCGTCACCAAGGTCCACAGTGCCTCATTCTGAGTAACATCAACCATAACAAACTGACTGTGAAACCACTCATCTATCTCTACTTCAGCCCTTCTAATACTGCACAGTCTTCTCACTGTCTCCTGCAACTCTGCACCTACTGCGATAGATCCTTGATTTGTTTGCATCTTTCACAGGTACTTGCTTGTGACACAGGAGAAAGGTCTGGACATTCATCGCAACCTGAGGTCTGGACCACAATCTCCTTCCTTAGCAGTTCTGTCTGGGTGGAAGTATTGGATATCTCACAGGTTGTTGCTGCAGAAACCCCACCTTTCGCTCTGAGACGAGTGTCCACTGTTCTACTAAGAAGGGCAGATGGAGCTGACCAGTAACAGGAAAAGGGTGTCCCTCCTTGCACAAGCTGCCGCACCACGTCTTGGTTGTTAGCGCTCCCTAGGGCTGCCTTTTATACTATGGGTTTTTGGCTGCTGTTGCCCTGTCCTCACCCAGGTCTGGTCAGACTTTCTTGCAAGAGCTGGTGGCTCCTGGAAGCTCACTCCACTGCCCTGGTATTTCCCTGGCTGAGGAAATCCTCCTGTACACCATTACCAGCTGATTGACTCAGCAAGTGTCTCCTGCAATTTTCCAGCAATTGCCCAAGAAATCAATCATTCCTCACCCAAATTTGAAAGTTCTCAGAGGATATTTAGGAGATCAAATGACCTGCATGAAGGCTTTGGTTCTTTGCAAGGTCACTGCATCTCCTTAGCAGCGCACTAACAAAGCAGTTTCTCTTCTAGTCTGTCTATGCTATCTAATCTGTAAGACAGAGGTGTCTATGTTTTGAACAGAAACAAAGCCAAGGTCACACAGCTCAGGCTTTTGGAAAGTACAAATGACAAAAAATGCTAAGAAAAGTCACACTGCTTTTGCTTATGTGTTTTACTCTACAAGATTATCTCACATATCTAAATGTGGAATAATTAATCAACTGCTTTTTCACACAGAGGACCCGCGTGGTTAAAACAAACAAACAAGCAAACAAACAAACACTGCTAGTGCAATACTAGATAATGAAGCAGAGAAACTTAGTTTGTTCATTTTAGCCCAAGCTATTGTCTGTCGTAATCCCAAGGCTTGACTTTTCCCTTGGCATGACTAATCTTTCTTTATACAGTCTCAAGGATATGGAGCTCTGCCCATATCCCCCTGCCCAAGAGAACATGTGAGATGCAGCAAAACTTGCAGACCTCAAAGGTCAAATTCCAGGGCACAGGAGAGCAAACTGTGGGCCTGCTAAACAATGCAATAACCTGTAGGAGATCTTGGTTATCCTTCTGTCCTCTCAGTTCTCATTTCAATCCTCCACAGTGTCAGTTCATATCTTAACCTTTTTTTTTGATGTAATAAAATAGTCTTGGAAGCTTCCCTGACTAGTTTTCAGTTATAATATTTAATTCTAAATTTCTTTGCTTTGCCAGCAATTGTCTATGATATTTTAAAACTTGTTTTCTGTTTAGAATGGCTTAAACAACTTTTTTTGACAAACTGGTTTTATTTCTTCATCTTTGCATTGAAAAGAGATCTATATCAGGCACCTGTGTGTATTGAGATGTATTCTAAAGTATCCTACAGATTAATTAATTTGTCAGCCAGAAGCGTTCAGTGACTACATGGACAGAGGAGCTTCCCTCAGCCAGCTGGCATGAGAAAACATTCCAGAAGAGCTTCTTGCCTCCAAATGCCCAGTGCTCCCACCCCCACCTCATCAAACAAATAGCTTTTGCAGTATGCATGGAGGTACATCAAATTGAGGTTATTTTGAACCAAGGGAAGGGAATACATTCCAAACTCCTAAGGCCTTGATAGAGAATATGTAGCTGCCAGTGCCCTTTCTCTTTGTAAGGGAGGGATCCAGACCAAACTCTGCCACTGGCCACAGTTGTTTTGTTTGGCATTCACTATTCAGAGAGTGGTATTCAGGCTGAACGAACTGGTCCCTTTTTCCTTTTCTACAATAAATGTTAGGCTTTGGCTGCAGCTGTAGAGCCCAATTTTAGAGGGAACTGGGATGCATCCCACTGATGGTAGGAGTTACAAATTAGGTCAAGAAATTCTGAACTGAAGTAGGTGTTGGTGTTTATTTTTGTTTTCTTATTGTCTAGTAAAATGAAGGAAATCTGCCTGCATTCAATAATTCCATGCTTTGACTGGACTACGAAGGCTGCCTCTAGACCTGTGTTCACTTAATCATACAGACTGTAACCTTGGTGAAAATCTGGCTCCCGCAGTTAACAGCAAACTTCCAATCGATTTTGAAAAGCTAACCTGAGAGTTTGACCAAAAGTCAAATTTAGTCTGGCAAGGAATGCAGGAGGCCTACTACTTTTGTAATTTTGGCTACCTGGTGGTGATATCATGACTGCATCTGACCATTACATTGCACCCCAAGGCTAGGGTTACATTTCAGAAAACACTCCACGACTACTAAATACATTGTGCATAGCCCTCTCTTCTGTATGAACACATTCAATGCATGGTCCCCTTTGATCTACATTTCCTACGGCTATTTGTTACAGTTATTCTTCCTAACCTTACAATCACTCGCATCAGCAGGCCAGATTCACAGAAACATACGTGGCTTCATTTGGATGGGGTGCTGTGTCTCACTAAAGTTGGTTGAGATTTGATAGCCAAGACTAAGTCCAAATATTTAAAATACAATCACAGTCTTCACATCCTTCTAATATTTGAACATTTTGCTGAGCAGAGGAGAGAGATGAGCTTGTAACTACATTTAAGGAACATAAGTGATTTTTTTAATCACTGGAATACTGTTCCTAGTTCTGTATATATATTATCACTTCAGAAAGCAGAAGCAGAATGTTGTTCTTTTACTTTAAATGGATTTTCTTGAAGAGAAAGTCTAGGGGAAAAGGTAAATATCTTCACACAAATGATGGCCCTCTTATCCTTCCTCAGTGCCTATGCTGAAGCATTTCTGTGCCATGCATTATGGGACCCGTTTGTTCAGATGGGTGGGTTGAATTGTAGGATGATGGATTCCTTTGGTGATTACAGATGTCATCTATCTTTTCTAGTTGACATTTTCATCTTTCCTTTGGGGGACAATCAGATTCTAATTAATAAGGGTTAGAAAAAGCAATGCTTCAAAAAACACAGGGTCTATGCTCAGGTGTTCTTTTCATTCAGAACATTGATGATCTAGGTTTCAAGTACAGTTCAGCAATTCCTGCTCTTTTTGCCACTTTTAGCTCTCAAGCCACTTTACTGTTAACATTTCTGCCAGTGGAGTGGTACTGCAAGTTCTAAGGCTCTCTGTAACATATGTAGTAGGATCTTGACAGTGTAAAGCTTTCAGAAAAATGATGCTACTACACAATAACTACAACACCTCATATGAGAGACTAAGAAGTCAGATTTTCCAAAAGAACAGTATGATTTCAGAGTTTGTATCCTGATGCTGCAATTCCAAATTTTGCCTTATTTTTACTTCACTTTTGGTTAGACTCTGCTCTGATTAGCCTGCACAAAATCTCATCCTTCCCAGGGTAAAGCCTTGAAGCATCTACCTGATTCTGGCTACAGTACATGCAAAAGATTGTGAATTAAGCAACCATATAGATTTACCAAATGCTAACTATAGCTCCTGGGGACCTTATCTCATTGTAAACACATTGAAGCTTGGCTTGCTTTCATTGGGGGGAAAGTTGCTGTGCAGTCACCTTCAGGTAGAACAGTCACATGGACAGTCACAGTGCAATAAATAGTCTTCTGAGATATTCATACAGCACATTTTTAAGGTAGTCATACTCTTGGAGATCTACTGCAGAAAGGCCCTAAGGCATGAAAAAGTACCACTCTATCTAGTAAATACATGTGTTTAATAGAGGGCTTTAGGGAGCTTGTAGCCTCTTGGATGTCAACACCACCATAGCGGGAATAACTGCAACAATGCTGCAGGGAGGCTTAGGTGGCTGGGAAGGGTGAAAGGTACAGAGGTGAGGCTCAGGCTGGGAGTGAGGGAGCCACATGTGGGGTTAGGAGAGGAAGGATGAGGAATCTAGTTTGTTCTAATAGTATTTTTTCAGTGATTATTGATATGTGGATGTTGGAGATATGAAGTTGCAAGCTTTTGAGATCAGATTCCAGTTGTACTGAATTCTCCTTTTATTGTTTGACTTCAGCTTTAGGCAGTAATAGGGAAATTTGGACCTGCAGGATGAAACTCCATCACATAGAGTCCTAAGATTAGCCCCCTCACTGCACAGAGTAAGAAAGAACTTTTAGTTCTTTTACTCCTACATATCAATCTCTTCTAGCACTATGCATTCAGGTGGATAAGATGAAGACTGCCTTAGATTTTAAACTGATTTTTAACAACTTTTCAAGATTTAATAGTAGCAAGGCTGTAGTGTCTGCTCTTGCACCAGTTACATAGTCATTACAGGACATTTCTGCAGAGACAAAATATGTTTTATGTAACAAACCCAAGAGCAATAATTGAATTACGCTTATGGTCACCAGTAAAAGTATCTATTTTTTAACATCTTTCCACACTCAGTCCCTTTGTTCCTGCAGCCTCATGTTCTACATTTCAGCTTTACTTGGAAGGTGTTTCTCCTTCCAGGCTGTTCCTTACAGTATTTTTATAGTTTAGCTTCTTGTTTCTGACGCTGTGATTCTCTGAATCCTATGTGTTTTTTTAATTAATATATCGTCATGCTTAAACTAGATAAATAGATGGGTTTTTTCTCCACTGATGTGATGATCTTAGGCTCAGAATATGGATCTATTTTTGGTTGCTTCATTTTGGGCTGTGTCTCCCACTTGGGCACTTTCCAGTGGAGCAACATAAAGCTGTCACTGGAGATGTTCAGTACACCACATTTGAATGTGCTTTGCGTTTTCTGTATCACATGTCTATTAAGTATCTGTCTTATGTGTGGCTTTCAACTGATATCCATTTGTTTTTGTGGCCTGAGCAGGGACTGGCACTTGGGAAGCCATCTGCCCCAGGTGAGTTGGTGCCTATGGGGCCCTACAGTAGAGCTCACGTTATAGCACAAGTGCTAGGGGATTGCATGCTCACAAAGCTCCACACTCCCTTAACTGGTCTTTACTGCCTCTACTGGGGTACTCAAGGCTCCTACCTGTGCTGACGTTTCCTGAGTCGTCTGCTCTAGGGATGCAAAGATGGCAGAAATTAAATTAATGGACTGCGCACGATATTACCAAGAAAAGGAGCTACCTCCTGTACCTCCTCATCCATGCTGGCAGCCCAGCTCTATTCCCCATCCCTCTGATGTTATCCATAATTTCCTCTCTCTATCTCTTTCCAAAATTACCTGCATCATCCTTTTTCTTCTTCATTTTTTCCTTTCCCAGAAGTTTTATACTATACACCAGGTTTCTGTGTGTAATTTTAAACAAGAGGATTTACTGCCAGTCTGTATTCTCAGTTCTGTACTGCTAGGGTGAAATTCATGCTCTCCAGTTAAGACATAATTGATTTTAATATTTTCCCATGTGTTTAACACCAACAAATCATGGTTATGTGTTGATGTCCATTAAAAACTTCCATAAATTCTTCTCTAACTAATCAATATTTTCCAGCCATACTACAATGTTTAAAAACTTGGTTCTCAGTCAAGTCACATCAGTTACACATTTTTCTATGATTTGTATTATTTTTCACTCTTTGTGATTAGGATGTTATTGAATCCAGCACAACAAAAGCAAAATGTAAATTAAATTGGGTAATTTTCATTAAATTCCTTTTTTCCAGATGGATTCTGAGAGGTTTTGGAAGATCTTAATCCAGAACATAGGAATAAAGCCTACAGAATGTAATAGTGATAGGACCAGTAGAGTTTCATAAACCTAAGGATAAAGACTGTCTTTTGTGCTGGGATTTTTTGAACCAGCCTATTGAATTTGAGAGCAGGGATCATTTTTTTATTACATTCTACACAACACATACTAAATAAAAATATACAAAATGTTATAACTTTATGTTAAATTCTGAAGTTTTTACAGAAAGGAAAATGAGGAACCAGTTATCACAAGATTTATAATAAAAGCAAAGTGAAAGAAATGGAGTTAAAGAAATATTTCTGTAGAAGGCAGAAGAATATTTTTATCTTGATTTAATGTCCAAGTAACACATTTTTTTCTTATGGAATGAAACACCATTCATTGTTTGGTGGCTGCTTGATTAAACATAATTCTGACACAATTTCTTTTCAACGTGACTGGTAGAAAATGCCTGCAACACAGCAGAAATCAACTTCTGTCATCCATCTTACTCCATACCTGGCCTTTGAATAATTTTCTTCTTCATGCCACTCACTATGCTGGATTTTTTTAAATCTTCTTAGACTGTACATTGCAAAGAGCAAAGTCTGTTTTTCAGTTTGTGGATAGACACTAACCCAATGGTTCCCTGGAAAATTTAAGATGTTACTGCAATAATAATGTCACCTCCATCAAGAAGGGCTTAGAGGAGGATCCAAGAAATTATGGACCCATCAGTCTTACTTCAGTGCCTGGGAAAGTTATGGAATGAATCGTCCTGAGGGCTACCGCAAGTCGGTTGAAGCATGCGATTGGCAACAGCCAGCACGGATTCACCAGGGGCAAGTTGTTCTTGACAAACCTGGTCACCTTCTACAACAAAGTAACATGCTCAGTTGACATGGGGTGAGCAGTGGATGTTGTCTACCTGGATTTCTCCAAGACTTTTGATACAGTTTCCCACACCCTCCTCCTGGGGAAACTGACATGTTACAGTCTAGGCAAATGGTCTCTGCGGTGGGTGGGGCTGACAGGCTCTGTGAAAATAGACCTGGGGGTCTTGGTGAACCACAAGTTCAATGTGAGTGAACAGTGTGCTGCTGTGAGAAAGGCGGCAACCAGGATGCTGGGCTGCACCAAGAAGGGCCTCACCAGCAGAGACAAAGAAGTCATTATCCCGCTCTACTCAGCGCTTGTCAGGCCAAACCTGGGATACTGCGTTCAGCTTTGGTTCTCGCTACGCAGAAAAGATGTGGACAGGCTGGAGAAGGTCCAGAGAAGGGCCACAAAGATGATCACAGGACTGGGAAGCTGCCATATGAGGAAAGGCTGAGAGCACTGGGTTTGTTCAGCCTTGAGAAAAGAAGGTTTAAGGGAGAACTCATCACCATGTTCCAGTATTTAAAGGGTGGCTACAAAGGAGATAGAGACTCCCTTTTTTACAGGGAATCACATGGAAAAGAGAAGGGGTAACAGGTACAAGTTACTCCTGGGCATTCCCATTTGACATAAGAGGAAAATTTTTCATTATGAGAACAATCAGCCATTGGAATAATGTTGCCAGGGAACTGGCGGATTCCCCAACATTGGGCACTTTTAAGATTCAGCTGGACAGGGTGCTGGGCCATCTTGTCTAGACTGTGCTTTTGCCAAGAAAGGTTGGATCAGATGATCCTTGTGGTCCCTTCCAACCTGATATTCTATGACTCTGTGATTCTGTGATCCCTTATTAACAGTTATTAGCTTTGCCAAATGATAAATTATCAGTGGCATCTCACTGTCAGAAAAAAATAAGAGCATTTTTGCTAATGCCAGTCTTTGTTGAGACCTCTACCATTTTGGAAACAGGCTTTGCTCCTCCTCAGTGAGTCTGATATTGGTGGTGGCTCACAACCTGTCTGAAAAGGCAGACAGCATCTCACAACAAGGCAAATCTCACCTGTGTCTGCTCAAGTAATTACTCACATTATGATGAACCATCTCTTACAGTAGACTAGATTAAACAGAATTACCATGTGTAGCTTAGCAGTTGCATACACTAATTGTACATAAAGCCATCTCTCACGTGCTCCTGATCCTAATGATACTGTAGATGAATGCAGGCAGAAAAGGGAGTTTGTAAAGATGAAAATACAGTTTCTAATAGGAGTAAATTTTATTTATTTGGATTAAACTTTCTGAAAGAGAGCTGTGAAGATGTTTGCCAGTAAAGAAACAAGGAACTCTGCCAAATACAAGGGCTGAAGCATGACTGAAGAGTAAAAGTCTACAGCAAGCAACAGAAATCAGAATATGCAGAGAAGAATGCAGAGAAAAGATTAAGGAACAAGATGAAGGCTAAGGGGAAAGAGTGGGTTTGTTAGATGAAGAATTATGTTTGAGCCATTTTGACAACACCACTTTGTAGAAGGTAAGCGGTATTAAACCAAATCAGAAATAAGAAAGGATTTAAGGGTGACATACAATAGAGAAAAAAGTCAATTGTGGACAAGTAACAACTGAACAGAAAACTGGCTCTGAAATATATTGAAATGTGTGCTGTTGCTGGGGTCTTTCTGAGCAGTGTCATACCATCTCCAACACTGGCAAGAGGCTTTACTGCTCAGCCAGAGCTGGCTGGCCCTGGACCCCTCTGTTTGCAAATACAGCTTGACAGTATTGGCGGGAGCACAATTAGCACTTCTGGTATCCCCCTGCCTGTGAAAGTACCATATGCCCAGCCCCTTAACTATTTGACTTACTGGATAGTCAGGTTGTGTAATTATTCCTTGTTTAGAGCAGTGAAGAACTCTTTTGCTATAATTACAGAAGCTACTAATAAGGTAATTGCCTTCCAGGTGTTCTAGGAAAGATAAGAAATTAATTTTTCTTTGATGGAACATGTTTTAATACCTGTATTTTCTTAAACATGATATCACACACACACACAAAAAACACAAACAAAAACCAAACCAACAAAACAAAACAAACAAAACCCAAACCCATCAACAACACAACAACAACAACAACAAAACAAACAAAACCAAACAAAAATAAACAAAACAAACTAACAACAGCAACAAAAAGGGTCAAATTTGTACAAAAGCCTTCTCTCCACACCAAGTGTCAGGCTGTCATTGTTTACTGCAGGGCGACAATAAACCATGACAGATGCTCTCTGTTAAGCCCCACTGCCCTCTGCACTAGGAAAGGTAATAGGAGGAAAAGGGAGAGAGACTTACTAATTGGAAAAGTTAAAAATGCTTTACTAATGCTACTAATAAATAGAGAAAATAATACAAAATATACAAAACCAATCTTGAACTTCCCGGGTAGTGCAGCGTTGCCTATGGCAGAGCTGGAGCTGCTCCAGTGGCTGCAGAGCAGGCACCTGGAAGTCCTGGGCTGGACTCCACCATAAACCAGAACTGGATTCAGGGATGCAGGGTCTGGAAACAGGCCTTGGATCACAGGCACGACAGGCAGGGTCCTCTTCAGATGCCAGCCATGGTTGAAGAGAGCAGGATCCTTGTGATCTCGCACTTTTATAACGTGTATGACGTGTATGGGATGGAATACCTCATTGGTCAATTTTAGTCACCTGTTCTGTCTGCCCCTCCTTGCAAATACACCCGTCTCACTTATGGGACATGCAAAATTTATCAATAACCTCGGCTGCCATAGCAATAAGTCTAAACCTGTGCTTCTTCTGCATACCATTGCTACCATTATCAGCTCCGGAGGGAACACTGAAAAAACATGCAGCCAAATTCAGAAAAGTGCAGTTACTTAGAGGAACTTTGCTGAAAGGAAAATTCACTAAAAGAGAGCTGGTCTTGTTTGAACAAAACCAGGACACAGGCTCACAGGAAAAATGCTTCAGGGCCCTATCATGCAGAGCAGAAGGTTGCCCTGGCTGGCCTCCCACTGACAGATTGAGACTCCATGCATCAGTTTCCTTTTCTTCTGAGGAAGATCTAAAGCGTATTGCCAAATAATGATGATAAAACACTGCAGGGGATCATTGAGGGCAAGACACTGGAGCAGGTAATTATGGCAGGGATTATCCTACTCTGTGAGATAAAACGGTAGTAACTAATAAGTGGCAAGACTAATAAAATGTGCTGGACAGGCAAGAGGGCAAGAAGGCATAGTGAGGTACAGGTCCATTAGGAAGAGTAAGATTTGGGAACAGAAGAAGACTGGGCACTCTCTATTTGTGGTCCTGTCTTCCCAAATACAGCAATTTACATGCACATGGGAACAGACTGGGGAAGCCTTCACTGGTACTGACAGTGAAAAGTGCAAGTCTGAAGCCAACCTTATGCCTTATTTATCTTCTAGAACTAGGGAAGGACTTGAAACACTGTCTGGCTACACTAATCAGAACAGTCAAGATTCATGAATCCTTTAATCAATTTTTCTTAATTCTGCAAGGATTGTGTAAAGGTAACCTGATTATTTTGTTTCGTAAAACACTTCATTTTCATTTTTGGTTCCAGACCTTTGACTGCTTTGTGAATCCTCACTTCTTAGTCAATTTTATATCTTTTTGTATCAAAATCAAAACAGAGAAAGAAATGATCCATTTGCTCACGGCTAGCGAGCTTTGCTAATAGCAGTATATTGACTTTCTTTCATTACTTCTGTTTTAAAGCTGTGGTATTTTCTCTAGCCTTGTTGCTGAACAATTAGAAGGTCTCACAGTAATAAGGCAAACCAACAGACTCCACAGGTATTACCCTATATATACCACCATTCTAAATGTCAGGGAAATCTGTGCCTTCTTTTAGTCGTGTATTCATGTAATGCCCATGTAACACCCTATATAGTACCTCTTTCAGTAGATATTTAAATCACGGGAAGAAAACTGAGAGCCCTACAGTTTATATGTCTCATTTTTCCTGAGGTCATACTGAGTTCTGGACAAAGCAGTCCTTCCTTGAAGGGAACTTGTACAGATCCTTTAGATAACTGATTCAGTGCTTGCTCTGTGAAGAGTTATTTAAACTGAGATGTCATTGAATTTAATTGAATTGCCTTAACACTGTTGTGTGCCTGGCTTGCACAATCAACTAAAAGACTTTTCAAACAACCTCAAAAAGAGGTGTCTGGTAAAACAAAAACAAAACCAAACCGAACACAGATTTGTAGTCCTGACTATCTGGAGCTGTGATGAACCTGTTAGGAAAATAAAAGCAAGTAGATCTTTCAATTTCCTCACAGATATGCATATGAAATACCTTATCATGGATGATATGCCAAGGCAGAAGCATTTTTATCTTGGAAGGCAGCAGGCGCACCAGCGTGTGTGCGCATGTGTAGGGAAGGGGGGACCGTGCTTCAAAATAGCTGAGCACGATAAAGCTACAACAGATCCTGGCACTCTGAAAGGATGTGTTTGGTCTCAAGGAAGGATGCTGCTCACATGTTATGCAACAAAGCAAAAATGACATTCAGCTTATTCAGCTTAGAAATCAGATTTTTTAAAATGTGTTTTCCTTCCTCTAGTGCATTAGGATTAAATTTCTATTATCTTTTTCAGAATTATATTTTTCATGAAGTCTTATAATACAAGCTGAATCATCCATCTCTTACCGTATTCACAGTATTTATAGTATTGATATGAGTATGTATCCCTTCCTTGTATAATCGAAAGCTTAAACAAGTCTCAAGATCATGACTAAAGGCCTGCAAGGCTTTAAAGAAGATGCTTGATTACTTCGAAGTCACCAATTTATCATCATGCTACTTCATATTGCCAGATCTCTTCTGGCTGTATTTTTGGGGGGAGGGAATTAGTTTTGGGGTGGTTTGCCTTTTTTTTTTTTTTTTTAACTGCTGCCTGTGCTGCCTGATCTCCATAAAAGGAGACTCATGAGAAGCGTTTAAATAGCTTTGCAGTGCCTCATGGCTGGGTAACACTTCCAGAACTCCAGACTTCCTGAAATGTAATACTTTCCAGATTGCATGACTGTTTGGTTTGTTTAAGCTCAATATAAAAGAAGCCCTGAAAAGGAAGCAATTGAGCACAAAGTTCTCTCTTCCATCCTCACAGGTTTTGTACATAGCAATTGAGGGAGGATTTTTTTATGTACAAGCATTGAATTTATCTTCTGTATTTCTTTTATGTGACATAATAATAGCTAGTAAAAGCATCCAAACAACAAATTACTAATATCAGAAATGTTATGTGTGATATTGCACAGCATGTGGGGGTGGGAGGGAGCAGTTATATTAGTAATTGCAGCCACAGAGACTTCTATGGCAAAATTTCCATCTAGAGTGACCCAGTCAGAGACTAACGTGACTGTGCAACAGCAAGTCCACTGTACAACAGCAAGTCCTTGCGATATTCCACAATATTTTCCTGAACTTGGTTTCTAAGCAAGGAAAATTAGATCAGTACTGCTTAATCTAATAAAACCGTATCTTCCTCTTTTATTGGAACAGGCAGAAGAAAAACAAATCTTGTTCTTTTAATCCATTCTCCAATTACAATGTAAACAATTTTTGCCTTCTCCTCCCTGTATCTGTGTCATTATCCATCATCAACTGCCCTTCCCTGTCCTGTCCAAATTCCTTTCATGGTAAATGAAACCGGAAGCATTTTTCAACCCTGAAAACCAGACCTATCTCTTAACTAAACAATCTCTTTATTAGCTGAGGCTTCTAATTTATGTCTTCGGGCCATTACATATGACCTTTGGGGAGCTCCAATGCATAAACTATACTTCTTTATATTAGTATCCAGCTGAAAAGCTGACATTCTCCCAAAGTTTCTGCACACATTTATTGATCAAGTGTTGCCATGCATTGAAGTGTTCTTTTTCTATTTCCATCTACATTGATATTCTATAGGGCACTCTTAGCAAATAAGCTATTCCATGCAATGTTTAGTCATGCAAACAAGCATGTGTTTTTCTACAAGTTGTAAGAGGTCTCTCACTGTTATATTTCCCTGTGTATCTTTTGCCATACAAACTAAAGCCTGCATCAAGGGTTTAAATACTTGTCTGTCCTGAGAAGGTACTAAAAATAAAAAGATAAATATGGTGGAATTTTTGGGTGAGAGCATTCCTTTGCACTATATGTACTCAGAGGTACTATTTCAGTGTTGGGAAATGCACTTCTTCCACTGTTTTTTTCCCTTACCTTTGGCAATTTTAACACATAACTAAATTTGGAAAGAAAGAGCCCCATAGTGGAGCAATCACACAAAGAATTATTTTTTGAATGCTCTTTCTAATGAAGAAAAGTATTTCTGCTTTATTGACTCCTTTTCCCGATCTAATATCACTTTAATCATCCTGCACTGAAATTAAAATGCTGAATTATAATACAGGCACTGTTTTTTAATTCCTGGGGAAAGTGTTCGCTTAGGCTGTCTCAAGGACATTTAAATTTGAGAGAGGAAAATTTAGTCCTTTAGCGTGACTAGATCAAATAGGAGACATAGGTAAACAGTAAGATAGAAACTATGGTCTAAACTCTAATTGTTAACTTAATTAGGAAAGGAAAAAAAAAAAAAAAAAAGGCTGATCTCCCCTTGGAGATGATTAATGCTTGATTGGCTTCATTCTGAGAAAGCAAGGATAAATACTACATCATCACCCCATGATGTCCTCTCTTCCATACCAGATAACATCCCTCAACCCCTAGCACCTTCTCTGCAGAGCCCAAGGACAATAATGGAGATTTGTACACTATGGAGAGTGCATAGAAGGATACCAAAGAACATTGCCCTCTTGCTGTACTGTGAACCAGGGTGACAGAGGCAGGCACAGGACTGTTGGCCTGCATGGCTCTCTCATTTTGCTAACTATCATTTTCAAAGACTAACACTAGAAGAAACCACTGCTTAAAAATACTGCATCTGAGTCTGTCACATTCTGGCACACCTACAGCCTGAGCCACCCCAGCCTGGCAGCATGGAGGGAATATCTTCACTGCCCACCGTTATTCATGATCCCATCCTGGGCCAGTTTATTGTATAAGACTAAACGTAGGGAGTAGTAAAAATGAACATACATACCAAAAGTAAAGTATCAAACATGTTGCATTCATCTTGAATTCCTTGAGGCAAGTTGCTCCATTTACATTATAGCATTTAGTAGTAGATATAATTACTGCAAGGCATAATAGGACTGATACACTATTTTCCTGGATCTCCATTCGTCATTTACATTGGGTACTGTAAGGCATAAGGAACAATGAGAGGTAGCTGTCTTTGGAAATTAATCCCATGCTTTTTCTTTTAAAATTTATTTCAAGCTTATTATATTGAACCAAGTATGGAGACCAAATTAGTGAGAATTACTACATCTTTCTAGACAGGACTAGCATTTGAGCCAAATATCAACAGCTTATATGGCTTAGTTTTTCTTGATTTATTTTCAGAGCAATCAATTTACTACTGCACTTTCTTTTCTATTTGGTGAAGATCACGTGTCGGGCACCTGACCAAAGAGTATTCACCATACTGCAGATGTTCTCTAAGAGAGAAACGACAAGAAGGAAATCAATTCTAGGCTGTAGAAGGAGGTGAGCAGTGGGAATACTTCAGCTTCTGCATCTAGAGCTACATTTGGAAAACTATTAAATGGGTGCCAAGAAGCCAAGAAGTGTCTCCAAACATGAAGATTCCTTTATTTTATTTTATTTTATTTTATTTTATTTTATTTTATTTTATTTTATTAATTTTATTTTGTTAATTTTGCTTTTTTTCTTTAAATTCCTGCTCACAAAGAGTCTAAAGTCAGGAATAAGAAAAGGAAGGTAACAATACCGTTACCACTGCGGTCTCATCATTGTATATGCCCTTTGAGATGACACTCCCTGTTTGAGCCACGTCCTGTGTTTCAGTCTGGCTCTCTATATCAGTTAAACCACCAGTCTGCAGCATGAACGTAATGTGTACTAAAACTTGTGGTAGGAACCCAAGCAAAGCAAAGAATAAGCACGTGTAAGCCTCTCCAATGTTATATACTGCTGAAAATGCTTCCATTATGGGAAATGAAATATGAGATGCATATCCTATATTTATCCTATATGCATATGAGAAAAGTTTTCCTTCTTAGCTTTTCCTATATAGAATTAGAAACAGTTTCATGAATTCAGCTGCTCTAAGCAGCAATTTGACTTGGTGTAGGATGCTGGAAAACTTGTTTCTGAGGAGCAGGAGCTCATGCACAGGCAGCAGTGCCCTGAAGGATGTGTCTTGTGTCTCCAAACCTATTTTCCACAGTTGTGAGGGAAAGCGTGCCGGCTGTTCTGGTTGCAGTTCAAGCCCACACAATGATAACATGCTGTTGTACGCCTCTCAGTCAACAAATCCAATATATCTCTCAGTGACAGAGGAATAAACATAAAGGCATCTATAATTTATGAAAGATTTAACATGAGATACTGTCAGAGAGTGCAATCCTATTATATTTACCTGGAGTAAAGTCCTGGCTCTGCTGAAGTCAAGTGGGGGCTTTGTCACTGACTTCAGTGGAGTTATGACTCAATCCTCATGACCCTTCTCCTGTCAAATCACTTGTGAAATCTACTTAGTGCAGAAAGCCAGTACTAGATGTAGACACCAGCTCAGTTTTTAAGAGAAGTATGAAAATGGGGTTTGAGCTCTTTCCAAAACTCCTTTTGAAGAGAACAGTAGTTCTTATGAAGAGTACTTGCAGATCAGGCACCTGGTCAGAGATTTCTGGAGGAAATGCCACTAAACACATTGAAAGATGTAAACTATTTCCTAACTTTAATACTTCAATATCTAGAGGAAATTAAGAAATCTTTTAAAAACAACTCACCCAAATAAATTTGTAGAGGGGGGGTTATCTGCGGGGGGAGGAGAATGGGAAACAACAAGAACACAAACCAAACAGCCACAAACCCAAAAACTACCTTATAAGAAATTCAAAGAGGCAGAAAAAATATAGTGTTAGTGCTTAATGAAAATGTCATTAACATATTTTTTTTGCTAAAAATTACACTACAAGTCTTGATACTCGTCACAAGAAAACTATTTGACAAAGCTGTCACTTTTTAAAAATTGAATTTGAACAAATTTCTTTCAGAGATAAGATAGCTCTTTCTTGTGAAAGTTTTTTAAATACAGGGCCTTACTGTAGGAAAAATAAATGTTTTTCTGGTGAAGAATGAGTTCTTTTGTCTACCAAGGCCTGAACCTGAGTAAAAGCTTTCTAGATGAAATGTGGGCAGTTATACCATTCCAGTGCCTGCCATAAAAATGTTCAGGAAAATAACTGAAACTCAAACCATGGTGTTGTATGTAGGTTTATGGCTTAGCTAGAACATATGGAATAGGAACAGTTGAAGTCTTGGGAGAAAAGATTCTTCAATGATGAAGAATGAGCCTGTTGTTCAAGTGCTGGGAATTATATGCTGCACATTTGTTCCTTGGCTTTGCCATAGACTTCCTGTGTGTTCTTGGAGAAGGTTCTCATCCATGTTGGGATTTGATCAACTTCTGCAAAACGGGAATAGTGACTATTCTCGTCTGTATTCCTTCCTCTATTTAATCTAGTTATTTTCCAGTACATGAACCTAATTTACTTCATGCACACCCACATTCACATCCACAATTCACATTCACAATCCTACTTGCTTCAACCCTTCTCTAATTTAAAGAGTAGTCTGCAGAGAAACTATGACACTTTACATCTATTGACAGTCACAGACATTACTTAAGACTTCACATATTTTTTTTTCTTTTCCTTAAAAAATACATTTTGATAAAACATGCATGATGAGATATGGTAGTATTCCCTTATATTTCACTCCTGTTGGTTTTGGTTTAGAGCATGTCATAAACTCTTAATGAGATCTTTTACTTATTATTTAATGTGATTGCTATTCCCATAGGTCTACACTTTGCCAGGGTGGAAGATTGTGTATGGCAGCCTTACAGAGGGTTGGGGCAGAAGTAAAGGGGGAGTTCTTTTATGTGCTTCTGGAGAGCATTTCTGAGAGGGTTTAATGAGAAAGAGTTGTCATTCATACTTTCTGCAAGGGAGGGCTAGGGGATCTTTTCTGAGCTTCCTTTCAGCATTGGAAACTTGTCTCTTGTCTCTCACCCAGGTCATCTCCTTCATACATTTGGCATTAAAATAATTTGCATTCTGCTTGGAAGGCAGTATTTGGTAGGCTGGCAGGTAATTTCAAGTGATTTTACTCACTATCCTAGGCAGGCTCTTTAAGTGAGTCTATTTTAAACAAAGGCCTTGCCAGCATGTGAACTTCCAAACAGTGTAACTGCCTTTCCAAGTGCACAATTAGATTTTTGGAAACCAAGTCAGCATCTACAACCAACATACAAGAGAGAATATTTGCTGAATGGCTGCACTACTCAGATGGTGACTACCTGAACTGAGAGCCTCTCTCCGCATCAGCAGGGGCAGCAGGGTGCCAGTGTGAGATTTCCAGACAAGTGATTAGAGCTCCTCAAAATAAATAATCACCATATTTGATGATAATGAGCATTAAAGGTCCAGCCCCAGCCATACGTACTTTGCTTAATGCATAGCTTCAAGATTTTGCTTTGAAGCCATAACACGCTTCAACTTTTTATTTCATCTGCACATGAGGAAGAGAATTTTTATTTTGCTTATCAATGTTCTGACTTTTCAAGTTGCTCTTAAACATTTCCTGTTCTGTTCTCCTAAAGTATTTACAGACGGCTTTTGAACAGATCATTACAAGTATCATCTGGCTTATCTGTGAATACAGAGAGAAAGGAGGCAGGTGTTTTTGAGAGGGCAACCGTAAGGGGATATACTGGAGGTATTTAAAAACAAAATGAAAAAAATCTAATGCCTTCCTCTTTTCAACATCCCTCAAGCCCAAAGACAAGATGATAAAAATATAAAATTTCACTTGAATAAAATCCCAGATTCAGTTAGGATTGTGCCTTTCAGTGGTTCCAACAGTAGTCTGTTTTATTTTTTCTGTTATAATGTTTTGATTTCAAGAGGTTTTTGCTACATATTTTTTTTTAGAATACTAAATAATAATAACTCTCCTTAAACATTAGCAATATTTGGATTCAAACAGACTGGGATTTTTACAACTCCAAAAACCAGGCAAAAAATTGATTTGTTTCAGTATGCAAGTGGTACAATAGCATATGATCCTTCCTTTAACATGCATACAGAAGGCCCCGTCTCTCCAGACGAGACCTGCCACATTTCATAGGATGTTTTAAACTGCATACAGTATAGGATAAGACATTGTGCCTTGCCCTTCTTTTTGAAACATTTTTTATTCGTGAGTTCCTTTTATTCTTCTTAGTCATAAAATACACAGAAAAGGTCAAGGGATTAATCTGAACCTAGCTCTTTGACATATTAGGCTGTTCTGCTGAGCATTCAGCCCTCTCTTTAGTCTACAAGTCTGACTGTCTCCAGTGGAATTTATAAACAGCTGTAACATTGGTCAAAAGATTTATTCTTCCAGTTCATTTCTCTCTAAGTGGACAGACATGAACTCCAGCAACGGTACCTTGTATGGCATACAACCCTCTCTCCAAATGAGTATTTATCACTGATGACTAATAAGAAATGGCATCTCATAGCCTGAAATAGCCATTATACATTATGAGGATGATCTTATTTAATAACTCACCAGGAACTTGTATACTGCTACTAATTCTACTAGATAGAAAATATACTGTGCAAGGATGCCAAATCATGACAGCAGGCTGCTCAACAATCAGAGCAAGCCAAGGAACCTTTAGAAAAGGTTGCAGATCATAATCCGGTTTGAAGAAAATTGGCTGAAATTTGTGCATACCAAAGGCTTTCCTTAGATGTCTAATCTTGTACCCTGAGCCTGCTGAATGGCTAAAATACTTGTGAAAGCTGCTAAAGTCCCTTTAAAGATTTTAGCACTATTTCTCTTTTACTGTCTTGCCTTTGGTGTTTTTAAAGATTCTTCCCCTTTTTTGATTGTTCTGACAATATGTTTGATAAATGCAAAGTAAAGCCACTTAGAATATAGAGAAACCAAGCACTGATGGTGCTGAGGGGATTATTCCAAACAACTTCTCCACTTTCATCCACAGATCATTCAATCTTTTTGCTGTGAGTCATGTGCTGTCTCCTTTGTCTGGAAAGTGGAAAGTGGATGGTTCAGTAGTGATATTCAAAAAATATATTTTGAGGCTAGAGAGGTATTTAACACACATTAAAGTTATGCTGCCTCATGGGGCCACTGAGAATTGCAGGGCAAGCGGGATTGCTTACCCGTTTGACAGGATGTACATGTTATATCACAGTGTGTCTTCATACAGAGGATCACAGTCTCAACAAGATCTTGAGGAGCTTGTGAAGCCCCAGCTGTTACACCCGTTATCCTTGTGTTGTGGCTGGCTGTAGCCAGGATAACTTCCCAGAGATTTTTTTCTGACTCTCTGTGTACTCATTTTCCTTCTGAGCAGTAACTTGGAAAGAGAGAATACTGGTTTTAACTGGCATTGCAAGAAGAAAATAAAAACAGATGAAATGCTTGAAGCAAACTGCCCCATTTATAATATCCAATGTTTCCAACTCTTTCTAATATTTAGACGCAGATTCTTTAAAGTTAATAGTTTATTTTGGTAACAGATGAGTGGTCAAATGTATTCACTGTTGGCATAACTCTGCAGTTGTGGAAATCAGTAGTAAAAACTCCTATTCACTTAATCTGGACCACAGGTAAAGCAGTACTAAATGACTGTGGAAAAATTGTCTTGAAACTATCATTAATGAAAAATAGATGAAAGCAGAGAAGTTTGAGTAAACATTTTTATTATAAGAACTTTATTGGCTTTGCTGCACTGTTAGGGAAGTTTCTTACCCCTAGGTTTCCTGCAGCAAAGACTCAGGCATGGATTCCAGAAATTCTTCTAAAATGAATATTCCCAAGGTACAGCATACAGCAGCTCAAGCTGGGTGCCTCCTGAAGAAGGACCCTCAGCAGAAAAGAACTTGGACAATTACCCTCACAATCCAAGCCCCTATTGGTTTTGATGTAGTGTTGTACACAGAAATCTGAGATGCCTTCTTATGGGTAGAACCATTGATCATCCACATTGTACTTTAATTTCTTCTGTTGCTGTTCCCTGAAGTAAGGGAACTTTGCCATAAGCTTCATCTTTGTACCAGCTCCACTCATTCCCTAGGTTTATTTTAGTTCCATGCATGACCATGGTGCAAAGATTTAAATTTTTCCTACTAGCGTGTGTTCCCATACTCCCACATACTTAACATGAGCTTGAGACCATGGCCACTCTAGGGTTCTCCTGTTCATGGAAACTATCCTCGCTTCAGTTTTGTTAATCATCCAGAATTGTCTTTGAGATAGGGTGTATGCAGGATCTGTCCTTATAATACTTAGCCATGCTGCAGCAGTCATCAAAATCAACAGAATCAAGAGTGATGAGATATCCCACTTCATTTTTTGTCATTGCGGAATTTTCTCAGGAAGTGGTCATTCATTAGCCAGTGAGACACTGATTACTTATTCGGCATGAGAATGATGTATACGATTTTCTTTTCCTAGAGCTTTAACAGAAAAATGACAATAAGATAGTGTATGGTCCTTCCCATTTAGGTTCTAATTTGGATTTCCATGAAAATATCTTAATAAAAACTTCATCTCCAGGCTGTATAATATGCATCTGTATTTCTGGTGGTGCTGACTGATATCACTGAGCATATTTTCTGTTATTTTTGAACCCTTCTTGGATATACAATACATACTGGGTTAACCATTCATCTCTATCTAATAGGCTGGTCTTAGCTGTGATATAAGATCCTGGTATAGCCAAATGTCTCCAAAAAAGAATTTCTGCTGGGGTTAGTCCTATGGGATGCCGTGGTACATTTTGAACATCCCATAGAGCTAAGTTCCATGCTTTTGGCTACTTTAATCCAGCGTGTGTGCACATTCCAGATCCTGTTCCTTTTAATGTCCTGTTCATTCTTTCTACCTGTCCTGAAGACTCTGGGTGATTTGGAGTATACATGCTCCTCTCTATTTCCAGTGATTTATACAGCTGTTTGATTATGCTTGCTGCAAAAATGGGTACCCCTGTCCGACTACATTGACTCTGGAACTCCATACCTGAGTATAACTTCTTTCAGGAAGGCTTTTATACCTCCTTCTGTGTCTGCTTCTCTTGTTGGAAAGGCTTTACCCACCCTGATAGCTGATCTAGTATCACTAACAAATGCATGTATCTGTTCATAGCTGGCATATCTGCATAATCTCCTTGCAATTGCTGAAAAGAAAATAGGCCCATGGTCATCTTCCTGACTCTGAGCTTGGTTTGGGATTTGAGAACTTTTGGCAGGCTGTGCAGCTACTGGTGACTCTTTTTGCAGCAGCATAAACCCGTGGTGCTGTCCATACTCTCTGTACTTGATCAGCTAGGACCTCTGCTCTTCCATGAGCTTTGTCATGAAACCACCTAGTCACAGCAATGAAATATTTCTTTGGTAGTATCAGTTTTCTTCTAATTGTCCATATTCCATCACCATCTTGTTTTGCTTCCCACTTTTCC
Source organism: Caloenas nicobarica (assembly GCF_036013445.1). Classification (NCBI taxonomy): domain Eukaryota; kingdom Metazoa; phylum Chordata; class Aves; order Columbiformes; family Columbidae; genus Caloenas; species Caloenas nicobarica. The sequence continues at coordinate 63,414,772 of NC_088246.1, read as the reverse complement.
CATTGTCTCTTCCACTGAACAGTCTTTGTCATACATGATTTTGGAGTCCATTAAGCTTGGCAATTCACTCTAGTTCTCCAATGGAGTTGTCATCATACATTGTCTCAGTGGTTGTCTAGCTGCAGCCTTTGCATGTGCATTGGCTAAGGTGTTTCCTTTATTGATTTCCATACTGTCTTTAGTATGAGCAGCGCAGTGCAGCAATTTCTTTTGGCAATTGGACTGATTCCAGTAAGTTGTATATTTCTTCTCCATTTGCTATCTTTTTCTATGATGATGTAAAAAACCCATGCTCTTTCTGTAACATACCTGTTGCATGGCATACTCTGAAAGTCTGCATAGATATTGACTCATTTCCCTTTTCCCAGATGTGCTGCACATATGAAGGCCACCTGCTCTGCTCCTTGTGTACTCAGTCCTGTCAGGAGTGGTTCAGCTTCAATCGATTGTCCCTGGCTGACCACAGCATACCTGGACCATTGTTGTCCCTATATGTAGTGGGATAAGCATCTAAAAAAAAGCTAAATCTGGGTTCTGCAAGGGAACATAAGTTAAATCAGTTCATGGTTTGCTGGAAGGGTGCATCACCTGATCACACTGGTGATGTTCCTCTTCATCATCAGGCAAAGGTATTAGAGTAGCTGGATTCAGGGTATTGCATCTCTTAAAGGTTACATTTTCTGCCATTAGGAGGATCAGTTCACATCAGTGTGCCTGTTGTGGAGACGCCGCTTGATTTGCATATTGTTTTAGCAGAATCTCTATTTCATGTGGGACGTAAATTGTCAGAGGGTCCCAGAATAAGTGGACAGCTCTTTTCTAGTATTGCTTGTGCTGCCACTGATCTAATGCAGGCTGGTATTCCCACTGCAAACAGACCTAGGTCTGCGGAGTAGTATGCAACTGGTCTTTGGTGGGGTCCTAATTTCTGTGTCGTCACTCCACTGGCTATCCCCTTCTTTAATGTACTTACAAATTAAAGGGCTTTGCATAATCTGAGAGTCCTAGGGAAGAAACAGAGGCTAAGGCTTCTTTTATTGCTTTAGATGCTCACTCCCTTTCTGGGCCCCATGCAGTAGACTCTACTTCCTCATCTCTTGCTGCTTCTTTTAGAGGTTTTGTTAGTTCTCCTAACCCAGGGATCCACAGCTGACTGAATCCTACCACTCCAAGGAATTCCTGTACCTGTTTCTTTGTGACCAGATGTGGAAATTTAACTATAGTGTCTATCTTTTCTAAGTTTATTTGTGTCTGCTCTTCCCTCAAAACAAAAGCTAAGTATTTCACTTCTTTCTGATACAGCTGAAGTTTTGACAGAGATGCATGGTGCCCTTTCTCTGCTAAGGAAGTACATAAACGCACAGTATCCGTTGTACAGGCTCTTTCATCTTTACTCTCTACTAGTAAATTGTCTAAGCATTGCATAAGAACAGATTCACACAGCGGTTTTATATCTCTTAAATAATTTCCCCGTATTCGTGAAAAAATCGTAGGTGACCGTGCAAACCCTTGTGGGAGACACATCCAGGTCAGCCATTGCCCTTTCCATGTGAAAGCAAACAAAAGTTGGCTGTTTTCATCAAGAAGGGCACTGAAAATAAAGCAGTGGTTATATCAATTAGAGTAAAACATTTTGCCCAATGTGGTATTTGCAGGAGTATAGTGGGGCGATCAGACACTACTGGGTGAGGAACCACTGCGTGCTGGTTAATTGTCCATAAATCCTGTACAAAGCAATATTCTGGGTCTCCATCTTTATCTAATCTATTTTTCTTTACTGGGAGTATAAAAGTATTGTAAGGTGACTCCCATACTTTTAAAAATTCTTGAGTTAGATCTCTGTCAATTTGGTTTTGAATGATTTTTCTGCTTCTTGGGGAATAGGATACAGTTTTACAGCAAAAGGAACTCCTCCTTATCATCGTACACAAACACAGTCATGCTCTGAATTTTTTGCAGGTTTTCCCCTTGCCAGCCAGGCATATGCTCTCTGGAATACTTCGTATATCAGGGGCCGCTTGGTTGACAAACACACTATTTGCAAATGCTTCATTAAAATTCTGATCGGTCATTCCCCCATATTTCAACAAGGCTTGTTAGACCTGCCTCCAAAAATCACTTGGCTGTTCATCTAATGTCTGCCTATATTCTTGTACTTTAGTCAATTAACCTTTAATTCATTACACTCTCTAATTGCTTCCACTAGATTTTGAAGTGCTGTTTGGCAAGTGGCTCTACCCCTGCTATTATTATAATCCCAATTTCTATAATTAGCTGACCAGGGATCCCTATTCCCTCCAACCTGCTGAGTTAGTTCTGCATCCTTATTAATTATTTTCTCTTGCCCAGCCAAAATAGTTCTTTCAATAGTATTTGGGGATCTTTCCAATTCGGGTTATATCTGGTACCTATATTAGAAAACAGCTGAGCACATCTTTCAGCCCCTTCTCTCAGCCTTGGCATTTTGCCGCTCCATGTGGCTATAGCACTGGGATCCCCAGGTTGCTCAGTATGTACATTTAACACAGGTGGAGCCCCTGCAGCTCTGCCTAGTTGCATAGCATCATGAGTAGGCAGCACATTACAAACCACAGGACAGAGTCTGGCAGCAGGCAGAGTAGTATCAGAGGACAGAGAACAAGCAGTGAAAGGTGGGGCAGACACAGCCTGAACTCCATCATCTGGAGCAGTAGCTTCAGCTATGGCAAGCATTACCTCTTTTGTTCCAATTCCCTGACTCAGGTGCTTTCTCCTGCACGCTCAGTCATCTCAAACATACTAATAATCCATTTATCCCAGGAATCTGTTTTTTAGGCGACATCACAAGAAGGTACATTTCTGCTGATCAAAGGATCCTTGCAGTGGCCACGGTTATGCTGGGCTTCTGTTTTTAATTATAAATGGCCAGTCTTCTCGACATAAGGTTGTTGTGTGGGTTTTTTTGACAAATTCACTGTGTCATAAATTTTTATCCCGTTTTTGCAACACGTCAACTAAGGGTGTCCCCTTCTCTATACCAAGTGTAGTCCCCATTGCCTCTAACTATGTGCTATGTATGCTTTACATTGATCAGGATATGCACTACCCGTTTAATTTGTACATTTTATGCTGCCACGCACCTGTGTTATGCACTCTTTACACTGATCAGGCCATGTAATGCTCCTTTAATTTGTGTGCCTTACGCTGATCAGGCCATGCACTCCCTCCTTTGAATGTGTGTGCTTTATGCTGCCGCACACCTGTGAACAAGCTGCAGCAGTACTTTCTCTAAATCTGCTCTGGGAACTTTAAAACATGTACTTTTGTGCCTTCTGCTCTCCAAAGGTCCCAGGTGAACTCACCCCTTGCCAGCAGTTGAATGTTTGAAGATGAGAGGCTCTGAAGGTGGTGGCCTAGAGTCCCATCTGGGAGACCAAACTGTTAGAGAAGTTCCTTTTCCCCAGGTTTCCTGCAGCAGAGACTCAGGCATGGATTCCAGAAATTCTTCTAAAATAAACAATTCATTCCCAAGGTACAGTGTAGAGCAGCTTGAACTGGGTGCCTCCTAAAGAGGGACCCTCAGTGGAAAAAAGCTTGGACAACTATATGCCCACAATCTAAGCTCCCACCCCCCATGTGTCACTCCAGGCTAACTGCAAAATTAGAGTTTGAGGTCTCCCTGTTCTTCATTGGATCTTTTCATTTTATTAGGTTTGTGCAAAAGCAATTGCAGTTTTGGACCATGAATTTTAAATCATTATAACTAGGCTCTAACACATCTGTATTAATCAAAATAGGAACCATTACAATCAACACATTTTTGCCAATGAAAAATAAGTTTGTTTATTCCTGTAGCATAAAAATCTGTGCTTCAGGATTCAACAAACTCTTGGAAAGCATTTTCTGCATCCTGTTGATTGTGGAAGCATTTTCCCTGCAAAAAGTTGTTGAGATGCTTGAAGAAGTGGTAGCTGGTTGGTGACAAGTTAGGTGAATATGGTGGATGAGGCAAAACTTTGTAGCTCAATTTGTTCCACTTTTGAAGTGTTGGTTGTGCGACGTGTGGTCAGGTGTTGTGGAGAAGAATTGGGCCCTTTCTGTTGACCAATGCCAGCTGCAGGCATTGCAGTTTTTGGTGCATCTCATCAATTTGCTGAGCATGCTTCTCAGATGTAATGGTTTCTCCAGGATTCAGAAAGCTGCAGTGGATCAGACCAGCAGCACAGCACCAAACAGTGACTGTGACCTTTTTTTGGTGCAAATTTGGCTTTGGGAAATGTTTTGGAGGTTCTTCTCAGTCCAACCACTGAGCTGGTCATCGCTGGTTGTCATATAAATTCCACTTTTCATCATATGTCACAATTTGATCAAGAAAAGGTTTGTTGTTGTTGCGTAGAATAAGAGAAGATGACAGTTCAAAACAACAATTTCTTTTTATTTTTGGCCAGCTCATGAGGCACCCGCTTACTGAGCTTTTTCACCTTTCCACTTTGTTTCAAACGCTGAACAACCATAGAACAGTCAACACTGAGTTCTTCAGCAACTTCTATGTAGTCGTAAGAGGATCAGCTTCGATAATTGCTCTCAATTGGTCATTGTCAGCTTCTGATAGCCAGCCACTACGTTCTTCATCCTTGAGGCTCTCATCTCCTTTGCAAAACTTCTTGAACCACCACTGCACTGTACGTTTGTTAGCAGTTCCTGGGCCAAATGTGTTGTTGATGTTGCGAGTTGTCTCTGCTGCTTTATGACCCATTTTGAACTTGAATAAGAAAATAGCTTGAATTTGCTTTCTCATCTAGCATAATTTCCATTGTCTAAAATAAATATAAAGTAAACAGCAAGTAATAAGTCAGTAGCAGAAAAACCCATAAAGCAAGAAAAGCACATTAAAGTGACGTATAACACAACCACATTTATTTAAGAATGTATTGCAATATCAAACAGCAAATTTCAACAATGCAAAAATCACAATTACTTTTGCACCAACCTAGGTGCAGGTGGGCTGTCAATTAAAGTTCTGACCTTCAGTTGCTATTTTGCACCTGCAGGTGGAGAAAATAAGTTTCTGGCAATAGCCAAAACTTTCTTTTGTTAGATGCTGTTCTGTTACTTTACTTATCTCCAGGGATACAGTTCCCCTTATCTTCTAGCTTGAAGACTCTGAGGCCTTTTTCACTTTACAAAGCAGAAAGCTTCACAGCTTGCAGAAGTTATGCTAAGCAAACTTACTTATGCTAAGTGAATTCTATATAAGCAGTTTCTAACCAAGTTTTATAAGAAGCAGTATACCCAGCAATTCAATAAGCTAAGGCAGTCTATTCTCTAACAGCACCATCAACTAGAGAAAATTTGAAAAAAAACATAGTTCACTGCTTTAAAGAGAGAATATATTTGTGATCTTGACTTCTCCGTTGGCTTTGTAGTATGTGTTTCCAACCACAAAATCTCAGTGCAGAATTTTGGATGAGACTGACTAGTTAGATATGACCTTTGGTCGTAGAAAATTCCAAGCAGTAAAACCTGCTGGATGGGAGTTAACCTACTGCTGAATTCTTGCAGCTCGTGGGAGATTCTTACTGGACAGCAGTGCCCAGGCCAAGAGAGGACTGAAGCAGTGGGCATTTGAAACACAATTCCTGTGTGCCAGCACATCACGCAGCTTAACAATGAAATAGCATGAAACAAAATAGTTGCTAAGCAGAAGTATTTCACTTTATGCCAAATCAGTCTAAATCAAAACAATTTATTCCAAGCTCCATAGCGCTGGATAAAATCAGCAAAGCTAAAATATACTTTTTCTATCACGAAATAATCTGGTAGAAAATTTCTGACCTGCCCTTTCTCTTATATGAGTTTTCCTACCCTACATAAAACCTGTTCTCAATATGTTAGGATACTGAAAACTCACAGGAAAAATTTGTAACCACTTGGAATGGACTTGTGAAGTGTTTTAAAACTCAGCCCAGTGCTCTGAAGAATTCTGTTTGCATCACACCTCTTGTCCAGTAGCAGTTATGTTAGACCAAGTCAGTTCCCTCCAGCTCCAGTTTCCCAGCCATGCAAGAGGTGACTATGAAAATCCTCAAAGCAGGGAAAATACACGGCGACTGAAGCACATTTTTGTCCAGTATGAGACAGATGGCACCAGTCCCGGGTTTGCCCTGGCCATTGTTTGTTAAGCAAACATAGGAAACAGCATGTGAAAGCTTAGATTCATTCATCTGACTGCGTACAGGTTGGCTAAGTCTTAACCTCTATGTGACATGTTCTTAACGAGTTTCTGAAAAACTTCCTAGTTTACTGCACAAGAAAAATAAAAATAAGGTAAATACCATGAAATAGGTAACTGGAAGTGGACTTCATTTGTAATTAGCATGCAAGAAGGGAAGCAGGAGATTGAGAGCTCTGATCAGATTTCTGCAGTATCACTGGCATTAGTGGAAGTAATCAAATGGGAAAATTGTGCAAGATTTGGAGCATGATCCTGTTTTCAGTGCAGTCACTGCTGGTTTTATCACCCATTTCTTTGGAAAAGATCCCTGGCCCCTAGCCCTTTCAGTTTTGTTATGTAGAAGCTTAGACCTGTTTTTAATCATTTAATTATCCTTTCTGAATTAGCTTTAATGTTCGTCCTATTTATTTGTACTAAAGAAACGACAACTATTCTTTCAAGTGTGTAAGTGCTGTCTGGCTGGGTGGTCTTATTCTTCTTAAAAGACAAAAATGTTGAAAAAAAAATCAAGTCCTGACATTAATTAGCTCTTTATGGCTTCTTATTAAATGTCAGATTGCCATTTAATGTAGACCATATAGCTTAAAAAACTTTGGGTTATAAAGAAGGCCCTGGTTATATGTGACTTACCTCATTTCCCCTGAAACGATTTCTTTCTGTAGACAACTGGATGAAAGACTTTTAGCTGTAATTTCTAGGCATTTTTTTTCAGTATTTTCCCATTTGTTTAAGGAAAAGAAGCCAAATAATCCTAGGCAGAAAACTAAATTACTGAAAAGATCATGGCTTACTATATAGGTCTTCAGTGAGCCCAGGAGATACTCTCTTTCAAAAGGCTACAATTAGTAACTAATTACATGAATTCAACAAATAAACATTTTAACATATATATAAACATTTGATGTCCAGAGTATTAAACATGAAAATGTAAGGGTGAGATTCTGTCAACATCAATGGCAACCCAGAAAGCACTAAAACTAGTGGAAATAGTCCAGCTTCACATTTGCACAAAATCAGTATTATACCCAAAGATCCCATTGAAAATACATAAACTGGACAAATTTGTACCTATTCACTTTTTTTTCTTAGATCTTAAAAAGACAGAGGTTCCAGTGAAAGATCACTGTCCTGTGCAATTCAGTTTGGCATAAAGAAATTACAGTCCTTTCCCATAAACGTTAGATTCTAAATATATATACAAATACAAATATTTTAAATCTTTTAAACTAGTTTTTAATTTGGTACTTAAATTAAACAGATGCATTTATTAAGTAAATCAGAACGTGCAAAAGCTTCAGAATGGTGTACTATAACCTGCAGGAACTGCCCGCTTTGTGAAATGACATGGAAAATAAGGCTATAGTCCAACTCCACACTGGGGCTTAAAGACTGACATGGGACTGTGACAGCTGCTAGGGAAGCAATTCATCTGCCTAAACACAGATGTCTAGTGCAGGTTAAGATGCAGCCCTCTTCCCCTAAAAAGCAAAATCAAACATTTCATTTGGAAATGAGATTGATGTACACCTTACCCCTTCCCTCCTTCAGGTAAAAAGAGAAGGGTTAGTTCACACCTCCAAGGTATAGAGAAGCAGTTCAGTTCCCTCAGTGAGGCACACTAATTCCAGGACCCACAGAATTAGTAGCTGATGGAAGACTCCAGTGCAGATATATTTTGTGCTGGTCTTCCAAGGTTCTTTGCAGGTGCCTGCCAGAATTTTTAATGCTGGTACCAAGGCATAACATAAGATCCTATTTATATCCTTCTTATATAAGTATTTGTATATATTTCCTGTTACAAATCTATCTGGATTGATCTGGTTCATCCTGTAATAGCCTCTGCCTAGTTATGACAGCCATGGGTGAAAATAAAATCGGATCTTATAGTCCTTTGGTTACTTGGCTGGTTCCCAGGCTTGGAGCTTGTCCTGAAGATTTCAGGAGCAATCTGTAAGAATGCCACATAAGAAACTCTACGATGGATTGCCTGGTAGCCTTTGTCATCCAGGTCAAGCCCATACTGCCTTCTACACATATACATAGGACTTAGACATACAATTCCAATATGCTGTTTGAACCAAAGCATTGCCTTTCAGTTCAGCTGAGCTAACTGACTTGGCATGCTTTTTGATCAATTACAAGTGCAAAGCAAATACATTAACCTAAGTCTCAGTGTCTAAAGGGCTAAAAGCTCAGACACAAGTGCAGACTTCTGCCAGTAGCAAATCATTAAGCTGGGATGTAACATTAAGAAATATTAAAAAACCAAAGCATTTATTGAAAGCAAGAAACAGGCTGATTCATAAAAGTAATGAAGGTAAGAAAAATATCTCTAGTTTTTAGATATGATTTCACAGGGTAAAAAGCTGGCTGGATGACCAGGCCCAAAGAGTTGTGGTGAATAGAGTTAAATCCAGTTGGTGCCGGTCACAAGTGGTGTTCCCCAGGGCTCAGTATTTGGGCCAGTTCTGTTTAATATATTTATCAGTGATCTGGATTAGGAGATTGAGTGCACCCTCAGTATGTTTGCAGATGACACCAACTTGGGTGGGAGTGTTGATCTGCTGCAGGGATCCCTCTTCAGAGGGATCTGGACAGGCTGGATCAATGGGATGAGGCCAGTTGTATGTGCCTAGTAGCTTCCTCGTCAAAGAGGACTGAATGCGAATCTCTTTTTAAATGCTGGCTTGTCTCGCCCCCTTCTCCCCCCCGCCAAAAAAAGGCATCCAGACAAAACTTCCAGATATACAAAAGTATGTTTTTTCAAATTGACAGGGTTGTGTTTGCTGTGCCAAATTTTGAAATAATCTTTTATTTTAAATGCTCTTCCAATAACATTTTGCAACAATTTTGGATGTATTGATTTAAGGATAAAAAAAAAATGTGGATGGAGAAATGTAGTGGCTAATTAAGTTAGGTATAATAGTAGGAAAATGCATAGTTTCTTATGCATTTTGTTTGAACCTTAATCTACTAACTAAAACCATTTTAAATAACCACTAAAATGAAACAAAAGTTTACTGCCATAATTATACATTTTTTATCCCATCCTTTACCCCATGTTTCCTCTCTTTGTCAATTTGTGTTGCAAGCTTTTGAGGGCTAGGTACTTTGCAAGGTTTTTCCAGTGCCTAGCATTGTCAGCCTTCATTCTGACTTGCTGCTTGGACATCATTTTAGTACACAGGATTAATAAGGTTTAGTTATGAGACAACTGCCTCCTTGCTATGTTTAGATTTATTATCATTCTGTTTTATGTTTAGATTTATTATCATTCTGTTTAGTTACTTACATATGCCTTGTATTATCCATAACTTAACATGTTCTTTGTTAACCTGATAACATGACTTTTTCAGGCATGAGAGTAAGATCATACAAACTGGGTCTTTTACAGCTAGCAGCTATACCACAGATAACCTCATCTTCCATTCATGTTAACATCATCTGTGCTAGCAAAAGCATGGCAGGTACTTTCTGCTTCTGGTATGTCTTGTGGAAAAAGAAAGCATAAATTCCAATTTCATCTTCAGGGGAAAAATGTGCATAACAAAAATCAAAGTAAAGCTGTTTGTGGTTGATGCTAAACGTAGCTCTGCATAGTTGGTATGCTAAATGAATGCTCAGGGAGGGGTTCTGGATATTGCCTTTCATAAGATATATAACCTGTGGAAACTTCATTTGTTTACTCCTTACCATATAGAAGAAAGCCTCTCCTAGCCATTCCCTATGACCACAGCCCCTTGACTTCCATTCAAGACAGAGGATGCTGTGTTTTTCCAACTTTAACTTCCAAAGAAGGAGAATTATGTCTTCTTTCCTCTTCCCTATTTTCTCCTATCTAACTTCCAGACCTAATCACAGGTTGGACTACAGGGGCTGCCCAGAAGGACATTCAGGTCTACCATTCGGGAGGCAATATGGCAGAGCTCAGTGATCTTGTCCCCCCGCCAGAGAATCCCACGAAGTTTTCACTTTGGATATAATAAAAAACTTGATAGTTTCCCTTAGAAAAAGTAATATCTAAACGTGAGGAGAAAGGCAGGAACAGACATTGCTCTGAGTACTTAAACCCTCAGTACTTGTTGTTTTGCTTAGGAGATTAAAAACTGTTTACAGTTTCTTGCAAATTAAGAACAGCTGCTTATAAGCATACGGGCCTGTCCTGGTCTTAACTGCTGCTTTATAAATTATTTAAAAGGAAACAATGAATTTTTGCAGTTTGATGACCATTGTTCTTATACATTGTGTTTCTATTATGGTACATACTCTTCACTTGCTTCCTTTGCGATTTGACCTTGCAAAGCATTTATACAGATGAACACAACTATGTCATTTATTATTAAAACTTTCTATGGTTAAGGCTTAGGCCTTTGGGATATCTGTGCTTTGTGTAATAAAAAGGCAAAAGTGACAGCTTTAGTTTTGCCTGAAGAATCCAACAAAATAAAACTGGTTCTTTCATTGGGCTCCAAGGTATTCTTGCAAAAGTGCATCATTCTTTTGTTATAATCTCCTATATTTTTTCCTCTGTGAAATCATTGCCACATTTCACCACATGAATCTTTTATAACTTGTTTTTGCTCATTTTGGTTCTGGGAGCAAGGAGGGGAATCTCCCTGGTAGTACTGTGTCTGTGTGGTCTGGAGCATGTAGCCATACATCTTAGCTCTTTGTGAAGAACAAAATGTCTGAAGTAAATGGTGTTGATGATAGTATTGCAACATAGATCTGGTATGGCCATGCATCTGCAAAATGAGATTCTTCCTGTGACCTGCTGGAAATTGCATTCCAACAGAACACCAGATGACATGGTCATTTTTATAAACCAGAAGGTCTCCCATCTTGTGTAGGTGTATCTTGAGTGTTGACAGATGGGTTCTTTAAACCTCTGCCATCTGCTTTTTATCCTTTGCACTGGAATGAATTTAACCTCAGCTGAAGACACAGAAGGAGAGGGCTTATTATTATGTGTATTATACTACAGGCAACAGCCAAAATTGCTATCACCTGGGCTCCAAGAAAACCTTTATTATTGCACAGATATGGTGGCGGCATTCCGCAGGTGGCCAGATCTTCCCCCCCCCTGCCACTTCTCCAGCACACACTACACACACGTAAGAAAAAAGTGGAAAGGAAGGAAAGAGAAAATCATACAGGTTATATTCTTTTTCTTTGGATTGTTCTCTTACTGCACTCTCTGGTTGCATTTACTATTCTTCCCCCCAGGGTGCTGTATCATCCTTTACACAGTAGCCCCCATACGACTAATGTATTGTTCAGTCCTACAACATTTACATACCTTCTGCACTGATGTGCCAAAAATCACAGAATCACAGAATGGTTGGGATTGGAAAAGACCTTTGGAGATCATCTAGTCCAACCCACCTGCTAAAGCAGGTACACCTAGAGCAGATTTGCACAGCAATGTGTCCAGGCAGGTTTTGAATGTCTCCAGAGAAGAAGACTTCACAACCTCTCTGAGCAGCCTGATCCCGTGCTCTGGCACCCCCAAAGTAGAATCATGGAATCACAGAATGTCCTTAGTTGGAAGGGACCGACAAGGATCATTCAGTCCAACTCCTGTCCTTGCTTATGACGACCCCACAGTTCACACCATGTGTCTGAGGGCCTTGTCCAGTCTCTTCTTGAACACTCTCAGGCTTGGGGCTGTGACACCTCCCTGGGGAGCCTGTTCCAGTGCTCCAGCACCCTCCGGGGGAAGAACCTTTTCCTAATGTCCAATCTAAACCTCCCCTGGCACATGTTCCTGCCATTCCCTCAGGTTCTGTCACTGGTTGCCAGAGAGAAGAGATCAGCACCTGCCCCCCCTCGGCCCCTTGTGAGGAAGCTGGAGCCGCCATGAGGTCTCCCCTCAGTCTCCTCTTCTCTAGGCTGAACAAACCAAATGATTTTAGCTGCTCCTCATACAGCTCCTCCTCCAAACCCTTCACTAACTTTGTAGCCCTCTTCTGGACACTCTCTAATAGCTTAATATCTTTTTTATCCTGTGGCACCCAGAACTGCACGCAGTGCTCCAGGTGAGGCCGCACCAGTGCAGAGCAGAGCGGGACAATCACCTCCCTGCCCGGCTGGCAATGCTGTGCTTGATGTATCCCAGGACATGGTTGGCCCTCCTGGCTGCCAGGGCTCACTGTTGGCTCGTGTTCAACTTGCAATGGACCAGAACCCCCAGATCCTTTTCCATGGAGCTGCTTTCCAGCTTCTCATCCCCTGGTCTGTATGTACAGACAGGGTTGCCATGTGCCAGGTGCAAAATCCTGCACTTGCCCATGTTGTACTTCATACAGTTGGTGATTGCCCAGTTCTCCAATTCGTCCAGATCCCTCTGCAGAGCCTCTCTGCCCTCGAGAGTATCAACAGCTTCCCCCAATTTTGTGTCATCAGCAAACTTACTAAGCAATCCCTCAAGTCCCGAGTCTAAGTCATTTATAAAGACATTGAAGAGTGCCGGCCCTAAGATGGATCCCTGCAGAACCCACTAGTGACTGGTCCCCAGCCCAACATAGCCCCATTCACCAGAACCCTTTTAGCCCGGCCTGTCAGCCAATTGCTCGCCCACTGCATTGTGTGTTTATCCAGCTGTATGCTGGACATCTTGTCCAGGAGAATACTGTGAGAGACAGTATCAAAGGCTTTACTGAAATCCAAAAAGATTACATCGACAGGCTTCCCTTGGTCAACTTGGTGGGTAACCTTGTCGTAGAATGAAATTAAGTTTGTCAAACAAGATTTTCCCCTCATGAACCCGTGCTGGCTGGGACCAATGACTGCGTTGTCATTCAGATGTTTTTCAATAACTCCCAGAACAATGTTCTCCATGATTTTGCCAGGAACAAAAATGAGGCTAACAGGCCTGTAGTTGCCAGGGTAAAGAAGTTTATACAAGAAGTTTCTCCCCATATTCAGATGGAACCTTCCATGTTTCAGTCTGTACCCATTGCCCCTCATCCTATTGTTGGGCACCACTGAAAGGAGTCTGGCCCCATCCTTTTGACATCCACCCTTCAGATATTCATAAGTACTGATGAGATCCCTTCTCAGCCTTCTCCAGACTGAACAGACCAAGCTCTTTCAGTCTCTCCTCATAAGAAAGATGCTCCAGACCCCTAATCATCTTTGTAGCCCACGGCTGGACTCCCTCCAGTAATTTCTTGTCCTTCTTAAACTGGGGAAACCAGAACTGAACACTACTCCAGATGTGGCCTCACCAGGGCAGAGTAGAGGGAGAGGATAACCTCCCTCGACCTGCTGGTCACACTTTTCGCAATGCACCCCAGGATATTGTTGGCCTTCTTGACCACAAGGGCACATTGTCGACTCATGGTCAACGTGTTGTCGACCAGAACTCTCAGGTCCTTCTCTGCAATGCAGCTTTCCAGCAGGTCCACCCCTAACCTGTATTGGTGCCCAAGGTTATTCCTCCCCAGGTGCAGGACCCTACACTTTTCTGATTCTAAAGCTGCCAGGAGAGAAGAGCACAGTGAATATTAAATGCTATTTAGAGTAGCTTGTAGGACAGGTACTAAAATGAAAAAAGTCATTAGTAATACATTTGTTTTCCAGTGGGGAAAAATCCACTTATTGGCATGCTCTAATAGGAGTATATTTTGTCTACAGAACATTCACCTTCTGCTTTTTGGTTTAGTGGTTTGGGGTGGTGGTTAAGTGGAATGCTCAGCCAAACTACACCATAAACAATCTCTGCAAGGTGAATGATGCCCTGTCTATTGTATGATGACTTAACTAATGTTCATAATCTAACTGCATGTCTCATGCTTATATTTTCTGACGAACAAAACTGTCCTTTTATGTCCAGACCTGAAGTGGGAGAACTGGATTACACTATCCTTACAAAGACAAGGATAATTCTGTGGAGAGGGAATACCTCATATATCCCATCTTTCTAGTACTCCCTGAAAGAGCATTTTGTGCAACATGCAATAGGAAGCCTCTGCCTTCAAGCAGGAATACCCGGGTCCTGCTTCTTAAAGTTGTTGATCTGATGTGTTTCTAAAGGCTTCCAGTAGCCTCCCTTTCCCTGACAATCTAGTCCAGTCCAGAGTATCAGTAGAAAATTTGTCCTAACAACTGACATCAATTTATATTGCTGCTGCTTAAACCCATTTATTCCTTGTTGTCATTCACTAGGGAAATGCAAAATGCATTATCCTCCTCCTTTATCAGCAGCTGTGTATGTGTTTAAAAATGCATGTGTCCTTTCCAAACTGGAAACTGCACATGTACATAGAAAATAGCAGAAACTACATTTTTTTCAGCCACTAAAGGTGAGTAACTGTGTGAAATAGGTTCCTCTTTACACCACTGAACAGTATGCTAGCTAGCATCCTCTCCTGTTTGATGTGTTCACAGAAGCTTTAGTCCATAAATATATTCACTAACATTTATACACACTAATGGTCAGAGGACCAAGGACCTAATGAACAAGAAAGTAGCAAAAAATAAACTCTTTGAACCTCCTCCCGCTCCTCCCCTCTCCACTTCACTTGGGTCACACAGATTTAAAAACTACTTTCTGATCCATAAGTCCATAAAGGATTTGCAAGAATAACTAATTCTTGTTTTTACCAAGTGGTGTTTGTTGGTTTTTTTTTTTCATTTGGAGTTTTCAAAGTGTTGCAGAAACACTGATTAATCCAGCTTAACTGTATTTACTGTGTAAAAGATACTGCAGTGTTATGCCAACTTCAGAAAATAGAAAATGAGAGTAGACAGGTTCAGTGCAAGATTTGGGATGATTAAACTAGGCATCTTAACAAGTGGTCCAACTTTCAGAAAGTCTAAGCCCTCCTCAGTGATAAAAGTTTTACAAGTATCTACTTATGCTACTAATAAAACTGAATTGGCCAAGTATCGAAAAGGAAACAGAATACTTAAATAGTTTTTTCTCATATTTCAAAATTAATCTTTTGGTTTACTATAATTTTTACTACTTTTCATATACATTTTCAGAAGATACTGTAAGAAGAGATGCAGCAAGTCTATTTTCTGCAGACTTAGTGGCTTTATTACCTTCTTTAATTCTTTTTACATTGTTTAGATACAGGCATGCAGGAAAAACATAGTCTGTATTAACCATTGGAATGAACATAAGTCTTAAGTGGTTGACCCCAATCTATCTTTGATGACAACTGAACAAAGAAATGCAAACTCACTTCCATATGTTGCTTACTATTTGCACTCAACCAGATATCTAAACATCCTGAGGATCTGGTCATTCAGTATCGCGGGTAAACTTCAGTAAGATTTTTGGGGAACATGGGATGCAGGATGTAAGCCCCTAATGTGAAGTTTCCCAGATTAAAATTAGATACATTAAGCATTTTTTATGGACACTTGTAGCTCTATTTCTTCTCAGATCGCAGTGGCATTCAACAAAATTAGTCTCTATGTCTTAGACCAGCTGGGGGAAAAAAAAACAAACTTTAAGTCTTTCAAAATATTAATTATTTATTTGTTTTAGATCTAGACACAGCCTGGTTGCAAAAACTTACTTTCCCTATAATCAATGATTTTTAATCAGTCTTCTTGCCCTTGGAATTTTAAGAAAATAACATACTGTGTACAAAGTTAGACAGTAAAACTTTGAAAAAGTCCTGCTGTGTGAGGACACATGGTTACATTTTAGATTAAATGCTTAATAAACTAGGTAATTTTATTTGGAATTTTGATTCAGGAGCTACAGTTCTGACTTCAGACTTTTTCTAGTTCAGCATTTTAACTTGTTATTTTTGGACAGACTTTTCACTTTTATTGTCTTTACCACTGGGGATTAAAAAGTCAAATCCAAAAGACACTGTTTCTGCTGAAAAAAACATACTTTGAGATCCATGCCTAAAGTGTACATATTTAAATGTGGTACTTTTTTTAAATGGAGATTTTTGAGCATGGTGGTCTTTTATTTATTTATTTATTTGGAATTTAGAAATCATGGATAGCCTGCATAAGATAGAAAACTCATTCTTCACATAGCCTGATTGGCTATTCGTTTACTTTTAGCATCTGCAAAAAGCCTAAACATTTTGCTATTTGACAGTGTCCAAGTAGAGGAAATAATGACTTAACTTTTATCAAATGGCAATTTGAATATATCCTAGAAATGGCAATGGAATAGTTGGGAATAAAGTAACTAAAAATATGCCTGCATTGCTGCTGTAGTAGTGCTCCAGGCTGCAGTCACGCAGATCTGTTCTGAAATTTCTGCAGGAGTAGGATTATGGGGGGGGGGGGGGGGTGGGCCTTGTTTGTATGACTTTGAAGCATATCACCATTTGTTTTCCTCACTTTTCTGCAAAACTTGTTTTCAAACATATTAACTGCACTAGGCATTTATTAAAGTTGAAGCAGATAACAGACATGGGCTGCTTTCAGCTCAGTGCATCCATCTTTAACCAAGCCTGCTATAGTCTCTCTCGATGCCCTTACGTCAACTGACTTTCAGCTTTTGTGTGTGCAATGAAAGTTTTTGGGCCTTGCATTTTGTCCTCAAGAGACCTGGGAGAATTCAGGAACATACGGATTATAGGAAAAGACAATACATCCACATTAGTTTGCACAAGTTGAAGGGACTTAGATGCAAAACTACAAAGATGAAAAAAGACAAGTGTGAAATTGGAGGGGGCAGAAGTTTTATCCCTTGAGCTAGCACACGTGCACTCACTCAAAGACTAGTTAGTTTGCAGAGGTAGAGTGTTGTGTAGCTCAGGGCTTCAGAACCAGCTGACTGAGGTAATGAGTGTGCACCCTTTGGTGGGATTCATTTGAAGATAGCAAAGTGTGGAGAGGGCAAGGTTCCTCTCGGCCCCTGTAGCTGTCACTTTTGAGAAGGGATTGGTGGCAAGAAAGCATAACACAGGCAAACTTACTGCTATACTCCAGCATGACTAAAAGCAGAGGTATAGTGACTTTCAAAGGTTAAGGCAGCAGCCTTCACAGTTAATCAGAAGCCATTGTTTGTGTGTTTTCTGCTGTCCCCTTCAAGGTACCTGCCTGACAGCTTTCCAAAAGAGACACATGAATACACACACAAATTAAATTACCAGGACTGCTCACACCGGAACTTACTTCAACAGCAGTGTTACACACACATGTGAGTACTTGCAGTTTGGGGCCTGCAGTACAATGCCTACACTTTGTCCATTAAAAGATACTTTTGTTTTACTTTGAAATCTCACTTCTCTCTCCTTCCTCATGTATTTATTCTCATACATTTGTAAGACTTAATTAGCAGCACTGCTCTGGACCTGCATACCTGATCAACTGTTCAACAACCCATGGGAGACCATAAAAGCTAAATACCTTTGAGTAGAACCAAGTATTTTTCATTAAAATATAACAGGATAAACATATTAAACACAGCTTTTCTTTTTTTCCTTTGGTGTAAGCAAGCAAATGTCTCTGGAAAGGGTGTTTTCGATAATACACTTAGGAGAATGGGTGATTTGATGATATGTTTAGGAGCAGGGAGACAGTTTTGCAAGGGGAAAGTTTATTGGATACTTGGATGGAGCAGCTTGTATAAAACTGTCCCCAGTTCTGCAGAGCTGCTCTTGGCACACTTTTTTTTTTTTCTTTCTTTTCTAAAGGTAGCCTGCAGAGCTGAATTTGGCTGTGAGTACCAGAAGCCTGGCAGAGAGCAAACCCAAGTCACCTGCCTGCTCCTGGAATGCCAAAAGCACCACAAGGCTGGGGCAGAGGGGCTAGGAAACAGTTCAAAAGCTCAGGAACTGGGCAAATGAAAACATAACTGCATCTGAGGACCATTTCCTGGTATTTCCCTGCTGTTTTTCAGCAAGTGGGGGTAGGAGGGGGAAGGGTCTGGAAAATATTAAATTGGTCCCAGAGAGCATTTAAAAAGAAATGTGGAATTCTGCAGACATTAACAGTCTGTTGCATGGCTGTGTGTTTTTCTTGGAAATCCAGCAGAGTTATGTAACATGTTTGAGTTTTTTAAACTTTCCTTTCTTTTCAAGGTACTAGCAGAGCTTTTGGCTGATGTTTCCATCTTTATAACAAAGTAAGTTTTAAGTATGTGTTTTTACTTTTCATGAATAACTAAGCTGATTTAAGAACAAACACAAAACCTGAACAATTCTCATTCAGATCTGCATTTGTGCAGAGGTTTGCCTTTCTCTTTATGTTGTGTGAGTCTCACTGTAGAACGGCTTTTGACAAAAGATGATACTCTTTGCTTATTTACTTTCAGGGTGAGGCTTTATTTGGGGTGGGAGAGTTAAGGACATAACTATACAGGGAGCAGTCTAAATGGTTTAGCATAACCCCCTTTTCTTTCTGATCTTTCCCAGCACATATAGTGGGATTATAAAACACATGTCTTTTCATTATGTTTCCCAGACATAGTGAAGTTGTTAAGTCTGCCACATTTGTCTGTCCTTTCTCGACCTCCCACATTTTTGGCTTGGGGTGAAAGAGCAGTATTCCCCCCATAATCGGCTGGCAGAGCAGGAAAGGCAGTGTTCCTACAGCTGAATAGCAGAGCATGATAAATGACATCTTTTCTGAAGCCTTTTAACATTGGCCCCTTTGGGGGGAAAATCTCTTGGTTAGGTTTTATTTTTGGAGTATCAAAAGGAGAGGTTAATGGAGGTAGTGGATAGAGAGAACAGAATGGCCAAAGTGTTTCTTTTTGACATGTGAAGTTTGTTCAGTTTTTTCTCCAGAACAATCCACAGGAATTAGTTTATTTGTGTATGCTGGTCTCAGCATGTGACCCAGGGTAGCCACAGGTCTTGGATAAGTGGGTCATGGCGATTCAGTTCTTAGTTCTTGATAGGAATTATGTTCATACATTTTTTTTCTTAACAAAGCTCAGAACAGTTTTTAAAAGTATCTCAGTAATAATGTTACTTATTAGAGGAGTTTTGACAATGTAAAAAGGCCATGCTTGTCTTGGGGAATTTTCCGTTTCTGGCTGTAATGTACAGTTCACCCATAAGTATGTCAAGATCAGATTCAGGCTTATTTATTCTACCTCCCCCATACTCACATGCTGTATTCAGACCTGGAACCCGATTAGGAGAGCCAGGGTATCACCAACCATAGCAGAGCTCTTCACTGCTATTGGCAAAAAAATGTTGCTGGTACCAAAGACAACTAGTGTAACGTATAGTAACCCTTGTTGAGATAAATCCATGGGTCCTCATGGGAAGCATCCATGAGTGCTGACGGAGGAGGAGGATCTTGTTGCAAGGCCACTCTGAATAATCTTTGCTCAGTTGTGGTGGCTAGGAGAAGTGCCTGAAGACTGGAGGAAAGAAAATGTCACTCCTATCTTCAAGACAGTTAAGAAGGAGCAGCCAGGGAACTATAAGCTGGTCAGCCTCATCTCGATCCCTGGAAAGGTGATGGAGCACCTCATCCTGAAAACCATTTCTAGGCACATGAAAGACAAGAAATGCCTCAAAAGTAGTCAGCATGGCTTCACCAAGGGGAAGTCATGCTTGATCGACCTGATAACCTTTCTACAATGAACTGATGTGCCTGGTAGATGATGGGAAAGCAGTGGCTACTGCCTACTGGGCCTTCAGTAAGGCCTCCCTCACTGTCTCCCATAAGAGCCTCATAGCCACTTAAACTGTTGCTGTAGGGGCTGTGTCAGCAGATAGTGAGGTGGACTGAACACTGACTGAATGGCCAGGCCCTAAGGATGGTGATGAGCGGCACAAAGTCTAGTTAGAGGCTGGTAAGTAGCAGTGTGCTCCAGGAGTCAATACTGGATCCAGTCCCTTAAATGATCTGTGTGACCCTTCACTGGACTCTCTGCAGTATGCCCATCTCTCTCTTGTACTGGGGAGCCCAAACTGGACACAGTACTTCAGGTGTGGCCTCACCACTCTGCCTAATGCAGCCCAGGATACTGGTAGTCTTCTCTGCTGCAAGGACACATTGCTGGCACATGTTCAACTTGGTGTCCACCATGACCCCCAGATCCTTTTCTGCCAAGGTGCTTTTTGGCTGGGTGGCCCCCAGCATATACTGGTGCCTCGGGTTTTTCCTCACCAGCTATGGGACTTTGCACTTCTCCTTGCTGAACTTCATGAGGTTCCTGACAGCCTGTTTCTCCAGCCTGTCAAGCTCATGCTGGATGGCAGCACAATCTTCTGGTCCATCAGACACTCCTACTAACTTTGTGTCATTCGCAAACTGGGACTGTTCAACCTAGGGAAGACTCAGGGGAGTCTCATTAATGTCTATAAATATCTGAAGGGAGGGTGTAAGGAAGACGAAGCCAGGCTCTCTTCAGTGGTGCCCAGTGGTAGGACCAAAGGCAACAGGCACACAGGAGGTTCCCTCTGAACATCAGGAAACACTTTTCTACTGTGAGGGTGACTGGGCATTGGGACAAGTTGCCCAGAAAGGTGGTGGATACTCCATGCTTGGAGATATTCAAAAGCTGTTTGAATGTGGTCCTGGGAAACTGGTGCGAGGTGGCCATGGCTAATCAAGGAGGTTGGACCAGATAACCTCCAGAAGTTCTTTCCAATCTCAACTACTCTGTGATTCTGTCGTAAGTTAGCATTTAATGATTATTATATTGAGTCTGGAATTCACTCTGGAAATATTAAACCTGATAAACCTGATTTTCCCTTAACTCTTCATGCTCATATTCCTTCTCAGGAAAAAACAGTGTTTTGGAAAAATTATTAAAAGCAGTGCTGCTCTTGCATAGTTATTAGACTCAGGGCTTGTGACTGACACCAGTGCATCACTCTGTCATTCCACTGGTGCCAAAGGGTCTAGGTACTGTTCTGCATAGCTGAGGTACCATCCTACCTTCTCCAGAAGAGAGCAGTTAGTTTCTTTAGTGTTTAAAACTGGATGCTACCTATAAAGTCCTTCCAAAAAGCAGTACTGCTTGTGCAGACTTTGAAAAATGTGAAATGTTACAGAAGAGCACATTCCTTCTTATTTTGGCTTGGTTCTTAGATTGTGCCATTTAAAGCAGTATGCAGTAAATGCAATGTATTAATCCTCTCACAAAATACTGTCGACTGAGGTCTGTTCAAAACTGGCATAGATTGATCTATCCTATTTAATACTTATTTTTTGTCAGCCTAAGCACAATGAGCTTTTTTCTTCTAAAAACATAAGTTTTGTTATGTCCAGATTATTTGAATAATAAGAAACAGTCTGTTAACACATACTGTTAAGGCAAATGGGAGTCTTTCGGCAGTCGTATACTAGAATAACAAAACTGTTCAGTACAGAGGAAAGCTAAGTATTTGAAGAATAGAAGGCTGAGAATTGCACAACCCTGACAACATGTGCAAAATTTAGGAGCTGCTCTTGTTCCCACTGCAACAATGCTAAAAATTCCCTGAGCTTTTGAAAGAATTTCAAATAACTTGTGCAATCCATTTTTTTCTCTGTAGATGTTCCAACACAGAAGCAGGGTCATGAAACAAATATAAATTCTGTGCTGCTCAGTAAAAATAATAGCACCACAAGGAAAATGTTCCTCTTGCCTGACTAATATCTCTCCCACCAAATAACTGGCTATAATTTCATTAATGACTTCAGACTGGTGCATTTCCTGGAGAGTTAATGGCAGACTTGATGCTAATATGCCTAGCTTTGCCTCAGGCTGTGGTCATTATTCTCTAGGAAGTGATCTATATCTTAGCCACAGTTAGTTAATTTGAAAACACTACACATCTGTGCATTTTTTCTTCTTTCCTTACACTCCTTGGTCCTCCCCAACCTCCCTCTGGTTTTGCTAGTGACCAGGCTGAAACACATATTTTCTAACTGCTAACAATGGTGGAGGAAGCAGGAGGGGGACTGAATAGTTAAGGAAACTCTTTGTTCTATTCCTATTTACTTAAATAATGATGGGTCATTAATACTTGCCTGCCCCTCCTATAAATAAAACCACATTTACTACTTTCTTTAAAAAGACACCCTTTTCATTGCAGGTACTGCACTGGATCAATTTTGTGGTAATGAGTTCCCTGAATTACCAAATAATGTAAGTTGAGAGCGTTTGAGTGGTCTAGAACAGGGTCACCACCTTGTGGAATCCACAGATCAAATTCCCTTCTAATTACGAACAAATAACCACTGAATATTTTTGCATACAAGTGCCAGAGTCAAGGACTAATCCAGAGGGGATGTTCGCATTTGAGTCCAAAAATGTTCTTGGTTACCTTTGTTAAAGGAAGTTGTAATAAAGTTCTGTGATCTCTTTTGCAAGGTTAGCTGACAAGTTGCCCAGCTGCATTTGAAGAATATATATACAAAGGGAAGCGGTAGTACCAGTCAAGAAAGCTATAACCTTAGTTACCTACCAGCAGCATGACTCTCTGTCCCCTTCTAATTCTTGATTCTACTTTGATTTTGAGAAAACGAATACTATTTTTTTTAAATGTAGCAGAACAAGCTGCAGAGCCATATGAAACATTGGCTTGATTAGTTAAGCTTTGTAAACACTTTCAAACACACCAAGTCATATTTAGAGGATGATAGTAATTAAAAGTAGGATCAAAGCACTAAAACAATGGAAGTGATCACTCCAGTAAGGTAGGACAGTGAAAAATCTTTCAGAAGGGGCTAACATTTCCACATTCATACCATTTCATTTCTGCAAAGGGATTTCAAACCTGTCAATAGTCATTCCTATACTATGAAAATAGCAATACCGATTTAAGTTCTTTCTTCTTCCTGTTTTTTCTTTGTGGATCAGTCAATAAGAACCAGATGAACTCCCTTGGAGTGGATAAGCCAGTACAACTGCCACTTGGAGAGGTTGCTTTTGACTAGCTCATAAAAGTCACCTTCACATACACATTCCCACATTATGACTCCAGTCAGTTTGGGATATTTCAAATACAGCTCATTAGTCATGATTTGTGACTTCTCAAGGAAAAATTTACATGACAATATCAGACCTTCAGGTTATCTGAGAATAGCTCTTCCTGTACAATGACCTTTTCTCCTTACATATATTCCTCATCCTGCAGAAATAATCAATTTGTTCATTCAGACTCTTTGAACACACGGTTCAGGCAATGGAGGGCGGAGGGAAAAGCACGAAAAGATTTATGGAGTGAAAATAAGCTGACAGCCCAGAAATGACCCCATATAGGCTACTCAGTGTATACCTGAACTCCTTCACGAACAAGAGCAACTCATTTTATGAAGTAAAATTACTCAAGTCACTTGAAGTTGAGTGCCTGGCATAATGGGGGGCAAGTACTCAATTAGAACATTCAAATGGTACAAATACATAATAATAGTGTTAAAAAACATTTAATTAATTTTCCTTTTTAGCTGTATAAAAGACATATTGTTTTGACCTAAATCATAACATGCCAGACGTTATCACACAAATGTTCAAAAATGATTTCTCATCTCTTCTGTTCCTTGAGGAAAAACAAATCTGACGGACCCAGTTCCTCTAAATCTATTTTAAGGTGCCTCTGCTAGAACACTGAATTTCAAATGTTTGGAAATAGGTAATGAACTCTCTCTGCTGTTCAGTAACAGACAAACTGCCATCTTTTACAACATGACTGTCAAGTGAATGTGTCTTGAACTTCTCAGGACACATCGGAGGCAGGGAAGCACTGATTTATACCTTTTTTTTTTTTTTTTTACAGAGGAGGAAACTTGGAAACCCAAAGAGAAGACAGCTGAAAGTTTTTGTCCGTGATCCCTTAATTATACTAGCAAGAGTTATCCAGTGTTACGGCTTTGCGTCCTGGTGGGAGCTACAGACCCTCAGCACTGTGGGTAAAGCAGCTGTGCCTTTCCTGAAGCTGGAGATCTTACAATTAAAACATGTAAAATTACAGCACATTTCTGCAAACTTAAATTTGGCAAAGAGGGAAACAGAGCCCCAATCTTTAAGTTTACAGTGCCGTGCTTCCACCACATGGTTATCCTTCCTGCCCCTCAGCAGTACACATCCTTTTGCAGGCAGGGAAAATAAGTTCTGTTAAAAACTAAAGAGAATTAATTAATGTACACAGGCAGGCAGATTACACAAAGAAGCAGGAAATTCCTGTAGGTTCTCCTCTTCTGAAGTTGTTTTCAAAGTAATTCTTGGTGTCAGCTTTAAATACCCATTATTCCCTCTCAAGTTACTTGGGCACTATTAGCTCGCTTTACTGACGGATTACTGGAAACCTCGCTTTTCTTCTGCACAAAAGCAACGCGCCCTCCGAAGCAGACTCTTTTGCGAGTTATTAGTTTCGTTGTTATTGTATCCATACCACTCGGTGATCCAAAAACCCTCCCACCAGCACAGGGAAGGCTAAGTCTCCCCAGCTGGAGACAGAGCTTTCGGCACCGGCTCTCTGATTTGTCGTCCTGGCTCCGGAGGGGGCACGGTGTGGTCAGCTCAGGAGCCTGGTAACAAAAGGGGAAGCGGAGTAGGAACGAGCTCGGCAAGCGGCCGCCAGCCAGCGGAGCTCAGGCCGGCTGGGGAAGCCCCGCATCGGCTGGGGGCTCATGGCTGCCGGCGGCGGGTGAGGAGGGGGCACAGCCCCGGGGCTGCGCTGGAGGCGAGGAGCAGCCCGGAGTACCCGATGGGCGGCCGGGCGAGCCTGGCGTGCCGCGGGAGGGAGCTGCATCCCCTGCCCCGTCGCCGCTCGGCGCAAGAAGAGCCCGAAACGATGATTCAGGTATGCGGGATGTGCTCCCCAGTCCCGGCGCGGAAGGGGCGGCGAGGAGTCTGGCGGCACTGCCGGGGCCGCGGCCACCCGCGTCGGGCTCGGCGCCGTGGCCGCCGAAGGGCGGGCCGCGGGGACGCGCCTGCGCCCGGTGCCGAGAGTACGGCCGTGCTTTGCCCCGCTGGGCCCGGCCGCGGGGCGCCGTCTGCAGCGCAGCTCCGCACCGCCCGGGGCGGCGTGCGCTGAGCGCGGCAGCGGCGGCGCCCGCCTTCCTCCGCGGCGGTGAGGAAAGCAAAGGCGCGGGTGTGTGGGGCGGCCTCTCGGTACCCTCCGTAACTCCTGCCGGGCTTGCCCGACGCCTTGTCCGAGTCCGGTGTGCGTACGCCTTTGCCGCCGCGCCGGTGCCGTTCCTGGCGCCGAGGCCGGGGAGCTTGGTCAGCAGCGCTGCTGCCCTGTGACACCGGCTGCCGCTGCCACATGCCAGAGTGTGCGTTCGCCTTCCTCTTCATGTAAATATTCCCCGTTAGCTTTGAATATGCACCAAAAACGCTTTTTGGGGCAATTACGGAAATGTCCAAAAATGAGGGTGAGTTGATAATCCTGAAATACCAACTTTTAATGGTTATGAAAGTTTGATCAACTTTAAATAATTATGGTTTTAAAAGCTCCTTGATCTCAGTGATGGGTTCTCTTCGAATTTATGACTGTGGACAAAAACAGAGAGACTGCCAAAATAGCAGCCTCTCGGCACAACTGCAAATCGGAAGTACCAGAAAACTCTCTAGAGCATTAGCTGAGTCTCGGCGCCGTGCAACTCATTCCAGAGGCTCATTCAAGCATCTCTATTTCTGGTTTGCTAAGCAAACCTCTGGACCTTTGAAGTTTCATGCCTTTCTTTCTGGGTTACCTCTGAAAGCTTGATTTAACAGTGGATTTAAATTAATTTTAAGCACATGTTTAAATGTTTTTGCTGACTATGGTTCGGCATGCTGTAGCAGTCTCCCCTTGCGTGCTTAAGTGAGCAACCTCTTTTCATTTCAAATCCCTTCTCAAAACATACAATTTCTGTTGAAACCTTTTAGGATTAGTTTCCCAGAAATTAATGAATAATATACCACACAAGTGGTACACTGTATATGTGCACTAAACAATCTTTACTGGTTTCAAGCTCCCTTTGACCATCTAATGTGCACTCTGTGAAACCATCTCCATCACTCTTGTGTCTAACATTTCAAGCCAAGCAGTTTCAAATAACCATTTTATTATAAAAAGCTGCCAAGGAAATATGTGAGTATGTTTTCCTGCCAGAATTGCATTCCTCTATGGTGTAAGATGGCCAGTGTTTGGTTGAAGTGACTCATTTAAAGGGCTGAAATTTCTGCGTTCTCTCAGAATTAGGAGAAGGAGCTTTATTTCATTTGAAAGCGTATACAATTATCTCCAATGATCTCTTGCCAAAGAAACATTAGCCTGTGACCTTAGGCGTAATATTAAACCTAAAAATCATAATGTTAAAATGGAAAGAAAAATTATTGTAACACACTTTTTTTTTTTCCCAGGGATTGATAAATAGAAATTTTCTAATAATTTTTAGTTCCAGCACTATGAGTCCAATTTTAGAATCTTAATGGAGTATGCTTTGTTAAAGGGAAGTTGACTAATTGATCATTGCACAGTGACTTAGTTGGCACCAGGACCTCTATTTTGTGGGCTTCTCTTGAAACACGGTACGAAAATATTCCCCACTATGTGACTTCGGCAGCAAAAGCCATGCCTCGTTCTCTTTTTCATGCTAGCACTTAACATTACTAGGACTTAGGAACAGGTAACCCTGTTACTGAAACACTGTGACACTGCTGTGATACCTGCTCACCATGACAGTCACGCCCCACCACACTTCGGTTCCTGCATTTCTTTGTGGCTGCCTGGGGCTGCTAATTGTGAATCTGCTGCTCAGAGAGCTCTCCAGCTTATTAATGATATTAATATTGTTTAGGAGTAACTCCTTTTAAGCTAGATTCTACTTCCCAGTTTGTCCTTGATTCTTCCTTTCTTCCTTGTTAAATTATCATGAAGGGTCAAGTGAACCTGAGCATTGAACCCAGGAGCAAGAGACCAAGCTACACAACATTAAACTCCTCTCTTTGTGACACTTAAAAAGGCAGGGAGAGGGTGACACCAAGAAAGAAAATCGAGAAATCTGGTAGTTTCCTTAGCATCAGTCCATAGGGATATGGCAGGGACTGCTGGGGCTAAGCAGAGCTTCACCACCCTCAGACCAAGTTCCATGAAATGGATGGTCTGCATTCTTCCCTTATTATACATTAGTATAAATCAAAAATTTCTTCTCTGAAACCAATTGCATTTCATCAGTTTTAAATTAGTACGAGTGATAGGGGAAGCTGGGCCAGTAATTCTCAAAATATTGTTATAAAATGACTTCAAATGATGGAGTAATCATTTGAAAATCAAAGCTGGCATAGGTTCCAATTTATGCTGCCATTATGGAACAGAAAATGTGGGCAGGATGTATTAACATCTGTGGCTTTATTTTACATCTGGAACATGAAAAAGGAACATTGAATTTCTATTGATCTTTCTCTTCCAGCAGGAAGATGTAGAATTATGCAATAGACCATCTGAATTTCTGTCACCGGGTGGTTGAAATAATTAGACATTCTACCTCAGAATATGCCAAAAGGTTTTAGCACAAAGTTGAGGGGAAAATAGCATAAATTTGACTCTAGGAAGGTGTTATAAAGAGTGAGGAGGTTTGTTTTGTATTTTCAAGGGAAAGGGTAGATTTTTCTAGTATGATTACACTAGACAAGTATTTTTCTCTTTGAATCAATGAAATTAAGCTAACTTAAAATTGGCACTAATGCCATAGGTTTGCAATTATTTTTTTGGTTAGGCCTTGTCTTCGAGTGGCTTATCAGCTTTCTGTGAGGGGCTGGCTTGGTTTCTGTAGGCAATCATTCCTGCACAGATCCCAGTGTTACCTGAAAACTCATTGTCTTAATCTTAACTTTTTAACCATGTTTTTAAATTTCTTTTTCTTTGTGTATAATATTATAAGGGAGGTCAGACTCCCTGAGCAGTCTTTAGTGATGTCAGACTCAAAGTAAAAAGTAAAGCAAATAAAGTAACTTTTTCAGAGTTTCTCAGTAAATACATAAAACACTTTAGGCTTCCTGATCCTCAGTATAATGTCTTTCCACTGAAGCATATTACTTTTTAAGCGATGAGTTGTCATTTGTGTAATGCAAGGAAAAAGGGCTGTGCAAATGGCTCTTCATACTGTCTTCTGTGTATACCAGGCTTCCATATTATATCTCTGCATCTCTGACTCTGGTGAAAGTGTGCAAATGTGAGGATGCTACTTTACATCAGAGAATAGTCACAAATATTACACGGTCCATAATCTCCCTGCAGGAATGTTCTGGCTTCTGATGATGATAACTTATTTGTACAGATGGAAAGAACAGGAAGAAAAGTAGTTCTTCCAGGAAGATTTTAAAGGGTTTTTGGATTGAATACTAAGCAAATAGCAGCATTGGCCCAAAATGCCCAAAAGCTCAGAAGTCTTTAGCATCACTTCCTTTTATCGTGTTATGCAACAGAAAAGGCAGAAGAAAACAATGAGAATCCTTCAAAATAATTTTGGTTTTGTGAGTGCTAGGACCTCTGTGCAGATTGCAGGCCAAGATGATAACTGTAAAAGACCCAGCCAGTGGGGGCCTTATTAGTCAAATCCTAATCAAGAAGCTGATGAATCCTGTGGGCCAATAACCCTTTATTAGTAAATATGTTCTTTCATCTAATGAATACATTCTGGAGGAAAGTGGCATTGTTTTTATTATATAGATGGGAAATCCCTTAGACCAGTAGCTACATTTATACAGTCCTAAAATGACATTTGGCCTTTTGAAGGCAACTGCGAGGCTGATGTGGCCCCCAGTGAAAAAGAGTTTGACAGCCCTGCCTTAGACTATGCATCTTGTTTCCACTCCATTATTATTTAACCAGTCAGGTTAATTCATGTAATGATGTCCCTGTTGCTAACATTTTTTAGCACATGAGAATTTTGAGGAAAGTGGAAGCCAGCCTAATACAAACTGTGTAACAGTATGCAACTGGAGTTCTTTTCAAGGTCTTCAGCACATTGTCTGGTTCCTTAAGTGCAAGTTGTTTATCGTATTTTTAATGACCGAGGAAAGGAAAAAGCTTTGCAAAAACCTCAAGCACTTTTAGCTGCTATATCAGTTGGGTTTCCAAGTGGTCTCAGGTGAAGTACGCTGAACCATTATGGTCGTCACTGGGAAGAATTACATCTTCACTTCGGTATCCTGCCTTCTGTCCGACAGCTGTGATATGTCCTGTGGAAAATGGGCTGGATAGTTTTCAGTAATTTTAATCCAGTTTTATAGTGGTTTTCAGCAAAAGGGAAGCAAATTATTTATTTATTTATTTAGAAAAATGCAGCTTCCAAACTTAACAAAAAATAATTTCTTAGAGGAACTGATGAGCAAAGAAGGATTTAAAACACTTTCTCCTTCCAGAAGAACATCAAGTGAATAGTAAGAAAGAGAAAGCTCTCCAAATGGTTCATTTACTGCCCTCAAGTGACATTCTGGAAGATGAACAACTTTCCATGAAACTTACAATAGAAATTCTTTTTTTAGAGTTTATGGATTAGTTTGACAATTGCTGTTGTTTTATAATTTCAGAATTGTTTCTTCCCACAGACTATGAATGTTAAATTATATTATTCTAAAAGAAAAATATTTTAAAAAATCTAAATAGGGAAGTTTCCTGGATTTTAGACAGTCTTTGGTTGTCTAGAAAACTGGCAGAATAAAAGTGCCAGAGAATAGTGAGGAAGAAATAAATGTGTTGAATACAAGTACGTACAATCTGCTTCAAATCTATCTGGTTAAAAGCGAGGAGGTTAAATAGTTTCAGTCACTCCACCATTTCATAAAGCTGTTTCTTTGCACAGGCAGCTCAGATCACAATTCCATCACTGATACACATTATTTAATCATCTAAAACAATGATTAAATTATCATAATTGTTACACGAAATGTATGAGTTTTTTTATGATACTGGAATGAGAGTCATGATCCTTTTCCCACTTCTCCTTCACTGTAGCTGGTCCTTCCTCCTGACCTTGGGGCTGATGCAGATCGCATGGCCATCCAACAGCAGAGAGGGCTCCTGCTGATTTTAATAAATGCTTGAGTAGCATGGGTGCCTGAGCAGTCCTGGCCTCTCTCAAGAAAAAGTAAAATGTTAGCAGCATTTCCTTTCCTCCTCCACCCTGCTCTATTCATGTAAGAGGTTGGGGGATCATCATGAGTCTGCCATGGTTGAATGTGTACTTATCTCCAGTGGCAGGGTTCTTCGTTCAACAAAGCACCTGACCATTAAGCAATTTCTTAAGCCTGTTCCTATACAATAAAATATGTAGAGGCTCATGTGATCTTGACATCTCTAGAAATTTAGTTTTAAAGATGACTTAAGATATTTTACTGAATTAAAATTTAGGAATGTTTAATTTCTTAGTGACCCGTGTATGATGTAGGTCATGATAAATTTCCTTCTCCTTCCCAAACATAGCAACCCTGATCATTATGTCCTCTTATATTTTATTCCAAAGAGATTACTTCTTGTATCCTGTCAGATATTCTTACAAAACCAGCTTTCTTGCCCACTGCCTTCCTTTTTCCCCTAAAATGGGTACACGATGCTTGGGTATGAAACTGTGATGTATTCTGGTATAGATTTTCACTTATTTAACCCTGGTATTTCATACTTTAACATCCTTATTTATGTGTACTATAGGCCCTGGTTTAAATATCTGCTGTTGCTGAACTGAGGTCTGATTCATGGCTCTTACAGAAACAAAACTTTTGATGCTCAACTCAGGTCATTGTGGATCTCTTACAGCATTGTATAATAACAGACTACTGGTGCAATATAAAACATATAAATAAAGTTTAAGAATCCTGATTCGGTCTCATACAGAGCTGATAATGACTGCTCAAAAACTCATGGCAAGTGAAGTTACCTCTTACCCAGGAAATAATAAATACAGGATATAGTGCCCTGGCAGTTATAATACAAATATCCTGCAGAAAATTTAACTTAGATTTCAGGGAGCTTTTTCATCTTTAGCATGGATGGTAGTTAACAATATTCTTCATGTTAACCTTCGTATGCATGGGCTGGCTTGGGGAGGCACACATGGGAGGGACCAAGGGAGAAAGGGAGATTTAAGTTAGAAGCCAGCTAACAGCTTGCAAGAAAGTCTGTCAGCTCATATGCTGTACTTTTGCTTTATTTGTGTGAATTCCCACTATCTAGGTTTAACCACTAGAAAAGAGGCTATGGTACATAGTACATGACAAGGCCGAGTCCCAGTGGCTGGATGTTCCAGCTACTTTCATGTTGTGAATTCATTTTAATGTGATCTGCCACTTTCTGTAATCACTTCTGGGAAAAACCTTCCCCTTCCACATGGCCAAAAAACCCAAATGTGAAGTGGCCTCCTCTTAAAAACAGATGAAGACAGCAGTGCCTTAACTTTTTCTCTTCTCCTTCCAGCCTGCTCTGTTTTTAATACAAGAAGAGCCAAAATAAGCGGGATTAGATTTTTCCGGCTGGACACAATTCTCCATGCAAACTAAAGTAAATACAGTGGGAATGTAAAAAGTAAGCATGACCCCTGTGCTGAGTATATGCTAGGTGTTTCTCAGTGTGTGTGTGAGGGGTTGAGATTATTTTCGTCTTCGTTTGTGCCCTCTGTAGTTCCTTGCAAGATGGTGGAGAGAGGAGTTTGACTCCGCTTCATGACAACTGAAGGCATTATGAGGTGCTATTTGACTTGAATAATATTTTTGGTCTTAGAAAATAGCATTAAAATAGTCCAGGATTTCTTACATTTGTTGTCTAGCACGCTATGCAGTCTCTGCCTTACTGTTTCGCCAATTTCTGAGTCAGAAATTATTATTCTGTTTAACTCATTTAGCTCATTTTTCTTGGAGAATTAATGTGGGGTGTGTTTATGAAACCTTCATTTTCTTGTTCAATGATCTACCATTTGTAAGGTCAAATGGGAAAGGAAGTTTGACCTGGAAGGCACAGTACAAATTTTATCACCATAGAAGGACAACAGGAATAAGTATGAGAGTCACCTGAAATGTATATGTATATCTTTATGCTTTATGTCTGAAACCATTGCTTTAATTAGAAGTTTTGTTTGAAATATGTTCATATGATCATTGAGAATACTTCTACCTTCAAAATTAGTAGCATATCCAAAATAAAACTTGTAGATAAAGTCCTAGAGGTTCTTTTTCAAATGAAACAAATGGCAACCTCAGATGTCACTTGAAAGGAATATGGCAATTTTTAAGTCATCATTTTGATTCCAGTTTTGCAGATTTTCCATTGTCTCTGTCACAATGACAGCACTCTTTTATCTTGGCTATAATGAAATAAATGGAATGGTAAAAAGACACAACTAAAAAACTTGGTAGGACAGCCTGTAACAGATCTTATTTCAGTTTTTCTGTGCTTTAACTATCAGTCAATACTGCTTTCTACAATAGTGGGTTCCTGGCTATTTGTTTTATTCTTATAAGGTCTTTGCAATTAAAGCCAAATACCACTACCTTTTAGATCTTCCCTTTTGGGTTAAAGGCATAAATAGCTGTTTCAGCTATCACAAATAACATAGACGTGAAATGTTTTGGAGTGTCACTGCCACTGTTGTTCATCAGAGCTGTTCCACATCTGGGGAGAAGAATTGAATGAAGCCAGAGCTAACTGAAATGAATAGGTGCTCTCATTAATTCCTGGCCGTTTTTGTTTTATAACATGTGCATAAAACCAAAAGGAAAAAGCCTTTAGGATGATAGGGTATAGTGAAGTTTATCTCAAAGTCTTTGTGATACTTATTATTATCAGCCACCCAGTACATTTTCTTGTAAGGCCTCTTATCAAACCTCAAGAGCTCGCTATGGCAAGGATAAACACTTCAAATCATGATGGTCAGGAGGTGGTTCAGTCTGGTGTTTTTTAATTGCATTTGAAAACAGAGTTCATTCCCAAATCCCATGTGATGACCAGCTTTGAGCATGCCTTGCTCCCTGACAATGCTGCTGTTAATCCACAGATTTGTTGTGCTGCTGTACTTGGTTTGTAGATCTTCCCACTGGCCTTGGTCCAGCTGGTCATGGAAGTTACTCCCTCTCTGGGAAGGGCCAACCCCTATTCCATCCCAGTCTTTTCTGGCTTCCAACCTCAGCCAGCTGGTAATATAAGGAGAGCTGATAATATAAGAGTCACCCTAAGGTGAGTTACTGTTTTCTAAAACTCTTTTGGACTCTGTGGACTTTAAGAGAAGTTACTTATGTCCCAGATCCCCTTCGAAGTCACCAAAGCTAGGACTTCTCTGTCACTTCTTTGACACTTGAGTTATAGTCTTAACTCCCTGGGTACAAATAGGAGCAGTTTCTGTAGCAAGAGTTTAGTTTTAAAATAAATTACATATATTTTTACAAAACATAGCACATAATCTGCACGTGTACATATGTGAATGTATTCACATGCCCACACTGGTTGTTATTGATATCCCAAGTTACTCGCGAACCACAGAATGTATTTGACTACATGGCTAAACTGGTGATGTACTAATTTTAAGTAATGCAACTTAAAGCAGTAAGTCTTGGTCGTGATGGATCTAGGGCACACCACAGAGCTGTTCCTTTTCTTAGGTCGTGATTTTTAATGGTTGAATTACGCCTTTATATATGCTGCATTAAGGCAGCCATTTTTTCAGGAACTGTGATGCATGAAGCAATTTGTATCTTTTGGATTCCCATATAGATTTCAGGATTGATGGACCAGGTTAGTTATGTTTTGACTATGAGATTTGCAAGAGCTCTATTAAACTTCTGTTTTTCTCACAGTTAGCTGGCCTTGGCCCTTTTGTACCCTCTGCTCTGAGAAGTCTGTCATCCACAAACCTTCCTAGTTCTGACCTACCCTAAATGCATCTAACACTGTGGAGGCATTAGCTCTCCGTTGCATGTCTGCAGGAATGTGGACCATAGCTGATGGAAAATGGGCTGTTGCTTTTGGCTCTCCACTGTTACCAATACTTGCCTTAATGTTTGGCTGTGCCACCGGGACACCAGGCAGATGGCTATGTGTGACATTCAGGGAGAAAACACGTGCAGAGACTTGGTGCGATGTGTGGAAGTACTACATATTCTTTCAGTTCTGTTAGTTGATGGAGAGCTGCCAGTGATGAATCAGAGCTTGATGTCATAAGCCACTTCTTATTTATCAAAAACAGTTGTAAAAGGGACAGAGAGCGAATGTGCTGTTCAGCATCTTGTTTCTGTTGCTCCCTGTTCTGTCATCCAGTTACAGAACACTAACGAAGAGCCTTCTCCTAATGCTTTTTTGTCAGTTATCCAAGCAATCAGAGCCAACAAATGCTTTTTTAAAGTAATAGATTCTCAGAAACTAATGCAAGTTTGGGACTTGAAAGAGCAAAAGGTTTTCATTATGTTTTTAAAACAAATGTCAAACATAAACTCTTTCATGTCTGTATAAGCCCAACGGGCATGGAATGCCTGCTTCGTGCCAAATCTGGTATTAACTCTGGCTATCACTTAGGGGGAAATTAAAACCATTTGGGTCTTTGTCCTTGAAGGCTCCCCATACGATTTATGAAGGCTCTCTGTAGATTTATTGCAAAGTCAGTTCATGGGTTTTCAGTGTGTGTATTCAGTATGGTGCTTCAGTGATGGGCTGATCATGTTGTGGTCTTGAATGCAGTGGTCCAAGGGCTTCATTTAAGCATATGCACAGTGGCACCAGGACCTAGATGTGGGTGAGTGTATGCACACATGCATGTGTGAGAGAGAAAGAAAAATGATACAGAAGATGAGCGAGTTCAACCTGGGGATTTTGACCTGGATTTCACACAGCTGTAGTTTTCATGGTGGTTAAACAAAGGGTTGTATTTTTAGTCTGTGTTTAAGGTATTTAGGAAAGTTTTTTTTTTTTTTTCTTGCCTTTGTACTTGAGCTGGGGAAAGTGCTACTTTGTGCATGAGTGTTTTTGGTGGGCACCATAAGAAGAACTATATTCACGTGAAAATAATGACTGTGAGTATAGCACTTCGCTCAGCTCTTCCAGAGCCGTGGCACTAGTGGCAGTGATAGCTTAAGGGGGGCTAAAGTCATGCAGGGGAAAGTCTGGTGGCTGATCTGTTGCCCCAGGTCTTGTGGTTGTAACTTGCCTAAGCAGGAGGAAACTGAGGTTCGCGGTTACTCTGACACAAAAGCATGTCTTCTGTTAACTGCTTATGAGATGTTTGACCAATAACTTTTCCCTGAGTCAGTCCTAACTTATTTCCCATTGACTTCTTGGGTAGTTTTAGTTGCATCAAGTGTGTCCCCACCTGGGAAAATAAGAGAATCTGTTGGTTCAAATTGAACAAAACTTGCAGGATTTGGGGATTTGTGGGTTATGGTGTTTTAAAACCAGTGACCTGAAGGCAAAAGGTGTAGTCTTCTTCACTGTAGAGCCATGTCAGAACAGTATGGGGATGGCTTTTCTTTCCTCAGCCCTCATTTGGAAAAAATCCTATTTAGGAATGCATTTAGGCACATAGCATGAAGACTCTCAAGATGTGAGGATCTAGACAAAAGGATCACTGACAGAACCCTCAAAAGGAGTGATGTGGTAGCCTCTGTGTCACCAAACCATTACACTTTGTTGTTTTCCCCACAGAAAAAGGAGTGTGTTTTTAATGTATCAGCTGGGATCAATGACTGCACTTAACATCCATAAAAGGAGAACTGGAAGCTGTTTTGAAAGCAAGAAGTTGTTTTCCTTATTCATCTTATTTCTCCCTTGCAATCCATCTTGCTAAATGTTCATTAAAACGTAGAATTGATTGGCCAGAACCAAGTGCTTGGTTTCATTGTGGATGGCCTCTGTCGCTTCTAGAAGGGGAGCCTTCGGCAGCTCTGACCGAGATTCCAGCAATGCTTGCTGCTTCTTGGGTTTTGCAGCTCTGTTGGAGTTGTCAGTGTAACAGCATTGGAATGTCATTCAAAAACTTAGCAAACCTGAACTGGTTTCTGCAGCGTCGGAGGGCATTAGGTGGAAAATTAATTATGTGGAACTAACCAGAGAACACTATTTTCAGTTTAAGTTGTTTTAAACTCCTTTTAATTCCAACTCAGAAGAAGTTAGCTACAAAGGACTAGCTGACAAGGTTTAAAAATATAATCTTAATTTTTTGTTGAAATGTGATGAGAATGAGAAAACAGGATGAGAATGATTAACCTTGCTACAGGATTGTGCACAAAATACTTTCAAGTGGTAGCTGTTATGAAATATACTGCGGATTTAATAATTTCCTATAAATATTGATATTCTCTCTGCTTCCACATACTGTAGAAATTTTCGTTAAGAAATTTATTATACTTTGTCACAAAAAAAGCAAATAATAAATAAATATCAAAAATTCTTTGTTAACACTACCTCAGTTGCATTTCAGTGCTATCTTCAGTGTTTTCGTAAATTATCACCATAAATTTTTAAAGTTAACTATCTACTTAATTGAATTCATGCCTTCAACACTTTTTTATCTTGGATTTGACTGCAAAGTAAACCCTGGCTTATACCTGTCAAACACTGACAGGGCAAATATGAAAAGTGCATTTTCAGTCTATGTTTACTGAGAAGAAAGATTTGAGTTGGGAGTTTGTGGTATGAAGCTGGGATCCTGACTTGAACAAGCATCAGTTCACAAGGATTTGAGACAGATGAATGGACTGCTGGCTGCTGGATTCTTGAAAATTCTTTGAACTGCCGCTTTTGGCTAACGGTGGGAGAAGAATCACATCTCGCCCTTCCTGTAGTAAGTCGTTTCTCCTCTCAAATTTTGTTGGCAGTATGGGCCATTATACAGAAACTGGGAGCCAGGATTAGAGAGGAAAGCTTGCCAAGAAATCCTGAAAATAGCTGAAAAATATTTCTGGTGGCACACTTCTAATTACTTTCATATTGTGGCCTTAAACTTTATGAAAATGAGAGTGCATTGAAAGCATTATTCTCAAAGTATTTGTGGATTAAAAAAACCCCACAACACTACCCAAAAAGCAAAAAGAAAACCCCCAAACCCGCAAGCTGTGGATCATATTCTCCTACATGCTAAGAAATCTGACTGCCCTCAGTATGTAAGGTAAAATTTAGAAATCATAGAATCATAGGTGGTTTCCTACCCCCACTCCACCCCTTATAATGTTTTTTGGGGGATAACTGGATTCTGTAATGCAGAGGAATTTATTGTTAAATCTCACTTGATCCAAATATTAATACTGTTTTCTTATTTGAAGAGGGATAATTTAGCTATAAACTACATTGTAAGGAGAAAACAAAAAATCACACTGAAAAAATATTAAATGTATTATAATACTTTTTAAAGGCTGTGCATTCTCATGCTCCGTGTGACTTTGTGTTCTCCTGTAAGCTATTTTTCATGTGTGCTCCTTCTTGTAGACTAATAGACCTAATAGAGTGTAGGAGCTGCAGAAATGTTCAGGGTGTTCAGCAAGACACATAGTAACTATTTATTTCATCATGCTTCTGTTGAAGATAAATTCATATCAGATATAAAAACAAAATTACTTCAGATGGTCCAGTAAAGTGTTACTGCTTTGTAATAAGACAGGTTAGTGGCTTTTTTTCTGAACTGTGTTGGTTTTTTTTCCATGAAAACATGATTATTTCATGTTTCAGTCTAGAGAAGAACAATTGAAGAATAATAGAGTCCTTATAGCGACCTGGTTTAGGCTCATACTGTGTCCTTTGTCTGTGCTCAGTCCTTTGAATGAAAAAAGGCAGAGGATGACTAATGCAGCAGTAGTGATTGTAGTTTTTGGTAGTGACAAAAGGATGTCTTAGTAGTGAAGGAAGATCTTTACACTGAGCTCATGCTTCCTTGCATGTGTCCCTGATTGAACCTAGCTATTTGTTTTGCAAAGTATATCCCAAACACTGTTGTATAATGTCTGTACTGAATCTCAAAGTTATAAATTGGAAACCTCAGCATTAGGGTGTTCGATTTTATATCTTATTCTTAAATGAAACTGCAGGAGAACCCTGTTCTGACTCTCTCAGACTGTATGTGTTGGTGTCAGGAATGCAATGGATTAGAAGTCCATTTTACATTAGAAAACCTTTTACATGGTGGGTTGTTGTTGCTATTGTTGTTACTCCTTTTGTTGATAATAACAATAATTCTGAAACCCCTCTATCCATCTTCTAGTCCCACTAGGTAAGAAAAACTTTCTGTATTTGTGTGACCTGCAGATTAAAATGATACTTGCAGCATCAGTTAATACTTCATGTGTCCGCCTTGCTTGCCTGTTCTTTTGGAGAGACTTTTCAACTAATTTTCAGACCTTGGGTATTTAACTGAAGGAGCTGGGATGCCAGCATCCAAAACCATGTTTCCAAAAAGTTCTGCTAAAAGGCTGCCTTGTTGCTGGAGAGGGCTGGACTCACTGAGTGCTTCCTTCATGGTTTTTGCAGTATATCCAGTTTTAGCAGTGGCTAGATCAAATGGATCTGGTAGTGTCTGAATCACTAGTGGAATGACTCTGGGGTACAGTCTTTGCTTACACGGCTTAGAAATTCTTACAGGACCTTTTTGCTAAGAGCAAGCTTCCTTCCTTTAGCTGAAGTCATGCTGTACATTCCTCAGAGGCACACAGAGATTGGGAAACTGAGGAAAAACACTGTATCCAGTGTAGCTGTATGTCCTGGCCATGATATTATGGTGGATGGAAGAGCACCTCAAAGTATTTATTATAATACAGCATCATGGGTTGCTGAATTATGTATATTTTGAGGCAGACTTATTCTGACTTCCATTGACTGACCTCTTTTTATTGGCTGGAAAGATGTCATGCAAAAACCTACACAAGAGGAACAAATTACATTAGAACAAGGTACCAGTCTACATAAACATTTTAATATGTGATTTAACAGAAAACCTAAACAGGTTATAATGTCTTAACTGGGACATAACATCATGAGCTGTGGAATACTTCTGAGCCTAGTTCTCACAGTTGAATACCAAGCAGAGTGTGGGAAAACTGAAAACTTTGCTGTAGAAAGAGGCTTCTGAGCCAAATGGATGATATCTGAGACCTCACATTAAAGTGCAAGAGGAGGAAAGAGTTTGTAATAACAGCATCAGATACATACAACTCTTAGGATGTACCAGAAATCATAGGTTGCAGACATAACTGGCAGAGTGCACCCAGAAGTAAGTTCATAGGGATGTATTTTCAGTCTGTACAGACAGCACGAGGCTAACTGGGTTAAGCCACAGTGCCAACCAGGAGGAGAGTTCAGGCTTTTGAGACAATATGGTGCTGTCAGTTGCAAAAAAGTGCAAAACGCAACATAATGCCTTGCTTTCTGACAGACTTTAAAAATTTGGTGCAGCAGTTTTGTGGCGTTTACTGCATTTATTGTATGTTCTTGAAACACTGTCCTTGGGATCTATATAATCAATATCAGCAAAGAAGTGCTCTGGCTTTTACTGTCTGGCTTCTTCTGCCTCAGTGCACATTGCACACATTCTCCTAGTGTTATAACCATCTGAAAGGACAGGTGTTTATAAAGGTGCAAAAGTAATTTTCAGGGAGATGAGAATTATTTTATCTTTTAGCCTCTGTCAAAACTATTTAGAGGGCAAGTACCAAGATCAAGGGAAGGAAATTCTGACTCCTCCAGAGTAGCAAATCTCTGCTTAGCTTGCTAAAGCCAGAACATCAACCCCAGAACTTTCATTAGGAAAGGCCTCTCTATGTATAAGGTCCTTGCCCTTCTGATTTTTACCACCGGTAGTTATGTGGACATCCCTGAGTAGGTGTGGTATGTATTTGCAACATGCATTGGTGGTGGTGAAAGTTTTCCAGTGCTGGGAAGGAGGTGTGGGTTGAGAACGTTGTGCTTTCCTTATGAAACCAGGGTGAGGTGCAGCAGTAGCAGCACCCAGTGATTCTGACCAGCATGGGTCCAGCACGAGGGCAGAGTGGAAGCCCTGAAACCAAACATGGCCACATGGGACCATTTGGAATTGCCATGCATACCTGCACCTAGGACACTCTCATGTATGCTGTGGCCTCTTGCTACATAATACAGAAATTATATTTTTTTGTTTGCTCCCCGTCCCCCTTCAAATTCGAGATAGATGTAGCATGGGAGGAGTGGTGTTGAGAGCCAGTTCAATGCCATCCATCTAGTTGTACTAGAAAGCACCAGGTGAAAATAGAGCAAATGAAGCCTGTGAAAGACTGGCTCCTGGAGAAGTGAAGGCAAATGAATCCTAAGAAGAGTTTTTCAATATGTTTTCCAACAGTTCAGCTCATGATTAATGTATCATAATTAAGGCTAATTACCAAAAGAAGAAAAGGAAACATCAGACTTAAACTGGTATAGGGCCACTGAAGACTGTATTACCCTGTTTCCTCAAAAATAAGACCTAGCCCGAAAATAAGCCCTAGCATGATTTTTCAGGATGCTCGAAATATAAGCCGTACTCCACAAATAAGCCCTAGTTACAGTTCCTAAAAAAAAGTCAATATGAGTAGTGTCCAAGCAGCTATAGATGTAAAAAAGTAATAATTTTTGGAGCAAGAATTAATATAAGTCTCTGTCTTATTTTTGGGGAAGCAGGGTAGTTCCCCAGCATTTGTATGCGATGTGGTCTGCTCTAACCAAACCCTATGGCAGTGGTAGGTGAAGGGAAAAAGCCATGGAAACAAATAGGAAGGTCTTCTATGTGCTTTAATTAGGTCTAATACCAGCCATGACAATTTTGTCACAGAATACCCAAGGAAAGTTAGTCCCATTGCCACCTTCTTCCTCCTGTTTGGCCTTTCTCTTCCCCCCTGCAATGCACACACTGTTTGCTATGGAATTGCTGCTTGTGATGTAGAAATGAGTTGCTATGGAAAGTTAGAAGATATCCCTTTGAAACGGATTCTGGATGTCCTGAGAAAAGTTTTGCTGAAACTGTGACCCAAAGGTTGGCTGTTCCTGTTTCAAGAGTTTAATTTGTTTTGAAGGAAGAAAAAAAAAGTGTGTATTTTTTTGTTTGTTTGTTTGTTTTTTAATAAAGGACCCTGAACTACAATGTATTCATTAAAGGAATAACCAAATTCTGTTTAATTTCTAACTAATTTTTATTATCATTTCATAACTTCATTCTTTTTTCTTTAAAAGCACATCCCACTCCAGCAGACTTTACTTTTAGGTGGGGGAAAAAAAAAAATTTCCTTCCTTTTCAGCTGTTATAACTGTACTCTGTGAGTTACTACAGGAAGAGTATCTTATTCCTGACTTCCTGATCTGTCTGCAAGCTGATATCTGGTGCCCTCCTGAAACGCATGATTTTTATTGTGGGTCCACCCAGCCATGCCAGATTTATGTAAACAAGGTTTATACATCTAAAGATGCCGGAGGAGCAGATGTTTTATGTTTACTCAGGGTCTTTTGGCATCAGGAATTAGAGAACAAACTTAACACATCCGAAGTCACATGTGCTCTTTTATTGCACCTATATTCGATTTGGTGAAAGATCACCATTTTGTCAAGCAAGAGATTTTACTGATTAAATTACTGATTGGTAGCTATGCAAGCAGCGTCAGTCCTGAGTCTCTCTTTGCTCTTAACAGAAGGAGAAACTGATACTACTGTTTTCTCTGCTTTCTTCCTACCCCAACTGTGTAACAAAGCTGCTGCTTGGTAACTCTCTTGACCTTAAACCTTTGGTGACTCGGATAGAGGAATAAAGAGAGAGGATAGAGTAGGGGAGACTCTGAAGTAGGAGGCTGGGAGTGAATGATTTGTATGTGGAGATTCAAAAAGGAAGAGAGAGACCAAAGCAGATCTTGAAGAGAAAGAACCAGAAGTTAGATATGAAAGCAAGAACTGCAAAGAAAAGTGCATGAGAAGTGAAACAAAAATAGCAGAGGAAAATAGAGATGGGATGGGGAAGAGGCAGGTAGAGGGAGCAATAGATGAAAAACCAAGAAGAGATAACTTAGCACAAGCTGCATAAATTTCTGTAGTATGTATGTATTGGCTTACATTAATATTTATCTAAAAGTTATGCATCTAGGCCATTAAGAATCTAGGCTTCCTACTGAAGTATCCCAGAAGATGATTTATGCAACCCATGTTAAGATTGGCCGCTGCTGTTTGCTGGTTACAGAGGGAGCTCAGACAGTTTAAACTTGAAGGTCAGCTTTTAGCTGGCTAAAATTTGGTAAAATGATTGTACTTACTGTATTAGAGTTGGATATTTTTGTTTTAAAAACTGTAAAAGATGTGGCTTTCTTAGAAGACATCTTGTCATTCTTGTAGGATCAGAATGGAACTGTATGTCAGCACCCTTACTGGTGGGAAAGGAAAAGCTGTTTAGGTAAAATAGTCTAGCTTAATGCTTACACATTTTTCACCTGTATGTGTGAATATAACAGTGTTTGGTTTTTGTACTTTGTATATCGCTCAAGAATCAATGGTAATAGCTTTTTAAAGATCTTGCCAAACTATGAGGTTGTATAGGAAAGATCTTTGAGCACAGCATCTTAGAAAAGAGATTAAAAAAAAATTGTGATTACATAAGAAACTTAAAAGAAACTTAATTCTGTTATTAAGCTGTCCCCATCTCTGCACTTGCAATTATGATCTCCCAAAACTTCAGTTCCCATGACTGAGAATATAAACCTTAGTTACTGTTGTTCAACGTGAATTGGGGGATCTTAATATGTTTTTTTGTCATCTTCTGCTTACCTATCTAGCAGCACTGCAAGCTATGGGCTTGTCTTCTGGTTTAGAAGGGAGAAGCATTGCTGTGAATTCAGATGCGTTAATCTGGGATGTTTATGGAAAAAACATTGCTAATTACTTTTGAGGGGAGAAATTAAGATTTTTTTTTTTTTTTTTTTTTTTTTAACATACATGCATGCACTTCTGCCATGTTTAAAAGTGTGCCTATAAATGCAGGTGTTTCCTAGTCACTGTTGTTTCAAAATGAAGTATTAGGAACTT
Source organism: Caloenas nicobarica (assembly GCF_036013445.1). Taxonomy (NCBI): domain Eukaryota; kingdom Metazoa; phylum Chordata; class Aves; order Columbiformes; family Columbidae; genus Caloenas; species Caloenas nicobarica. Next base: position 63,371,722 of record NC_088246.1, on the reverse strand, counting down.
TTCTTTTTGCTTCCCTGAAAAAGTCTTGAGCCTCTGAGTAGGGACCCACTAGAAAATGTCTGAATATAAATAATTTTGCTAAAATGCTGCAAGTAGTCTTGGGCAATTAAGACCATCACAGGGTTTAGGTTCAACTGACTCTATTTGTGTACCTGCTTACTTGGAAAGCCAGAAGTGTATGGTGATATTTGCCTTGGCTGTGCAAATACAAAAGCAGTGTGTTTACTGTGTGTATGTGAAAGATTAAAACATGAAAAAAGTAGAAGGATATAGAATATTTCCATGGCAAATGAAAGGATTTAGTAAACAAACAAAATTTTACATAGGAAAGAAAAATACTCACTGGAATATATGGCCTCAGGATTAAATGTTTCCGATTCCTCTCTACATCTCTGAAGACTGAACTGCACAAATGAAGTTAGCACAATACAGCCGAGCAGACATCCTGACACAGATTAGCCAAAAGCCTTTTCTATGCTTCCTGTATGTTTCCAGGCCTGCATTTGGCAAATTTTATTAAAAAATCTGTAAAAAGTCAAATGTGTGCATGTGTGATGGATCCTCCATATGGAAGCTTTGTGTAACCATTGCTCTGGACACTCCTGCAGCACGCTCTCATCTTGTCTGTCCTATCTGCACAGCCAGCATCCTCATGCTGACTGAAGCTATGGCGGTGGATTTTTTTGCTCAGAACAGCATCGCCTTGTTGTATGGGCATCTGGCAGGTACCAATGGTCTGATCTGATCTTGGAGGGAGGAAAAATCGATCAATTTTTAGTTATTATTAATTATTAGTTATTAGCAACTCAGACCAACGTGCACGTTTAGAAGAAAGCAGCTATTTTTTGCAGGTTTAGTGTTATCAGCCATCACCTGCTGTGCCGGCGCGGTGGCAGGAGGAGAGGGAGGCCCTGCCAAGCCCCGGCCGAGCAGCACCCCCGGCCGGATGGTCCGCCGCGGGGCGCTGCAGCCCCGGCCTCCGCGGACACTGCCCGGTGCGGCCTCCGGGCAGAAGCGGTGTGGAGTTTCAGGAGGAAGCGTGTATTATTATTATTATTATTACATCAAAAAGCTAGTTCCTCATTCTAGGACTAATTAACCCGGCTCTCTTTTTAGTTGTGTTCCAGTATTTACATGTTTACATGGTTTCACAGTGGTTACCATGAACGGCTTGTGACTTGATTTCCTGTCACTGTTACTCTGTCCTTTTCACTCTCCCTAATTAACCATCCCTGCCCCTTGTTTCTCTGTATATGCTTTTATATTCCTTTTTATACTTATTTTTCAGAGTGACTGCATATTGTTTTATTTATTGTAACAAAAATAAAAGAATAAAATCATAACAGAATCCTATACAAACCCCCTATATTTAAGATGATGGTTATATAAATCGGGAAATAGCAATATTAAGGATGCTCATGCAAAGAAACCAAAGGAAAACAAAACGAAAACCCAAACTCACAACCAAGAACAAATGCAAATGTCTTTTTCTTAGGCCTATAAATAGCTCCTCTGTGACCTGTAGTTATCCTAAATAAATTTGTAACCTGAGAAGTGTATATTTATTTAACTTGATAATCTCTCTGCTGGAAATGGAAGTGCTTAAAAGAGGAAGTCTGGGATCTATCAGACCGCAACCTGAATAGAAATTTTATAAAAATGTTTCCAGAAACATTTGTTGTAATCATAGCTCTTGTAATACACCCTTCTTTTGGTTATACCAAGTGTTCTTTTCGTTACGTGTGATGAAAGCTGGCTGCATTGAGGAGAGATGTCTCTCTGGGTCAGCTGCCACATGCCCTAAGGCCTGACTTTCATTTTTGCCAAACTCAGAGCCATTTCAAGCTGTACTGCAGCACTGCTGAAAGATGGGGGAAGTAACTCTGAATGACTTGCAAGCACAGAGATATTCAACATTATATGCCTGCTTTTTTGCTCCTTCCAGCTTGCTTTCCTGCTGCTTTTTAACTTGTAAGAAAGCTATCTCCATAAAATATGTTGTCAGCTGTCAAGCTGATGCTGTTATACAGTAAATGTGACATTTTCCAAGCCTGCAGTCTGAAGGAGTTGTTGCACACTGCCATTAGTCCCAGAGCCCCTTCCATCCCCTCCCTTGGGCTACCACAGCCATCACTTGACCCGAAACAAGTTAGTCTCCATCTGCTGGTTTCTGTACATCTCTGCTGTGGTTCTTTTTGTAGCTCTCTGTGAGTTTGACTGGTCCTTCATTCCCCTTGCGCTAGAAAAGGAGCAGCAAAACATTAGAGATGGCATGTTGATCACTGACAGAGAGAATCTTGTCTCAAATGTTGTAATATTTTTGTAGTCCAGAGGAAATGAATAAGAGACAGGAAAGCTTTTCTTCCCTGAAGTATGATTGTAATTTGATGGAGGTCTTGGTCAACACATCACACAAACATGGGTGGTGAAGATGTCCTTCAAAGGTTGCTGTTTAATGGTAACTTCTGCTTAGAACATGAAGAAAAAGAGAATAGGAGAATTATCACTAGCACAGAGTTCACCCAGAGCACTTCAGCTGTCTTGAAGATCCTGTCCCAGGTTTTCACTCAGTTTACTGTCATGCCTTCAGAGGGAGAGATAGTGAGAGGGAAGGAGCCCTTGTTGGCCAGGAATAGGGTGATTAATTGAGCCTTGCCATGGTACAGGGCAACTGGCAAGGGGGAGGCAGAGGCCAAATTTTTTGCACGTTTGTGAAAGGTGGAACTGTTCTGTTGACATGTGTCTCTCTTATCACCTAAGGACAATGTTAAGTTTGAATTCAGCTTTGGCAAATACCATTTTTCCTTTTTTGTGCTTTAGATGCTGAAACTTGTGTTTCCTCACTGTGGTTTGGGCAATTACTGTGGAGAGGCAATTAAGTGAATGTCCTTTGGTTTGGGAGAGGGGGAAAGAGAAGTAGTAAGTGCATTTAAAACAAATATTTCTAAAAGCAGCAAAGATAAATAAATCTGCTTTCCTGTGCTTTAGCGTCTTGAGAACAGTCTTCTGAGGACTCTGAGCAAGGATGTGCTCTCATGATGGTATTCTGTTGATAGAGGCACTAGTATAGTTTGCATCCTCCAGCTAACTCCTGTTTGCAGGAAATGTGAAGAACTATCTAGGATTGAATTTGCTGAGTTTAAAACTGCTAGAGAAGACAGAGATCTAAAGCAAGGTGATTTTTGTACTCACAAGTAATAGTTACGAAACCAAGCTAAAATAAAAGAAAAAAAGACAAACGCATTAAGCAAGGCCACCATGGATTGCTTTCTTGCAGTTAGATGTTTAGGATCTACTGCCTCTCACACTACAGCTTGCCGTGAACTTTCAGCTTGTCACAAGCATTAAACAAGCACATGTTTTATAGTAAGCTGGGAAGCTTCTGGTAATAAGTGAAAAGCTTGAGCCAAAGCTGAGACAGAAAAATCTGGCAAACTTGCATGAGGATGCTCTGTAATAGGCATGTTTAAAACCTCAGGCGGTTCTGATGCCACTGAGAGGTATTTTTTTAAGAGAAGTATATATAAATTAAAACCACATCCTCTTTCGTGATAATTAAACCTTTTATTACCGTTAAACATTTTTGACAAAGGATATCTAGGTTACAGGCAAAAACGGTACTGGAATCTTTATCTCGCTATAAAACTTTAAGTAATTTTACTCTGATTTTAACTGCTCTAGCTGATTATTCGAGACAGCAAAAGATTCACCTTCTGAGCAGGCAGCATTTGACCTATTTGTCACTCAGGGTGAAGAAAGCTGTTGGCTGGCAAGCTTGAGACAGGAGTTGAAAAGTATTGCATCAAAATGCACATTACAGCCTCAGAAATTAGGATGATTTGGTTAAACATCTGAATGGCCTAACTAGAAGAGAAGGGCCAGAATCACTGTAAGTAATATTTTCAAGGAAATTATTTTCTCAAGTGTCAGCCATAATTATCTGCATTTCCACTGTACTAAGAAAGTGAACGCTTTGATACAATACACTGTTGATTGTGTCCTTCATATTACAGTCATCGGTATATTGCCAATGGTTTCCCATGTAATCAGCCGAGACATGCATAGTCAGGCTCACAGTGTATTCCACGTGTCAGGGGCTAAATCCATGTTGCAAGTATGGGGGTTTTTTTATTACTAGTTGGTACTCCTTTCTTTCTTTTGTTATTTATATCTCCAAGTTTTCTTGGTGAGAAAGATATTTGTATAAATATAATAAGAAAAATGATCAATGTTTTATCTTTCTGTATAACTTTAAATTATTGTCTTTCCTCTCAGTGTTCATTCACAGTGATTTTTGTTGTCCTATAGCACAGTGAAGCACTAGGCACATGTGTCTTGAATATGTCTTCCCCTGGTGATTGAATTGAAAGGGATCATGGTGTATGTGAGGCTATAGCATAAGCTAGTAGGTGGTTTAAGATATGCAGTGGTGTATCTTAGGATACACAAGTCGCATACTTTTAATAGCTGCCTGTGGAGCTGCAGAAGGTGTCACAAACTATCTGTGGGACATCCAGACGCTGCCGGCAGTTCTATAGCTGTGCCTGCAACACTGTGGATGCTGCAGTCCAAAGAGAGGTAGCATGAATACTTCAAGACCAAAATCTCATCAAAATGTGTGCAAATTGTTTAAACCGTTGTAAAGACTTGTACTGAAGAAAGATGTTAGTGTTCAGGGAAGTTTCTAATCTGTTAGTTTGTTACTTTTGCTAGATTCTTTCTTCTAAACACTGGCAGAAAGTTTTTGTAAGCTATTTATCTACAAAAAAGGCTAAACAGGAGTTAACCTTATTGCTAAAATCAAAGTTAATTGACATTAAATATGAATTTAAATAAATCTGAATTAAATAATCTGGACATAGTGTTAAAAATGGAATGACGAGAAGAAAATTACAAACTTAGCAAAGAGGGGTGATTTAAAATGACAGTGCAGATAGAGGCATTTATGGAAGTATAGAGGCTTAAGCTAAGTAAAAGGGCAGATGTAAAACTACAATAAATAGATAGAAACTAATTTAATTCTGCTGTATGTGCTACCTAGAGTTTATGTGCAAATACTTTGGTGGCAGAAAGGCACCCCAGGTTCTGAGGGCTTCTGGCCTTGCAGGGCAGAAGAAAGCCAGGAGTGGATCCCAGTTAGGATGAACTGTGCTGTTCAGCTAAAGGACGGGCACATTCATAACTGATAAAAAGGTGGATACCAGCAAAAGTAAAGCAGGCACCATACACATCAGTTCTTAAGAGCAACTACATGCATGGCGATCAAAGCTGAAGATAATAAGAAGGTGCTATAAAGAAAGGAAACATAGTAAATACAGAAGAAATAAGGGCCAGTGTTACTCTCGGAGAGTATTCATGCCAGAAAGGACAAAAAGTGGATCAGGGAGTTCCCCTAGAAATCAAGGAGTCGCTATTGGGTAAGCCTTATTTCAAGCCACAGTACTCTTCAAAATTGACCAATTAGTCAGTCGCTCCACAGTAGTTATTTACATGATTCCCTAACTTCTCTGTCCATATCTGGGATGTTCTGAAAAATGGGTAAAAATTCCTATCTCCAAAATTTTTGGAAGTATTTTAATCCTAAAATGTAGAGATGTTCCTCTTTGTATGGAGAAGGCAGTGGCTGACATGATGGGGCTTACAAGAACTGGGCATGGGTTATAAAATTGATGACTAATTGTTAGAAGTTATGGCAGCGTTATTTACTCTAACAAGGAATATACCGAAGAAGAGTGACAGGATATCTGTAACAAGGAGTAGAAGGTCAAAAGGATTTAAAACAACGGATATATACCTGTGAATGTCAGCATCCTTATCTAAACTAACTTGGTAAGCCAGCAAAGTTTCACTAATTGATGTTCTGAAAGTGAACTAGCTAATTATAATACGAAAACCACATCTCTACTCTGGAAGTCGCCCGCCGCCCAAGGAAGACCTCTACCCGCTGAACATGCACAATGAACTTTTAAGGCACTGTGAATGAAGGTGAGAAAACTCTTAGCCAATTATCATTAGGTAGGAATGCATATGTATTAGAAAGGAGGGGTTCAATACAAACCAATGCATACATAATTGAAGTCTTGGAAACTGAGGTGTTCTAGCTTTGGGGATTTACCACCTATCACCCATCTCTGCACAGATATGAAATAAATATCTCAACTCTATGTGTTATTCAGCTTTTTGCACACTGGGTAAAAGAACCCAGATTTTTGGGACAACAATATTATGCTAAGAAAAATTGTTGCATGTAGTTGTAAAGTCAGTCTACTTCACTGTATGTAATTTTCAGTGATAACTCACTGAAAAATGGCAAGATACTTTGGATGTCAGAATAAAGACATGGATTTAATTCTACATCAAGTCACTGGTATTGGGATAAACTGTTCCCACCCTCCTTTCTAATGCAGCTAGGGATAAGCTGTAAGCAAATGCTGTTATCTGATCAGTACTGTTTTGTGATCTATACAAAATAAGCTGTGACCTTAATACAGCTCTTACTGAACAAGTGGCTGGTTTGGGTGATTATTGAAAATCCAAACTGAAATGGTGCTTATTTAGCATTTTTGGCATTTCAGCTATTTCATCAAAACGCTGAACTTTCATCAAAATGGCCAAATGAGTCTGGATGGGCTGAGTCTCTGATGGTAGAAGTAACCATCATTCAGTAACTTCTGCTGTTGGAGGTACCTTGGTGGAACAGTAGCACAGTACTTACACTTGCACTGCTGGCCGTGGGATCTAAACCAAGGAAAATAAAGTAGCTTTCCTTTGGACAAGTCCATTCCCTTTCTTTACTTGAGTTTAGTTTCAGATATATCATTACCAAATGTTGAACATGAAATCTCCCTTCCACTCCTATACCTATAAATTACAGAGCAGTAGTTAGAAGAATTCCTCAGGGCACAAGAGTTAAGGCTGCATGGTGTGCACACTTGAGGTTTCTGTGGCCACATCTGCAAACAACAAATGTTGTGTTTTTTATCTTGTTTCCCTCGGGGAACATTTTTTGTGTAATCTGGTTAAATGGTACAAGGATTTTAAGTATGTGTCTGTATAAATATATACCTAGAATTTATCCCCAGGCTGACATATGAATAAATTGCTAAAGGTCAACAGTTGCCTTGTTGCTGAGCCAGTAGTAAGAGGCTCTCTTCTGATGAGCCGAAGAGTTATGCTTTCTTAGTTATTTTCACTCAGGTAAGTTATGCGAATGTGACTGAAAAGTCCTCTTGAAATTCGTTAAGGTGCTACCTAACATACCTTAAGATGTTTGATGCTCATATTGTAACTTACTCCTATTGTAACTTACTCCTATCAGGTCACATCACGGTGACCTGATAACTTGTCTTCAGATGTTCTGTGAAGTTACAACACTGTGATCTCAAAACAGAGTGTTTGGTGTGTTTCAACTTGTTTGAGTGATGTACCTTTTGATGGGGGTTTTTAAAAACAGAACCTTAGAAGCCCACCAAGTTTCCTTTTCTAGACCCTCTCTCCTCCACTAGACACGTTAAGCATTGATGCGGTGACTGTTAAAGAATGGGAAAAGCCTTGGAAAGAGCAGTCACAAAGATCTGAGTCATGCAGTTAGGCTTACCACTGTATATTTGTCTGCTGATGCAGTAGGCATAGGAATGATCCAAAAGAGCCATAAGCTTGATCAAGCTTGAAAGAGAAATTCCCTTATTGCACAAGAAATTTGAATGTGAGATAATGTCCCTTATTTTAGGCTTAGTTCTGTTCTCTGTACTGAAGAGAGAAAAGCACAGTACCCAGCTCATTTCAGTGGTGCTGCTTTTGGAATAATGTGAAATCAGTCTGTAAATTAGACATACATCAACTATTCTCTATGAATTTTGCTGACACAGGCAAACAAGTAGATATCTCTTGCCCATAGCAACTTTCTGTAGTTCTAAGCAACATCTTGTTCTGCCTGTAGCTTTGAGAAAGTGGATGTGCTTAGCTATATTGTTCATTTTATCACGAGTCTTGTAACAGTTTCATGTTTTTACAAAGTGTTCTGAAGGCAAGTAAATAATACATTAATCTCAGTTTTGTTTATAATGAGGAAAGTTCCTGGTTCTGGATAAAAGCTCGAAAATGCGTACTCTCCAGGATTACAAAACAGATGGCAAAGAAAAGGAACTAAAATGAAGTTTATTATGGATGAAGTGGAAGTTAGCCTCAGAATTTTATCTTTCTCTACATTATGAAGTTGTAAAGTTGGACTGGCACAGCTATGTCAGCGAGGAGTCCTTTTAGGGGAAAAAGAAACCAAAATTTTTCTAAACTGATCAAGCACTGCTGGGAAAGCCTCTGTGGAGATCGAGGCCTCCTGGCAGAAGAATAATTCTTTGTGTGTGTGGCTCATATGGTTTGAATAGGTGAGATGGCTCTAATGGCAGAAGAGACCCTTCAGGCCAGCACAAACTAAGTCTGAGCTAGGAAGCTGTATCAGCATAAGTGGGCCAAAAGTATGGGTTCCCAAGCTCTGCCCAAGAAAATAAGGTGTTTCTCAGCTGTCTGAAAGGACATAGTTCATGCCAGTGCTTCCTGCCACTTACTATAAATAACACCTTTGGCTCCACTTGTGTAAGAGTGGCATAATCTAACAGGTAGGCAGAAAGCAACTTTTCAGAAACTTCTGTTGGGAATGCTGAACTGTAAGGTGGTGGGTTTTTTGTCATAAGTACCAAAGATGTAGTGAAATTGTTAAAACATTCCCCATACCTATGACAGATTTCAATGAGAGAATTTTTTTGTTTTCTATCCTAATTTTTTCTTGGCTGGTACCATGCTGAGATTTGGTACTGCACAAATAGCTAATGTGATCCCCTGTGCTTTGTAATTGCTGCTATGCTAAAACTTTTTCTGCCTCTCATTGAACTCTAATAGTTTTGGTTTGTCTTTCAGAGTTGAATGGAAGTCCTGGGAAGACAAAACAGGCTTATTTGTGTCTCTTGTTCACAGAGGATAATGCTGTTCCTCTGTTCTATTTTGTTATAGCTAATTGGAGATACTTTTCCTAATTCATTGTGATTATAGTTGTGTTACTGCAACTCTCTTGAATTCATTGGGCAGCATAAGCCCATGCCGGACTTGAAGTTGGTGTCTCCTCTTTCCCCATATGATTCAAAGTGGGGAGGAAAGGACTATTTTGATTTATAAACTGTGGAGTATGGAGGAGAAAGGATACAGGAGTTTGACACAGGATTTGGTGCCTGGACCCTGGAGACAGACATCTGTCAACTCACAGGCAGATATTCTATAAAAAATTTGGTCTTATTGCATCTCCCTTTCATAATGTACATTCAGAGGTTAGGTTCTGTTCTTTGGGACCTCTTCTTTGAATTATGCCACTGTGAATTAGAAAGAAGACATAATATTCCCTGAGGAGAGTAACTACTAGCCCTATGATCTAAGTGAACCATAGATGAGCCGTTCAAATCCTTAATGCTTTTGTACAGTTGACACTATAATGAAAGCTGAGGAAACTTCCTTAAATTGGAGATGGTATTAGGGCTGCAAAAAGGAACCAGGTGATAGTGGAGTCACTCGACAAAGTTTTAGGCTCCTTGGGGCACAGCCATTGGTTTTACATATTGCAGAGACAGAGCATGCTATGGTTAAGAAAGCATAATTTTAAGAAAACCCTTAGTTAAATAAATTTCCTGTTTATAGTATTCAAAGAGTGAATTTACCGTTATCGAAAGAGTCAAATTTTCAAATGAATGCCTGAAAACCCAATTCTCTGGCTCCATATTCTAGAAAGCAGTGGTGGCTAACCTGCAGTCCATGAAGGGTCTAAACGGACATGTAAACTCATGGTTACTCATACACAAGGTATTGTATGGCTTCATGGATAATTAGTAACTGATACTACTGGACCATAATTGGGAGGTAGGATGCTATGCACAGGCTTGGAGAAAGCTTGCTTTCTTGTTTGGTTTAAGGAAATCCACCCATTTCCACTAATAATTAGTGTATATACATAGTAATGTTGTTCATAGGCACACAACAGCAGATTCTGTCTCAGAGCTGTTATCTCAAAACAAAAATCCTCTACACATTGTTCTGAGTTGGGCCCTGTTTCACTGTGTGAAGAAGAGAGGTGGAGGAGGAGGAATATATAATTTTGAAGCTCCCGTGCCACCAAAAAAAAAGGCAATCACCAGTGCTTAGAGTACACAAGAAGTGATGCACTGGGGTTTGATAAGGCATGTTAAAACATCATGGTCTTGGTTCTTTGTTTTCTTGAACTTTGTGTAGCCAGTTGCAGGAATTTTTGTATGCTGTGCACTAACCTTACAGTCACGTTGCACCGAGTATATGATACAGGGCATTTGATTCATCATTGCCTTCCATCACAAGAGGTGAAGAATTGTGCAACTGATTGCTGTGTGTGGAACTTCTGTCTGAGTCCTATGAGAGGAACTAATTGAGTTCTGAGAAAAGTATAAAGCAGCAATGGTTTTGCTTTTCATTTAGTTCTCTTTCCTACCAGTTTCTCTGTACCAAGTTAACACTTGACTTCCTTCACTCAGTACCACCAGATTTGTGTTGAAAGCTTCTTCTGGAATTGGAGTTTTTTTCTGGACTATAATAGTGCTAGTATATGTTGTACAAGGAACCAGTTATACAATGCATTAAAGGCTTTTTTTTCAGCCTTCACAATTTCACTTTTAAACTTGTCAGTTGCAGTGTTTCTCACTAGTTTCTTCTTAATGCTTTTTTGTTCTTTCAAGAAAAACAAAAAGGAGGAACAGTTCTAGGAAACTGGAGAAGAGCAAAATGTTTATTGGATAATGTTAAGTACCAGGCATTTTTTGTTATACCACAGGGCATTAAATATTGGATGACATGAATAATTACACATACAGTGTTCATTGTATCATAATATAAATGAGCCTACCTTAAAACTGTGTAGTCGTACTTTTTATGGTTATTTTCAGCATGCCTATACTATCCTGTAGTGGGCGATGTAGACATGCCCTTCTGCCTTGCATGCTAATAATCTAACACAGTAATTTAGTAGGAAAATGTGGTAAATGAGTACAGGGAGAAAATGTTGTAAATAGTGTGCAAGATTCTTGTCCATTCTTCATAAAGAATCAGAGTTCCAAATGAGAGTCAGATTAATGATAGATTTTTCTGCAGCATACTGTAAGCATGGACTGAAGTTATTCACACCGTTTAGAGAGATTTTGTGTTTCTCTCGTGGCTTTGTACCAACTGAATGTTTCAGAAAGTTAATGTAGATTGATATTTCATTGCCGTGCCTGTAACACAACCACTGGTGTGTTCAATCAGTAAGCAGATTTAACGTGAGCTTTTTGACCACCACAGATATCATGTTCTGTACCAGTAAGTCAATGATGGAAAATAGGTCATGTGAGTTGATTCTTAGAACATGGGGTTAAATATGGTTAGTCGGTGTGGTAGCTTGGGCACTAAGCCACAATTTCATATATTTTTCAGAGTTGACATATGTGGGGGCAGTTCTGTAAACAGTACATGAATTGGATGATTATTACTTGTACAGCACTGCAGCTATTAGGATTTGTTTTACTGAAAATGAAAGAAAGCAATAAAACCTAGTTACCAGAGAACTTCTTTTCTTTTTGCAAATAAAAATGTAAGCACTGTTAATATTTTTTTTCCACTGTCTTCTTGTGGAAATAATGTTAAGCTCTGAAGTTCAAGCTAAGTTTGAAGTTGTTTCTCACTGTCTTTTGTTAAGATTAAGCTATCGTCTGAGTAAGGTAGTTTCCTAGCAGTCTTCTCCAAAACAGAGCAGTAGGTTCTCGGAATTGCCTGACTTGCAGATGCGTACAAAAGTGTTCCTGAAAGAAAACTTGGTAAACTGCTTATATGGGAAACTAATACACATTTTGGCAGTACTCTGAGGTATTGATTATAATTTTTTTTTGTATTAACAAAGTAATCCATGAACCACTTTCTCTTCTCCTGAGGAAACTGATTGTTTGCCTTAGATCTGGTATAAGAAAAACAGGGCCGATGAGTTGAATATTCTCTTATAATACCATCTAGGGGGGTTTTATATTGTTGTTTCTACAAAGTACTTATTTTACAACTCTTGCATTATAAAATACTCTAGCAGCAAAGTAAAACTTTATTGCCTGTCTTTGTTATCTTAGGAAGAGACTTTACAAATGAAAGGTAAAATTGTATTGCGGCAAAATGAGTGTTGCAGGAAGAACAGTGAGTCTAGTACAGACTGGGATTTAGTGGTGGTTGTTCATGCCAGAAAACAGAGCTGCTGGGGAGGCATTTATGAAACACTGTAAATTCTTATGCTACTGTTTATGTTACATAGCTTTAAGTAGCTCCAAATAAACTATTATTTTGTGATCTCTGACACTGAAGTCAGATTACAAATTTGTATTAAAAGTGTACCAAGTTTTAAGAGCCTTTAAAACCATTTTTCTGTGCCCTGATTTCAGCATAACTCACTCTCCAAGTTCTTGGTTGCTGACAAGTGTGGATTGTTAGTTTCAGCTCAGTGATGATCAAATAACAAGTCCCTCTTCTTTCCCATTTAAAAGCTTTATTTGTTTACGTGATACATTACTCAAATTTGGGTGCCTCTGTAGAAGCCAGTAAGAATAAACCACATGCAAAATCAGGGGCAAGTGACCACCAGCATGTAAAAGGTATGAGTCACTACCATCACTCCTCTTACTCCGTTCTCCGGAATTTAAGTGTGTTTGTGGTATCATTAAAGTAGAATGCAAGACTATTTTGATTAGCAGGTTACCTTAGCAACTCCCTTCACAAAGCAGATTGCTTGATTCAGCAGGTGTGTATCTGAGATGAATGTTTAACTTGGTCATTGACTACACCTCTAGGCAGGTTCAAATACATTTAAAGCTCTTTAAAACACATGTATTTTCTCTCTCCCTACCTATTCTTCCCCATTCCTAGGAAGAATGAGGAGAGAAGGAATTCAGAATATAGAGGTGATAATTAGGGGCATAAATATATAACAAGATATTGTTTGTCAGAGCCATGTGTTATAAAATGTAAACAACATGCAGTTGCGCTAAGCTAACACTGTGGCAGTAACCCTACGTACTGAACTGCCTGAGATCGAGCCTTCATATTGTATTGCAGGTGGAATGCAAAAATATTTTTTTTCTTTGGCTAGTGTCATTTCGTGTAAAAATACATGCATCTGCAAGCTGGTATCTGCATATATATGAAGTATTGCCAAAGTGCAAGCATTTGAAAATCATACGCCAGATCACATGGTAGTTTAGATTTTAAAAAATATAATATTTTCTGCCTTCTTTCCTTGGGGTTCAAGTTTTGAAACTTCTGCTTGCAAGCTAGAAGCCGATTGTAATACTTTGTTTTGTTGGTGAAATTTTCAGGTAATCACATAAACCGTGTGATGGGGCTTTAAGAAAAACACCAAATGTTGTGAGGCTTTGAACAGGCTGATTGCGTGCACCTGTGCACTCCTGATTAAGAGCGTGATCCTATTCTTAGAATCTCTTGGCTTGATTTAGGGACACGTCAGGTATTATTTAAATATGAGCCATACGGTGGGGTCATGCAGATGGCATTGATCCAACAGGAAGTTTAAGACAAAGTGTGTCTCGCAGAACAGTGAGATGCACACGTCTAAAAGGTTTGTAACACGTGTTCTCTTTCTCTGCTTGGCATAAAGAGAGTGAAGAGATTTAAGATGTGATGATGAATAAAGTATTTTTATTATGTCAGGCTTCTAAATATGCTGGAGCTTTCCTAGCAATACAATATAGTTTTGTCCAAGCATGTCTGGGACCTAGTTTGTCTTCTGTTTGTTCAGTATTTGTTACATTGGCATCTTTCAGTAAGTAATGGATTTGTATTTGAATGTCATTGCCTTCCATGTGGTCACCTGTCTGCCTATTTCCATACTATGAAGCATTGCAAAGAACAGTTGTAGATTTGAACTTTGAAGTCCAGCTCTAGATTTCTAGAGACCTTTGTTTCTTGGGGTCCTTTCTTCCTCAATGCAAAGGATTTGCAAATACTAACCACTGCATTGCCTAAATCATCCAGGGGGAAATGCCTAGGGCTAGAATGGCCTGGCTGTAAATTCTGCCTCTAAGAGTAATGGAGTTAAATGTCTATTCTTGCTTAGGACTCAGTTCCATGACCTTGTTTTTGGATCAAGCTACAGTTCATGTCAGTACGGATATGCCATTTACATGAGGTCCTAGTCATAAGAGGAACATTCAAATCCTTGTCTCTAGTGATATGGGTCCACCTCTCATGTGAGGCCCTAGCTATCAGCTGATAGCGTGATCTGGGTTAGGCATCTGAATCCTATTAATTAAATTCCACTTTGCTTCAGTGCTGGTGGGGTTTTTTTGTTTGTTTGTTTTTTAATGGAAGGAATGAGCCTCAGGTCATGCCTGTTTCATCGCAGTTTTAGGATTACTGTGGGGATGAAATTCTTCACTGTAGGAAGTACATTAATTTCTTGCATCTGGGTTGAGGCTTACACTTCCTGAAATGCTGCGCACAAGGACAGCCGTACCTCTATTGCCTCCCTGCACTGCTCTTTGGCTGTTCTTCATGTCGTGCAAGTTACCCCATTCTGCAAGCAGCAGCAGTGATCAGCAGGTACAGAGGACAGTGCCTGGTCTGCGGATCCTGCAGGACCTCCAGCTGCAGAGCTGCCCTTTCTTCGAGCTACCTCGAGGGAGAGGTAATACGTGGTATGTAAACAGCACAAATGTCAGCACAATAAAGAACTGTACTTGCACGAACATGTGTACACGGGGAATCTATGGCAGTGGCTGAGCTGTGGTTTTGGGGATCATCCTGGCACCTCAGATGCTGCGCTGAGGAACGTAGGCTGGTGCAGGCCCCTCGGCACCCAACTGGTTTTTGCTTCGTCGCTGCGGCTGCTTTGCACGTGGCTGCCCAGGCTGTTCGGCTCCCTGCGCTGCCGCAGCCATGGCGGGCCGGCCCGGAGAGCGGTAAGTGCTCGCGTCCCGGGAGCTGCGGCTCCCAGCTGCAGGGGAGCTGGGGCGCAGGGCGGGAAAGCCCAGCCTTGCAGGGCGCTACGGAGTGGCGGCGCTCCCCTCGGCCCGGAGACCCCAAGCGACGAGCCCCCCAGGCGGGGGCTCAGGCCTGTCCCGGGGCCGCGGGGGTGGGGGCGGTGTCGCCGCCGCAGAGTGAGCGCAGCGGAGAACGGCCCGGCGGGGCTGCCCCGCACTTCTTCCCCGCCTCCTTCTCAGCCTCGATCGAGGCGCTGGAGATTTCTCCCCGGCGGGAGGGACCGTAGGAAATACAAACAAGTGTGCGCGGCGCTGGGGGAGGGGGAATCGCTGCTCCCGCTCTTCAGCCGAGCTGCCCCGCGCTGCCGCCGCGTCGGGAAGCGAGGTAAACTCGGGCGGCCGTCGGGAACCGCGGGAGTGGGAGCGCGCCGGGGCGGCGCGGGGCTTTGTTGCTGGCGGGGCAGAGGAGGTCCGGCGGCGGGAGGGAGGACCCTCGGCGGGCCGACGTACCTCCGCGGCGGCGGTTGAGGAGAGGCGGTGGCTGTGGGGCCAGCCGGGCTGGGGGGGGTCGCGCTCTTCCTCCCGGGGAGCGTTAGGGTGGGTGAGGGGCGCTGTTCCCGGCAGCGGGCCGGAGCCCCCCCCGGCGGTGCGGGGCAGGGGGGAGGGCTCAGGAACGCTGTTCGCTGGGTGCGCGTTCAAGGGTTGGTGTTACGGGGAGGGCAAAGGTGGTGGAGCGCCGCCGCGGGAGGGCAGGATGGCGGCGGCGGGCCAGGGGCCGCGTCGTCCACAGGCGGAGTCTGGCCGAGAGGCCAGGAAAGCGCTCCCGTGACTCTCAGTGCCGGGCAGCTTAGCGGCAAGGTACGCGGTTCTCTCCTGGAAAGTTACTTAAACCTGTGGGCTTGTCAGGCGGGGGAACCCCTGGTGCGGGGCTGAGGTTCGTCCGGCAGCGCGGAGCCGCCCCACGCTCGGCTTCTGGGGTCGCCGTCGGCTGCCGGCCCCTGCTGAAGCTGCCCTGGGCCCCTGCAGCGCGTCTGTTTGGTGTCTGTGATAAATGGGATTGTCTTTGGGAGCCACTCAGATCTCTCTGGATGTGCAGCTTCTAACTGTTGGCAGTGACTTGCCATCACTACCTAAAACTTCTAGCTGTTTTACAGAAATGTCAAAATCTCTAGTTGTTTACCTGTGGACCAGGTGTGCAGGCTGGACACCTTGGGCTTTAAAGCTATGGTCCTCTAAGTTGGGATGGTCTTCTGAGTGGCAAGGAGTTGTGCATCAACTGTCTCATTTCCAAGCCTAGGATTGGATTAGGTGATAATTACAGCATTTTATGTAATTGGAAATGCTTTTATGTTATTTTCTTGTGTTGAGGAGTGCCTGGTGGTAGTTATTGCATTTGTAATATTAATAGCAATGTTTACATTTTACTAGGTATGAAATGAGATAGTGGTAGGAGCCACAAGGGTTGTAGCTGTATGAAGGAGATTTTAGGTCTGTTTTATGTGATGTTTGATAGGAAACTTCTGAGTACTGCTCAACACCATAATTGATTACAGATGTCTTAAGCTGGCTAATTTTTAAAAGAAACTACTGAAGTTAGTTAAGTTTATTGTATAGAAGGCCAAGTGGGCCTTTTGATGAAACTAATGAGATTCTTGATGACTTTGAAGCTGTGAAATAGAGCCTTGGAAGTATTCGAAGTAGCGTTTTTTTCATCCTATAGGGCTAAAAGGGTTTTTTTGTATGTTGTAATTAAGTTGATTGTTTCTAATAACTGATGTTTATTGGAAAGCTTAATTAGTCATTTAATTTGTTGGAAGTACAGGTGCTTATGAATCAGTGCTACATTGCCAAGAGTTTTACATGAGTTAAATTAAAACAATCCATTTGACTTCAGCATAGATATGTATGTGCCACAGAAAATGATTATTTAGAGAAAGCGGTGACCACAAGTGGTTTAATCAGTGTTCTTTACGATCTCTGACTTAATCCAAAGTACCTTTTTGCAGTTCACACTTTGTTTTACTGAACAACTGTGATATTTTGGGATATCATTACTGTTGGCATTACCTTCTTTGGCCTGCTCTTGTTTCCTCGTCATACAGAAAATATTTATAGCTGGAACATAGACAAAAGATCCCTGTCTGGGTTCTTTCTCTGGCTGTGCTGCTTGCAGAGTGGCATGTGAGTCCATCCTTCAGGCTTCTCTCTTTCTTTGACCATGAGTTCTGTGACTGGCAGAAGATGTGGTATCGTTGAGATAGTGATATAATAGCGCAGAAGATTGGAAGAATACAGCAATTCCTTTTGTGTCTGACAAAGCTGATGGAGAGTTTCTTCATCTCTTTGATATCTGACTTTCCTTCTCTGGACATTACCAAAATGACAGAGAATAAGCTGGTATTTTGGAGAGACTGGTGAGGCTTATTTGAGCTAAACGTTATTAGTATAATTACTTGTGTGTCTCCTAAACATTCTCTTTAACAAAAAGAAAAACAGAGGTGGTAACCAAAATAGCAAGCACGGCTGAAATTGCAGAACAGGTGTAATGAAGGAAAACCAAATGTGGTCAAACATTTGCAATACAAGGAAATTAATCTAGAAGTCGCTAAACATACTGCAAGAGGCGTAATGCTTGGTTAGGCATTTTATTTTAAGGCTTAGAGTTCTGTTTTATTCCTATTAAGAATTTTCTAGTGGTGTTTTTTTGGCTGTCAGTTAAAGAATCAAATTGTTAACTCATTCGCACACTGGAAGAATCTCCTGATCCTTACAGAGTATGTCTTGAGATTGTACGATTTCTACCTTTGTAATGAGTGCTGAATGTGCCTTAGCCACCAGCTTCACAAAACGGGTCAGAAATGTACAGCTCTGTTTTTTTGGTAGAGGAAAAAAAATACTGAAACAGTGTGCACATTGATGTTTGTCACTGTGTTCTTGAGGTATGAAAAATGCTCTGTGTTGCTGTAAGTACAGCTTTGCCACACTTTTGGCCTTTAAGTACAATCTAAAGTATTTCATGGGTAGTCTGATTCCTGATACTGACACTGAGTCACTGAGTAAAGTTGGGAAGATCACAGTGGAAGTGCTTATCCAGATGTTAAGTAAGGTACTCATTTACCTTATGTTGATGGTTTAAAAATTAAAATGAATTTCTTGAGTGAAATAGGACTGTGGAGTGATTCCTGTTGTTTACCTTCAGAAATGCCAGACCTTTTTAGCACTAAGATGGATCGATAGGCTAAGACTGACCAACAATAAGTAAATGAAGCCTAGAAAAGAAGAACCTCTGCAGGTCAACTTCAGCTTCTATGCCTTCCATACAGAGGGCTCAAGTATAGGACTGAAAGTAAGCAGGTTACTAAATCATAATGAGTCTTCATGTATCAACTACATGCCTGAGCTATTGCTGAAGAAATGTCTCTTGGAAAATCCCTCTTTATGGGGTTCTCCAGCCATGAAGGAAGATGTGTATGATAAGAGAGGTAGGGGACAGGAATGAGTTAGTGGTTCAGGCTTTTTGTTTGTTTCTCCTGGAAGCAAGACAGGTGACTGTACATCTTCTCTGAAAGTCAGTTTGGTCCCTGCTTAATCATTTCTCACACAGCAGACCTGTGACAGGGATTTGCATGTAAGTATTTGCAGGTGTGAAGCAGCAAATTATTTTAGTGAGGGTAGAGAATAAGGTGGGGGGAAGCAAGCATCTTGGAAATGTTGAAGCTATTAAAGTTTGGGCAGGCCAGTGTTCCCAAAGTGAGGCCTGCCATTTGATGATGAATGAAAACTGAGTTTCAGAAAAACAGCTTGGGAGATGGTATTTTGCACCTGGAGATAGAGCAGTGTGCTACCCCACTCCTTGCAACACCCCAGCACTCTGACAGGAATGTACTTCATTGTATTCATTGTGACTTTTAAAATTAATCATTTAGTCCAGTGCTTGGAGTGATAGAATAAACATAATAAGCTATGTGTGATAAGTGAGGGACTGAGGAGGTTTTCTTACATTTAAAGTACGTTTATGGAAGTGTGGGAGAGTCTGTAATGATAATGGTAATGCCCTTTGTACACGTAAGTGCCCCCTCTACCTTTTTTTCCCCACTTGTTTTGGTAGTCCCTTGTATTGATATATTTCACCATGTAACTGTGCTTTAAATTTGCTATTTTTTTTGCATAATTTAAGAATATAACTGGAGTTACATGCTCAGGACTTCTTAAGTTTAGGAAAGGTCTATAGCTGTTCTGTGCTTGATGTATTAAGGCAGAATTTCCATAGCCTGCAGGGTCTGTTGTAGTGATCTGCCAGTGATAGGAAATTAGCAGTGCCTTGCCTCACAGGGACTAGGTGTTCACCTTTTTTCTTTTTCTTTTTTTTTTTTTTTTTCTTCTACCCATGCTACTATCTAATTACCCTGCGGGTGCAGACCTGTGTGATAACAGAATTGAGATAATGAATTGCTTGAGGCATAAGGTGACAGATTGATTTGCGGTAATCTCACAGACAGGTGTGTTGATGCAGCCTGCTTCCAGTGCAGCTCCACTGGAAAAGATCTGAAGAAATTAAGCAACCTTGGAGACAGAGGAAGGGAAAATGCTGTTATGTCTTTGTAGTTCTTTAAGCTACATAGATGCTCTCTAAGCTTTGGGGATGGCAGAAGGAGGATGTTAATCCATTTAGGAATGTATTTATCTGTGGTTTTAGGGAATGAGAAAGGGAATTGTGTTTGGAGAGCAGTCTGTTAGGTTTACATATTCAGGAGACAATTCTAGAGCTTAGCTTTTTAGTGTAATCTATCAGTCCTGCATTGATTTACTGAAAGACAAAGGTGGTGATATCTTTTAAGCCTTAACCACAGAAGCAAGCAAAAAAAAAGTAGGGTTGAGGTCATTTTTTTTGCATCTGAGGTTGTTGACAGCTGTATGGTTGTGGACAGAGTGAAAATGGGTGACCAGGGTGACCATGACTTTAACCTGTATTTACTTTCAGTTAAAATGGTGTGTGTTTGTTTCTTTTTTTTTCGCTAATTTTAGTTGGGTAAAGTGTGGAATCCTGCAACATAATTGAATTTGTAGTTCTTCCTTTTGTTGAAAAACATAATTAGACCATATATAAAACTTCCAGTGTACCATGCTGCCCTCTTGTCCCTTGCCTGCCATTTCTCAGATTATATGCTTTGTGTAAGCACATTCCCACTGATCAATAGAAGTAGTGTATTTACAGCTGTCTTTTTAGTTGAACTAAAATGGGTTGCCTTCCTACTTCCATGGTTCCTTTCTCTAATTGTCCTGTTTCTGCAGCTGGTACTACTGAAATTCTTTTGATAAGGTGAAAAAAGAAGCCACTAGTATGCCATTTGATGAGGGCTATTTACATTTGCATAATATTGTCTTGTTGGATACAAGGGTCTCTGCAGTAATATTTTCTCTAGCAGTGTTTATTTGCACCAATAAAAAATGCATGTTGCACCTTCTGTCTTGCAGCATGAAAATGTCTCAGATAAGATCTTCAGGTTTTTGCAAGGTTTCTTGATTGCCGGATTAAGATGCTTCTGTGCCCTAATCACCCATATTCATCCCAATTAATACATTTTGTTGCTTTTTCTTCCCTCAGGTTTCTGTATCTCTGGTTTAGTGATTCAACAGGTGGCTGCAGTTGAAAGTGGCCCAGGGGACACTTCCATCTGGTTTGCCACCTTTTCTGTGGAGGGGGTGAGGAGGGCCCAGACAGCTGTGTGCTGAGTTCTGCGTCTCCTTCCAGCGTGCTGATCAGTGTCAGGTTGCTGCTGTTGCTTCTTGTCCACCCAGACGTGGCTGCCTCCTCTTCCTTCTGTCCTCTGGCAGCTGCAGTGTCAGTAGCTCAGTCCCCTGTGCTGTCTGGCATAAGTCCTGTTTCAGGACAGCAGCTGGGTTTGTAGCAGCCAGGGGTGATGACTTGTTGCTTTCAGGCAGAAAAGTTGGTGGTTGAGAGGGTGAGTGGAATTAGGGGCACCTCACTGGGAGGGAGGGAGAAAAGTTGGTTTTGGGGTCTGAGGTTAGACCCTTGTAAACAAGCCAGTATTCATGGAGCCAGGAAGAGACAGCTACTGTAGCAGTGTGTTTGGGGCGTTCATCTGCAATGTATTAATAGAAGCCAAGGAGAGCAGGAGCTTGAACCTGAGCCTTCCGCATCATGAGAGGGTGTGCTGGCTTAGAAGTCCTATGGTCTTCCCTCTTTGTATGCTGTGTATGCAGACTCTCCCCTTCCCGCTTTGGTGCTTTAGCACAAAGTGGAATTGCTGTACCAGAAGAGACTGAGAGGTAGCCTGGCCAGGCATAACTCAAGCATTCCTGGCTGTTTAATACCAACCACAAGCTAATGCATTACTCTATTAGAGGTTTCTTCTGGAGGTGAGGTGGTGTGTAACATCTAGTTCTACAGGTGTTGGGCTCTGTGCCACATCATCGGCATCCTTGTTTTTTGCCCTTCCTGTGGCTAGCGAAGAGGGAGACATGATCTCTGTTCCACAGCCTTATATGAGTTTTCCCTAAATTGTAAAGAAATTAGTCATGGAAACACAACTTGTGTGCTTCCAAGCTTTTGTTTTGTATAGTGTTAATGATTAATAGGTGACAGTGGCTTGTTATAGGATACTTTCCGAGAAGTCAGTGTCCTGAAAATAGTAACTATGAGAGCAAAGAATATCTTTGTGTGTATTGTGTGCTTGTACATCTGGGAACATGTGATTTCCTGAACATATGTGTTAGGTTTTGTTTACCTGGTGTATGAGCCTTTCTGTAGAGTTTGCAATCCAAATGTAATTTTTTTACGAATTGTTGATATTGTAGTTTTGCCAGCTTATGGGTAATTTACTCTTTTTTTTATTACATATATATGAAGAAACTTCAGCTGCCTGGATTTTATTAACAAACTGTTCCATTTGGGTTTGATGAAGCAGTTGTTATCTGATTTTAGTTGATAAACAAACAGCCTGTTGCTATGGTCAAGAAGTGAGAGCATGGAATCTGACTAGGTCTGTGTTTAAATTCATTGGTGTTGATTTTAGTATGTAATTAATTTGTGTTTGAAAAAACCTCTGAAAACACTTCCTTATGAACACAAGGTATCTAACTGATTAAAAGTAAGCCTTTCCTGGTGTGTGCTACCTTTTTTTGTAGTCATTCACTTACTCTTGC
This sequence comes from Caloenas nicobarica, assembly GCF_036013445.1. Classification (NCBI taxonomy): domain Eukaryota; kingdom Metazoa; phylum Chordata; class Aves; order Columbiformes; family Columbidae; genus Caloenas; species Caloenas nicobarica. Next base: position 63,349,538 of record NC_088246.1, on the reverse strand, counting down.
TGCTATCAGCAACTCTCAGCCATCAGAATTACTTTTATTTTCAGTTGAGTTGGATTTGATTTGGAAGATAAAAAGTCAAGTACAGTTTATGACTTACTACAGCAGCTCCTGGGAAACCTGGCATTTCCAGTGAAAGTTTCAATAGATTGGGGTGATCAAACTCTGGAGGAGAGTGTATGTTTTCAGTAGTAGGCTGAATTTTCAGTAATACATTTTTAAATTAGTACATTTCAGTCAAAACACAGGGATCGTTATTGATCTCTTTTTTTTTTAATTACTCTGCTTTCTCATGTCTAGTCAAAATACTGGATATTTTTGAGCTGTAAGGTTATAAGTATCTAAAATACTGCTATTGTATCTTGGTTGCTCTTGCTCTTTGATTATGGTGTGTTGAAAGCAAAATTGTATCAGCAATATACCTGTTTTAGAAGTGCATCTTCAGTCCATAAGTAAAATATGACAAGTAAACATTGAAAGTCTCATATGCTTTCTATATGACTCTGTGAAGAAATGACTGCCAAATATTCTGTAGTCATTTTAAAAAAAAAGAGTTCCATGTTTTGTGCTTTTAGTAACCTTGCAGGTGTTCCCTTTCAGCAGATACTCAGCAGTGGCCTTGCTGCAGCTTGAATCCAGCTGTTCTGCATTATTTGGAGAGCTTTTCATGTCCTGCAGTATTTTTGTGGATGCCAGTATTCCTTTACTTGTCTTATTTCATTTTGTCTTATGTACTGTGGTTACTTAAAATTAATTAACTATCCTTTGTTTGTCTGCTGTACAAAAGCGTATTGAAGTGGGTGGGTTTCAATCTTATGTTAAGATTCATCTGTCAGTATTAAATTACATGTGCTTCAAGATGCTTAATGATGAGGCACGGGAAGAAACAGGTTTAATTCTGGCTGGAAACTAATTTTCTTCCCTAGAGTTCTTGACTTTTGAGGCTTAAAAATTTTGTATTTTCAGTCTAATATTTTGGTTTTGCTTCTGTGCTGCTTCATGTGATATGCTTCATTTGTGATTTTTTTTTTTCTTCCCCCCTATTGGCAAGTACTTGACTTTCCTCCAAGTAACGGCTTTCCTGAAGCACAGTAGTTTTATCATTAGAGTTGAAGTAAATAATGAGATTTGTAGTTCTCCCTAAGGAAACTAATCTCTAGCAGAATTATACCAGAAGCCAGCTAGAACTCCATCCCCCAGGAAGCACAAGAGCAGTGGGCCAAAATCTTTTGGCTTTTGCTATGAGTATTCTTTAGTCAAATATGTGGTTTCTCTGCTCTGCAAAGGTACTTTGAAGAAAACAGTAGTTTTTAAAAATGCAGTTTTGACTTTTTATTTCTGTGTAACTGAAACACTTTGTTTCCTGTATGCATGCTGTTACTCTCAGTTTTGTTTTGAAATGCAGATGCTCATTCTGTCCTGAAGAGAAGATAGCTGTTCTTTTTGTATCTTAAAGGCTAAAGTGTGTCAACGAGCTGACCTTTCCTGAAAGCTAGAGGGTAGGTCGTGAGGCACTCTAGCTTTGATTGTCACCTGCAGGAGATAGTATGCTACTTCTTAAGGCAGGAATTTTGGGAGCTAATTGGGAAAGAGTGACTGTGTCCAGCTGTGACATAGGGAATCTGCAAGTACAGAACAGTACTTCTGGGGAAAACCAGGATTGAAATGTTGATTCATAGTCTAGTTTAACATAATAGTATCAGAACAGTCAGTGATCTTATGATTAAAGAAATGTGTTATCAGAAGGCACTGATAAATAAGCTGAAGCATCTTTGAGAATTGTTTTTTTAATGGCTTGTGCTCATTTGAGAGGGGGAAGCACCTTGTCATCCCAAGTTTAATGAATTAACACTTCATATACATGCCCAAATGAGCTGGTTAATACCTAGTATATGTGCTTTTACATGAAACTGTGTTCCCTGCAGGTATAAGATTTCATGAAAGCAATTATTATCCTTAACAGAAAACCTGGTTAGGCTGACCTGGTCTGAGTAATGGCTTTTCTACATTTGAATAGGTATTTTTGATTGGGTTTTCTTTTCTTTTCTTTTCTTTTTTTTTTTTTTTTTAAGATCGTAGTGGCTAATGCTTGGAGCACAGGATTGGAATTCAAGCAAAGCAGACTTTACTAAGTGTTCTCTATGTTACTGACTCATGCTGATATTGTCACCAGTAACATAGCTTGAAGCATAAAATGATACACAGTGAGAGAGTTGGACACTGAGTTTCATTGGGATCCATTTTCTGTCTTTTTGGGGGTGCTAATCGTTCCTGCCTCTTGCAGAGCAACTTCAGGTTCTCAGGTGTCATCTGCGTGGTGATGCCTGTTGTTTCTTAACAGGATGGAATTGTGCATCTGGTGCTGAGAGCAGGGTGGCGGGTGCTGCTGCTGTGGGAGAGGGGAATGGGAATGGCTCTGCCTGCTGGGCAGCCCAGTGCCGTGAGCTGCCTTCTGCTGGTGGGGTGGGCAAGCTCTTGGTGGGCAGAAACCCTCGTGGTTCCTTCAGAGTTTGGAGTTTAGGAAGAACTGGGAGCTGGAGGATCTTATCACTCTTCAGAATCGGACCCTGATTTCTCTTTCGTGATGGCACTTCGGAGCTTTGAGTTGAGCTCCTCTGCTTTCAGCTTCCATTCTGAGTATTGTGAATGTCATTCCTTTCCTGGGCATCTTGGAACAATTTCCTTCTCCTTCAAGTCTTTCAAGGAAATGGATGTGTCTTTTACAGTTTGCTTGTAGAGGGAGCATTGCCTATACTAACATTTTTGTGCTGTTCAGTTTACTTGATTTGACTTACCCTTGTGGGTGCTGTTTGTAGTTGTTCCCTAATGAATAAGTGCTCTGAAGACCTGTAGAACTGGGAAGGGAAAAACATTTCAAAACAGAGTGGGAATGCTCAAGCAGGCACAGTTTTTTTGCTTTGTTGTACTTGAAGTGGTGAGGGAAATGAAGCACATGTACAGAGCAAATCGAGGTTTTCCTATGAGTCATTAGCAATTTTCGACAGCTCTCAGAGAAGTGGTGAGCTTGCTCCATTCATTTGTTAATGACACCAAATTGGGCACCAGTTTTATTTGTTTACCATGGTTTCAGTTCAAGTGATTCCGACTTACTGTACTCAGAACTCAAGTTCTGCATTTTCTGAAAGAAAAGTGTTACATGAATATTGAGTGCAACTTCAGTGCTATATGACTGATACAATGAAGTGTTTCAGGTGTAGCTGGATCCATTAGTTAATGAAGAAATTTAATTAATGGAAAAATCTTGAATTCACTTAAATTTACAAGAATGCAAACTGAGGATATCACAGATTTAGGCATATTGCGTAGAGGCACAGATAATTTCCTGGAATCATAATTATTGCTGAGCAGTATTCAGCAAGAGAAAAGGTATTCAAGAGCAAGGCAGTCAGTGGGAAAGCAGAGGAAAAATGAAAATACTCCTGTTTAAAAGTGGTGTGAAAAGGTCTGGGGAAGACAGGAAGGAACATTTCTGGGGTGGTATTTTCAGCCTGCATAGGTCTTTGAATATAGAGTTCCTGGGAAGTACAACAGTTGAGATGACTTTGAGGCCACACAGTCTATGTATGCTGTTATGCTTTTGTGTTGATGGAGACTAAGAATTGGCAGGTCTTAGTTACATGTCATTTCAGCCAGACTGTTCTGTACTTCAGGAGTAAAAAGCATGTTTCTTGGTTGCATTTTGTCTCTTCTAGTTATTTGTCTCGTGCTAGGATTCAAGATTTAATTTTTAGGGTTGTGTATTTATAATGAATAAATTGGGAGGGAAGGGGCAATGACAGATGAACTTTACACGTGCAGACTTCAGCAAGATACTCTGCAGAATAATAAATTATTTGGCTATAAGGTCTATACCATGTGGTGGTGTATTTAAATATGCCTTTTTTATTTCTTTCTTTATTTGTAGTTGAATAATTTTAAGGTGTGCTATATTCTATTAGTTACCCATGTGGTAGCAAAAAGATGATTGATTAATCATGAATAGTTGTATATGCGTTTGTTTCCTAACCAAATGATTGAAACTTTCTGAAGAGGAAGGAGAAATAGACTGACTCACTGAAGAAAAAACTAAAACCTTTTCTTCTATTAATTCTTGTGTTCGTATACACAGCACTGCTTCCAAAAATGTGATGTAATGTCAGAAACCAGTCCTCTGAGTACCTCCTCCTTCATTGCTAGCTTTCTTTTGTAAGTGTAGTGAAACTGGGTTACTGCTGATGTTTCAAGTATGTTCATGCACAAATATATTAACCTTTCTTCTCACCTGTTACATTATATGTTATTATGGAATCTGGACAGTTTATGCTCCTTCTCAAAGTTACTTAGGTGCATGTCATCCCAGTCAAAAAACCTCCGTTATCTCAATTTCAGAGATGGCTCCCAGATACGTGGAAAAACAAAGCCATTTGTCCATGTTTTCCCAGAGGTCTGTGGTGAAGCAGGGAGCTTTTGACATTTCCAAGATCCAAATGACAGGATGGTAGCTGAAATGGTTTGTGTCTTAGCTCCCTTTTATCTAATTTTCTGTATAGTGTCTCTGGAGAGAACGCAGTGGAAAACTTATGAGCCATGATGAAATAAGAGAGCTTCAAAGCCCAAGGATGGATTTAGCAAGTGGAATTTGAAAGTCCCTGCTCCCAGTCCATCACTTCCTTCCCATTAATGCTGCCTGGCACAACTCATTGTTTCATGAATTGTTGGAGCACCTGATGTTGCTTGTCAGTGAACCATATCATTCTGTATGTGACAATTTCACAAATTATACATTCTTCAATATAGTGGAGCTGATGGATGTAATGTGGGTCATAGCAGGATAGATTTGCTTTTAAGCTCCCAGTAGCTTTCCATCCTTTATCTGTCCAATGTTCTGATGTGGTAAGAACTGGCTGTATTAATGTTACCCTTGTAGCTTACCAACCCCATCAGCTACTAGGTTTCCTTTTTCTAAAACTTTTTGAAAAAAAATGGGACTTTTGACACTTGTGTAGGAATGAAACTGGGCTGTTTATGCGAACACTGGACTTCTTTAGGTTATTTTTGGAAGAGTGTAGCAGAACAAGAATCTCTTTTCAGACCCTCTCCAAATCATAATAGTTTTCAGCTTGCCTAAGAGGAAGATGTACAAGAGTTTAACATCACAGATGCCCTTTCAACATCTAACTAAGATATTATGTAAAACACAGTTGAGCAGTGGCAGCTCAAATGTGAATAATGTCCTGGAAATACTAGAACAACTATCTGTCATTATGTGTATATTTGCTTTTCCTAACACCTTTAGCTTCTCACATTCACTTTTTCCTATTTATAAAGCAAATTTACTTCAAATAATCTGTTTTACAGATGATAAATATTAGTTTTGCTGTATTAGCATTTGGAAAGGACTGACATACCTCTGTGTGATGCTGCTGCCATTTCCAACCTGAACCTGCCATACATATTTTTGATGAAGCATAGTATCATGTTTGATAGGCAATGGGGATAAAATTGTCTCTCAGCTATCTGCATGTACATGTCTGAGGATGGAGGGGGAAGGGGGGAGAACATAGTCTTTCAAAGACAAAAGGAGGGTGTGTGTATTCTGGGGAGAATCATGTTAATCTAAAAGAGCTAGATGCATGCTTTGAGCTTGACTTTTTGCTCTGGGAGGGACTGGAGGGATGTAGTGTGTGTGTGTGTGTGGAGGGGGAGGTGGTGAACATTCCTGGAGGGGATTAATTTTGAGGTGACTAAAACAGACACTTTGATCCTTTCCATCTGCAGGTTGGCTTGTTTTAGCTTGTTAATATATGGATGGCAAATTCCCTCCTTCCTTTTATGTTTGGAAAATTGCTTATAGCCCACACATGGCTCTGTAATTGGGGAGAGATTTGTTCATTCTTGCCTGCAGGAAGACATTTCTCTGCTGAACTGGAGTTCCATGCTAGATAGAGGGAATGCAAGAAAAATGTAGATGGGAAGCAGGGCTACGCAACTCTTATTTAAGCTATGATACATGATGGCCACTAATCCATCTGTGTTTGCATCCAGAACACAATGTATTCTGCAGGATGAGGGAAGTAAAATTGCTCAGCAGGGCTCTCAACCTCCCCTGTGCCTCAGTGAGTCCCCACCTGGAGCACTGCATCCAGCTCTGGAGCCCTCAGCACAGGAAAGGCATGGACCTGGTGGAGAGGGTCCAGAGCAGGCCACAAAAATGATCAGAGGGCTGGAACACCTCTCCTGTGAGGACAGGCTTAGAAAGCTGGAGTTCTTCATCCTGGAGAAGAAAAGGCTCCAGGGAGACCTTATTGTGGCCTTTCAGTACTTCAAAGGAGCCTATAAGAAAGATGGGGACAGACTTTTTAGCTGGGCCTGTTTAGAATAGGACAAGGGGTAATGGTTTTAATCTAGAAGAGGGTAGATTCAGGCTAGATATGAGGAAGAAATTTTTTACAATGAGGGTGGTAAAATACTGGCACAGGTTGCCCAGAAAGGTGGTAGATGCCCCATTCCTGGAAACATTCAAGGCTGGGCTTGATGGGGCTCTGAGCAACCCGATCTGATTGAAGATGTCCCTGCTCATTGCAGGGGGGTTGGACTAGATGAGCTTTGAAGGTCCCTTTGAACCCAAACTATTCTATGATTCTGTGGATACTGTATAGAAGCCTGAGTGAGTTTAGGGAAGTTTTCTTCATCAATAATCTGCAATAGTTAAACACCTTCACAAACATCCTCAGTTTTCTTGTTTATTTCAACTTCAGATATCTTAAATACCAGTAGGAATGATTATATGTATTTAAATGACCTGAAAGTAGACAAGGCTTTGACATCAAATATGCTCTGTTTCTCAACCAAACTTATTAAAGATAGTTAAACTTGTGTTCTTTTGAATTTGTATGCCCTACCTCCTCTCAACTTGCTCTTTTAAGTCAAGATATTCCAAAACTATCAACATTTTCTTCACACTGGATTTTCTCCGAATTCTGCCTGGGTGCTTATCTTGCAGATAAGATAGCACTGGTCAGGTTACAGGGAGATTTGATCTCCTACCTCTCCCCCACCCTAGAAGGTGCTTTGGAAAGGTTTCTGTGTGTGCATGTGTTGTCTGGCACTTTTAGTCTCTGTGAGGGTACATCATGCCACAAGTGAAGATTTTATTTCTTGTTCAAGATAGAAAATCGCAGCATGTAACAGCAATAAGCTTATAGTATTTATTTAGTGGAATTTTTCCCTGTGTTGCTTATACATCTGCATTTAAAGATTCTTAAGGACTTGCTTTGGCTTGGAGTGTTGCCTTTCTCTCTTTATTATCTGAAGGTCTCTCAGAATTTTGTTCATAAATGTGATTAACCAAGGGGTCTGGCCACACTCAAAGATGAATAATTGCAGTCTGTCCTCAGTTTTGATTAGATGCAACACTATTCCTTTATCTCTCTACTTTCGTAGTGAGTGACTCACTGTGGCTGCTTTGGGATCCTAAGGAAAAGGTACAAGGACTCTTCTCACCCACCTCACAGAGGCCTCTTTAAAAGAAACTCTGGGCATGGTTGAATGAACTTAAGGTGACTTTTTGTCATCCACTGGTGGCTGGGCCTCTGCTAGCAGGAGTTTGTGTATTTGAGGTTAAATTTGAGTAAACTAAGTGAAGCATGGTTTTTTTCTGTCTGAAAGGTCTTGCATTTGACCTTCATAGGTGATATGGTAGTGAGTTGCATGAAACAAATCTTAATCTCATTTCAGGGAGCCTTGTGTTTGGGGAATACCTCATATAAACCAAGAAGTCCATAAGAAGTCCTCTCCTTTCATGGAGAATGCTCCCGTGACCACATTCAGTCACAGGGAGAGTTAAACACAGCCATCCTCCGAAGAGGCAGAGCAAAAAAAGATCTTAAATTTTCTGCAAAATATCAGTATGACAAGGCATTTCATTTAGTCCAAAGGCATCTGTCTGTACATGTAGCGCATGCAAGCAGCAAGAACAAAAAGGGCATCTGTATGTTGTTGTACAGGTATTATACAATTAATATCTTGTGTATATGTGCACGTTTTGCATGGAAAAGATTAATTTGTCATGCTTGAGTGTATAGAGTACAGTAGTTCAGGTTACTAAATCCCAGGGTTTGGTTTGGCTTAACTTTAAAAGATTTTATCACTTATTCTAAGAAGAAAATACTAAGCTCCACCCTTCATTTGCTTGCAGAATGAGATTTCTTTGTTTAAAAAGATCTGCACTGGTGTCGATGTCTCACTACCTGTTCTGTCAACAGTAAATTTTGATTTTGATTTCCGCAGTTCAAGTTGCTATCATGTGTAAGCACAACATGCTGGTGGCTGTGTGGGGGACTGTATGGGGACAAGTTGGAGTCTCGTGGGCATGTGGTAAACTGTGGCCTGCTAGGTCGCTCAAGGTGGTGAAAGAAGAACTGAACTGGTTCTAGAAAGTGAAAAGATGGAAAATTAATTGCAGCTAGGGGAAGGTGACAACTACAGTCAGTATAGTAATAAACTTTGAATTGAACTTTACTTGAACTGAAGACTGGTTTGAGTGGTTGTTTGGCATTTTGCTTTCCTTTATGTATCATTCCTGTCCCCCTCCCGCTCTTCCTCCCTCCCCGTTAAACTCAATGCAGAGCTAGAATGAATAACTTCAGTCCCTGTGGGATCTGAAGCAGGACTGAAATGAAATGTTGAAATCTTGCCTTGATCCTCTGGTAATAATATTGGGAAGCTTTTTCAGATGCTTAGGGAAACATTTTTATTGCTTACTTAACTGTTGCTTGGTGTACAGAGAAGAAATGGATATACATAGAGCACACCCATGTGGCTGTGTAGGGGTTAAATGCTATTTAAAAATTGTTTTAATGGAGGGAAAGAGGTTTCTAATTGTAGTGAAGTATTTTTGGAATTTGCCCTGTCAGTTAGTAATATTTCACTAATTAAAGCAACCCTTTGTTTAAACCAGGCTGACAACAGTTCATCTGGAGATCTGGCTGGTGGACAAACCAAGGTATGTTCATTCCTCAGCAATTCAACCCATTTTATATGCTGATGTTTCTGAAGTAATGCTTTTAACTTGGAAGAAGCTAATCACATCTGTGAATTCTTCGTGGTTTCTCTGCTGCTAAGGGTTGCAGCCTGTAAACAATTTTATTGCCTTAAAGCCTTGTGCATAATGAAAATGAAGAAATAAAACAAGCATACAACCACTAGGCTCTTTGTAGCTGGAGGCATCAGGTTTGTTTGGCAAAATTAAGGGATTATAAATTTTTGCTCAAAGAATGTTAGCAAGAGGTGGTTCTCCTCTCTTTTGTTCCCTTTCTCTTGTGCATGCTCTTGCTTAGGAGAACAGCATATGCTCTGACTGTTGGCTTGGTCAATAAGGTTTTATGTGTTTATGAAAAAGTGGGTTCTCATTTGGAAATTGTACATTTGCTGTAAATGAGAGGGAGAGAACTACATTGATATGTAGTGTCAGGTTGAACAGCAAAAACAGACTGAAAATTTTACAGCTTCTCCTGCCCTGAACTGCATTATATGAAGAAAATCACTTAATACTAAAAAGCCAACACACAAATCTTGAATAGCTGACTGTACGCTTGCAGGTTGTGTTTTCCCAGTGGTGTGGTACTGCTGATTGCTCTTAGTTGCTTGTTTTTGTCAAACGGCTTGCTGCTTGTAAAGAAGCCTACTTTGGCAGATCAAAGATCCTGAAAGAGTAAAACTTCTGCCTGTCCTGGCATTTTGAGTGAAATCCACTAAAGTGATGAATACCTGCTGACTAATACTTTTGTCTAGACTGAGACTTGGTAGCTTTCTTCTGAAAGACTACCTCTTCTTCATTAGTAGACGTTCAGAAATACACCTCAAGTCTTGAAAAACCAGTATTTGCATTTTCTTTTCACTACATTTATAAAAATACCAGTCTGCAGATCTGCCTTGTCAACAGATCTGGAAACAAACATGTCCAGGCAGTGAAGATACTTCAGAAGTTTTATTTTATTTCAGTAGCAATATTGATATACTACATGATGTGTTCTGTAACGATGAAGAACATACTGGAACAACTGGATGTCAGAACCGGCATGAGCCTTTAAAATGAGAGTGCTCTCGTCTCACTTGTGTTTCGTTGTACATTGAAATGTACATGAAATTATTTCAGGTTTTGGTAAGTGTACCATGGGACTGTTACTTTTGTAAATTGCTGTGATCTGGAAATTTGATTTATTTGAATAATCTGTTCAAGGATTTTTTTTTTTTCCTGTGAGGCAGAGGGAGCAGTAACTGTTCTCATAATGAATTAAATCCTGTAAGACTGCAAGAAAAGAAATCTAAGCTACAATAAAGTAAAAATTAGGAATGCTTTAAAGGAAACCGTCTTTGTTCTGAGAGAAGGGGGAGAGAACAGAGTACTTTTCCAGTGTGCTAATATGAAAGTACCCATGGTGCAGCAGAACAAGAGAATGGAAACTGAAGAACTTTGATGAAGTGATGCTGATGAGATTGGAGAGTATTTGATAAGAAGAGTAAGGGTTTCTGGAACTTCCTGGTCTTTAGGAGGAAGAATTTAGGGTTTCAAGTGGATTCTTTGTGCCTTTAAAAAAAGGATCTTGAAAGTTAAAAGTCAAGTTCAATGTATGTGTTAGTGAGTTTTTGTTTACTTGCTGTGCTAAGAGATATTGATTTTTAGTGCCAGGGAAATAACTAAGATAGGTATTTTGAAATTTAAAGTGAATAGTTATTTTGAGCTACAAGGAGGGAGCAGGTCAGTTCAGTTAAGTAACAGTTGTGTTTTCTGTAATTGTTTTTCTCAACGTAATAGTTTAACTATTTGTCCTTGGGTGAGTGAGCAAGTTAATCAGCTACAGAGCATGCATTGTATAATAACTTTATAAATGCTTATTGTGTTTGATTTCCATTTCCACAAGAACTTTAGATCTTGTAGCTGAATATGATCCTTGTGCTTAAGCCATTTTACATTATCCTGGTTCATTCACATGGCAGAGGAGAAGAATTGAAGTTCCAAGCCTCAGGCCAGTAGCAACAAATCTTTTCCTGGCTGGGTAGGAGCACACAGGGCTCCCGGTTAGTAGCAGCCTGTGCTAGTCAGTGACTGGAATTGATGTAATTTGTCAAGATGGCTGTTTTCTTGTATTCCTACTAGAGGTTAATGTTTGAATGGGAATAGCTAATCCGAAGGGTGGAGACCATTCAGACAGGCAGGCAAGGGTGTTATCCTACCTCCAGACTGTAACTGAAGTGACTTTGAAAATGGTTACAATAATAAGGATGTAGGTAAGGGTAACTTAATTCAGATTTTTGGAGGTATAAAAGTATGCAGTTCTGCAGAAATGGGTATAATTATGATGATTAACTTGCTCCAGACAGATTCTTTTACCATAACATGCTATGCTTTGCTGTTGAATTTTTCTGAATATTATATCACTTAATGCATTTGCTGTGAGTACCTCTCTCAAATAAAGGCAAAGCTTGAATCTGACATGTCAAGTGCTTTCTCTTTCTGTATTACAAAGAGTGGCTGCATCCTGTGCTAGCCATGTCTAACAGAGCCTGAACAGCCTATTTTTGGTAGTACTGATTCAGGTAGCAGAGTAGGAAGGTCGGTTAGAGCTGGAAGCAGTGTGAGGATCAGACGAGGAGCATTATTTTGCTGTTGGCTGCACTGAGTGATATATCTGTTGCCATCCGGCTAACCTTGATTCCTCCTTAGTGTTTTTAAAATAGTTGTGCATCAGGAAATTATTGTAGTATGAATGATAGTTTTAACCAGAAAGTTTTGACACTATTGCTTGGTGTTATTTACTTGTTTGTTTTTTGTTTTTCTTTTCTGTGGAGCTAATGTTTTTCAGTAAAAATACAAACTTAACTAGTACTAGCCTTGGCGCTCTCAGAGTTTCCTCTGATTTGCCTGTTAGGGCTTAAGGTGAGTGCAAACTCTACAATATTGTCTGTGGTTAGTAGCAATACGGAATATTATTGAGACTTTCTGATTTAGCATACTGTTATCACATGATAAACACTTTGAGAGATGTGTTCAGAGTGGTCAGTACAACTAATCTTGTAATATCAGAGGAAAATCAATGGAAGGTACACAAAATCTACGGTTGCAAGTAGAGTTGTTTCCATCAACTTGTGTTCCCGTAGACTCCTCTTACAAGACCACACAGGAATACCAGGAAAAATACAAAATAAATCGCTAACCACAAATTGTCTGCTGTCCGATGAAAGTAATGAAATTACATCCTGGAGCAGGATTGTTGAGCGAACATTTCTGATTTTTGGAGTGGCACTTAAGATTATCCTATTAAAAAGTTCATGTAGAAGCTCTGTATTATTAATTTGGTTCTGTTTCTTGAAAATGGTTGATTTAACTTGATGGAAAAAAAATGGCAAAGCCTCAGTAAAATAGCAGCAAAAAAGTGAAACTTGATCTTATGAAAGAAATGAAGTTCTACCCAAAAGTGCACAGTGAAGATTTCTATGTCCACATTGGATTCTCCCCCACTTCTTAAATTACTGAATACAAAATTTTGTAAGACAAAAATATGGGATCCTCAGGCTTAGTAAAGCGCAGAAAATGGGCCCATTTTAAGTTTTTATATGAAAGACATTGTTTTAGATTACTGGTTGGAACAGCCTTAACTATATGAAGTAAGATAACTGTTCCCTCATTTTATAAAGTTAAGGATGTAATTCCAGTCATACACACACACACAGAGTGTTATTTTCTGTATGAGTTACTATTGTTGCTACAAATGGTAAACTGTATGGAATTGCATGTTTAAATAGAGCTGTTTACATACTGAACCAGGAGTGGAATAAATTGAAGTACGTACTTTGAGGTGGGAAGTATAGGTGTTGAATGAGGATGTTCTGGCCACAGATGTTGGCCTTCTTTCTGTTCCCTGCTTAGTGTAACTGGCCTTTCAAAGTACAATGGCCAAGTAGACTTCACACAGTTATTAATACTGTGTTGGTAGATCCCAAGAGCCGCACTGTTAGCCTGGGTAAAGTAGTTAAATAAGGATGTGTGTGGGGAGTGGAGGAAACTGAACTGTTGTTGCTATTTTTCTGCCTTGCTGAATCACCTTTAATGAGATTTTCCTGCACAGTTGGGAAGCATGTTATTTTCTACTTGAAGATGCGAGATAGTGGTGTTACAGAAGGCAGATGACTGATACTTTCCTGATATGTGCACTTTCAGTGTGCATACTTCCTTAGTGCAGCAACTGTGAAATTAACATGTATGTGAAGTGTACAACTATCAGCTTAGAATCATAGAATCATTTTGGTTGGAAGACACCCTCAAGATCATAGAGTCCAACCACAGCCTAACTCTAGCACTAAACCATGTCCCTAAGAGCCTCATCTACACATCTTTTAAACACCTCCAGGGATGGTAATGCCACTGCTTCCCTGGGCAGCCTGTTCCAATGCCTGACAACCCTTCACTTGAATAAATTTTTCCTAATATCCAATCTGAACCTTACCTGGTGCAACGCGAGGCCATTTCCTCTTGTCCTATCATTTGCTGCTTGGGAGAAGAGGCCAACACCCTCCATGCTACAACCTCATTTTAGGTAGTTGTAGAGAGTGAAAAGGTCTCCCCTAAGCTTGCTTACCTCTTTGTATTTCCAGCCTGGATACTCACTTTCTCTGGAGGATAGGAGGGAAAAGAAGATATGTCTGAAAGGTAGCAGTGTTGACAACAGAGTGCCTACATGAAGTGCCAAATTGAGTATGTATTGGTGTAGCATACCTGCCTCAAGCAGGATTGTAAGGGTAAAGGGAAAGCTCAAGCTGTGTAGCAAAATTAGCTTTTATGGAATTGCTGAAGTTATTCACTGCATTAGTATTAATAATATTTCTTCCATTTCTCAGTGACTGATTTACATGCATCTTTCATCCCTTCCAGCTGTTTATCCTGGTCAATGTTCTGGCACACAGCTGCTGCTGTCTGTCCTTGTTCTAGCCTGGGTCTGACCTGTTTTGCTTCTGCTCTCCCCTTCTCCACTTGTTTTGGAGATCTTGGTAACTTTCCTGTGTGATGTGGGTTTTTTTTTGTTTTTAAATAGCTTGTTCTTTCTTATTACACCAGAAATTATTTATTACGGGACATACAGCTCTTGGTAGCTCTTTGGTATGTGGCCTTGTAACTAACTGCATCATGTCATAGGAGGGTTAGATTGTACATGGCTGCAGTCCTTCATGCATTTGCTGCTTTTGTAAACAGGTTTGTTAGGGACTATTGAGACAGGAGGAGGAAATGCACATAGAAGCATGTGCTTTGCTCAGTGTTTTTTGTGTACCTGCAAGAATTCATGTGCTCTGGGAAGAAATTTGATTAGAGATTCTAGGTGAAGATGATTTAAAAAAAAAAGGCATTTCAAGGGTAGACACCTGATGTCTTTGAATTTTTACTTTTGTTATACCCTTCAACATTTTTTTTTTTCTGTGAACTGAAGATAAACCAGATATATTCAGAAACAGCTCTTTTCTCTGTTATTAAAATATGTGAATTCTAGTCTTCAGATGTCTAGCTCTGAATATGTGGGAGTTTCAGTCTTCTTGTAATAAAAGCAGTGTTGTAACCTCAGAGATGTCAAGGCCAGTTCATTTAACAAAAAAAGAAAAAAGCCATTGACAAACACTGAGCTTTCATGATGCACGTAGTCCTTTGCTGCTTTCAGACATTTCCTTTGTACAGTATTTTCCCACACAGAACAAAGTGTTGGTTTGCCAATGAGATGAGGATGAAAAAGACAAGTTTTCCAGTGTCTGGAGTAGCAGTCATCTTAATGGACTTTCCATCTGTCTCCTAATTACTGTTCTACCAATACAGATTCATGTGCAGTGGAGAAATGAAGGTGTTGAAACAAAAATGCAAAGAACCGATGAAATAGAAAAATGTGAGAGCTGCTGCTATTTTATATTACAAGTGAGGAGTGACCACAGGCCCCCTGTTTTTTTCTTCTAAGAGGAGAGGAGGTGAACCACTGCTCTCTACTGGTGACTGATTTTTGGGGGTAGTTGGATGAAGGAGAGTAGAGAGGATTTGGTTGGAGAAGGGCAGCTGCCTTACCTCTCTCCAACAGGTGTGCTGCTCTGCCTGCATCCTCCTGGAAGGGGTCTTGGGGCTGCTCATGGGCATGCATTCGGACCCCCTTGGGTGCTGTTTTTCTTCAGTGGGTGTCACCCACCTCTGGGCGGACCTGGACCTATTGTTTTATTGGCTGAAATCTCGGCCAGATCAGAAGTGGAAAGACTTGAAACCGTCTGGGAAAATAGCAAATACAGAAAAGTTCCCATATGTTGTTTAAAGTTTGATGTTGCCAACTCCAAACTTTAAAGTGGGAAGAGAGATTTATCTGATGATCAGTCTATTCCAAACACTTTACTCTCTTACATTACCTTGGTATCCTGTGGAAAGCATCTTTCAAAGAAAGCTGATACCATTTTGTCTCAAGAATTTAAAACTTTTAGAAGAGCACATGCAGTTGGTGATCTAGATGAAGGACCTCCTCCAAGGTGAACTGTCTACACATGACATGTATAAATATATATAGGCATGAAAGAATGGTACACGAGGCATAGGTCCTGTCTCTTGTTAGAGAACAGTGAAGTTGCCATTATGTTCAGCCATGGCTCCCTCCAGGTGGGTCACTTGGTAGGGCAACTGAGGCTGCAGACCCCCTGTTCCAGAACCCTGTGGAAGACTAGGTAGTGTTGCTGTTTCTCTATTGCATCTTGCACTGCCTTGTATCCCTCTGGCTTTTAACTTTTTAATTCAGAGCTGTGAGAGAGCTGAGGTGAAAAGCTCTGTGTGTGAGAACCAGTACAATTTTCCTATTACCTAACACTTTCAGCTCATGACCAATGTGGTTTTTTTCTGGCAGCTGGAATTATGTACAGTTATACCTGGGAATCTAGATCTAGGGACCCAAGTGCTAGGCTGTGTGAGTTAAACAGGATGTGGAGCAAATGGTCCCAGCATGTATAAAAGCATGTGGTAGGAGAGCATGTCCAGAAAGAGATGACCAAAATGGCCAAGCAGATGGAACAGCTGCTTTTTGGGAAGAGACTGAAAACACTGGGACTCTTTGTTTTGGAAAATGAAAAGTTTAGGGGGAATATGATCAAGGTTTTACAGAAACATAAAGATGGTGGGTAGATTGAACTAGGCAGAGCTAGTCATGCAGTTCCACAGTACAGAAACTAGGAAGTGTTGGATGCGTTAAAATGAACAAATGAAGGTACTTTAAACAAGGGGCACTGTGACCTTTTGGAACTTGGTGCTGCAGAAGATTGTGGGGCAGATAGTACCAGCACCCACTTTTAAAAAGGGTAGAAAGGAGGACCCTGGGAACTACTGACCTGTCAGCCTCACCTCTGTGCCTGGGAAGATGATGGAACAGATTTTTCTAGAAGCTATGCTAAGGCACATGGAGGACAGGGGTGTGATTTGGGACAGCCAGTGTGGCTTCACCAAGGGCAAGTCGTGCTTGACCAACCTAGTGGGCTTCTATGACAGAGTGACTACATCAGTGGGCAAAGGAAGAGCTACAGATGTTATCTATCTGGACTTCTGTAAAGCCTTTGACATGGTCCTCCACAACATCCTTCTCTCTAAATTGGAGAGAGATGGATTTGATGCGTGGGCTGTTGGGTAGATGAGGAACTGGCTGGATGGTCACACCCAGAGAGTAGTGGTCAAGGGCACAATGTCTGAATGGACACCAGTAACAAGTGGTGTCTCTCAGGGGTGTGTACTGGGACCAGTACTGTTTAAATCTTCATCAATGACATAGACAGTGGGATTGAGTGCACCCTCAGCAAGTTTGCAGGTTACACCATGCTGAGTGGTGCAGTTGATAGGCCTGAGGGGTGGGATGCCATCCAAAGAGACATGGGCAAGCTCAAGACGTGGGCGCATGTGAACCTCCTGAAGTTGAACAAGGCCAAGTGCAAGGTCCTGCACATGGGTTGGGGCAACCCCCAGTATCAGTACAGGTTGGGGGATGAAGGGATTGGGAGCAACCCTGTGGAGAAGGACTTGGGTACTGGTGGGTGAGACACTGGACATGAGCCAGCAACGTGCACTTGCAGCCCAGAGGGCAAATCATATCTTGGGCAGCACTGAAAGGAGTGTGGCCAGCAGGTGGAGGGAGGTGATTCTGCCTCTTTGCTCTGGTGACACCCCACTTGGTGTACTGCATCCAGCTCTGGAGCCCTCAGCACAGGAAAGACATGGACCTGTTGGAGAGGGTCCAGAGGAGGCCACCAAGATGATCAGAGGGCTGGAACACTTCTCCTATGAGGACAGGCTGAGAGAGTTGGGGTTGTTTGGCCTGGAGAAGAAAAGGCTCTAGGGAGACCTTATTGTGGCCTTTCAGTACTTCAAAGGGGCCTATAAGAAAGGTGGAGACAGACTTTTTAGCTGGGCCTGTTGCAATAGGACAAGGGGTAATGGTTTTAAACTAGGAGATTCAGGCTAGACGTGAGGATGAAATTTTTTGCAGTGAGTGTACTGGCACAGGTTGCCCAGAAAGGTGGTAGATGCCCCATCCCTGGAAACATTCAAGGCCAGACTGGATGGTGTTCTGAGCAACCTGATCTGATTGAAGATGTCCCTGCTCATGGCAGGGGCGTTGGACTAGATGAGCTTTGAAGGTCCCTTTGAACCCAAACTATTCTATGGTTGTATGATTCTATGTTCAAAGCAGAGTTTGACAAAATGGTGGAAAAGAGATCTATTAATAAATACTAAGAGGACGTGTCAGGGAGGGAACTTCCAGCATCCCTGGTAGAGCAGGAGTGCGGGAGGAGCGAGACACAGAAGGGGCAGGGCTGGCTTGCTCTGTTTGAATAGTATCTCTCTTTGACACAGCAGTGTAGTGCTTGGGTGGGTGAAATGAATGTTGTGCTGAACCAGTAAGGCCTACCTTATGTTTTGAGATGTATTTTCTACAATCGGCTTTTGATGCACTGAGTAAACCTTGAGTGTAGGTGCTCTGCACATCTCTTTAAATCTACATAAGTCCTGTAAGGTTATTTGGACAGAAACTTCCTTTTTAGTTTTGTTCTGGAAAAGTGTATACTTTTCAGACCCTGGTACCTAGGCAGAGTTTCTTATTAAAAAAATGAAGACTTCGGATTTGTTTTGTCTGAGAGACTGCAAAGACTTCTGCTGCTTAAAAGTATAGCACCAAATATTTTAAATAAGGGGAAAAAAATACTCTCTCTCTGTCATTTTCCGTTATTCTTTGGCCCCTTATGCTCATACAGTAAGGCCAAATCATAGGTTGTTCTTTCATCTTGACATGAACTTTACTCAGCTGGTTTAATGAGACGTGTTTTTCCTCACCAGCATCTCCACGTGCCCTTGCTTGAGCTACAGGTTAGGAGCGGACTCCACTGGGAAGAGTATTACCAGCTGCACGATCCTAAGTCAAGTCTCTCTTCTCTAGTTTGTCTGTCTTTCTCTGAAATGCCTTGAATGAATGGGGAATAACTGGGGTGTTTAACAAATACTCTCTTGTCTTTGCAATCCATCTGAAGTTATTTGGTAACAGTACATGGTAGCGACAGTAGTATTAGTAGCTGTTAGTGTACATTTTATCGTGGGTGTGTGTGTAAACATATATATATGTGCTATGTATGTCACTGTAGATATAATCTCTGAATGTGAGCGAAACATCCAGAAATGCCTTATTTCAGTTTGTAAAAATATTCTTCCCCCCCATCTTGTATTCTTGTCATGTAGCATGGGCTCTGTAAAATTAATACGTTCACTGGTGGTAGTTGTATATGCACCTAAATGTGTGTGGTATGTTCAGTTACTGCCATTTGGCTAAAATACTGAGCTATTTTTGAAGCAATAGTGTGTTTTCCAAGAAATTATTCTCACAGAGAAGAGCTACAAAGAATCTCATGTGTTATGGTGCTATTTCTGGAAAATTCTTCATTGCATGTTCATAGAATCATAGAACAGTTTTGGTTGGAAGGGACCTTCAAAGGTCATCTAGTCCAATCCCCTGCAATGAGCAGGGACATCTTCAACTAGATCAGGTTGCTCAGAACCCTGTCCAGTCTGGCCTTGAATGTTTCCAGGGATGGGGTATCTACCACCTTTTTGGGCAACCTGTGCCACTGTTTTACCATCTTCTCCTTGTGTGAGACTTCTGATATCATTTTTCATTGTTACAAAAAAGTTCTTGTCAGCCCTGTTGTTCTAAAAGCTGTTTTAGAGGCTAGATGGATAATATCCTGTTACTTGGCCTGTATGGCATCGTAGGCACTCTTAAATATTTTTTTGGAAATGAAACCTGCACCAAACGTGGAACACTGCTTTAGGAATAGGAGAGTTAAAAGTGTTGTTTACTACAGGGAGGGAAGAGAAAAGCTCTCAACTGTTTTGTATTTTCAGTAATACTAACTGTTGTATTCTGGGCATTCCTGTCTCATCAGTATTCACTTCAGGCATGTTAGTTACAGGGAATTGCAGGTAACCTGGTGGGTTTTTTCTTGTTTGATTTCTTTAAGTAATTGTGGAAAATGCTGTGCAGGCTTCTCATAAGAAATGGGAGGAAAGGAAGTAGAGAGGAGGTAGAAATAGTGATGAGCAAGCTTAACAGAAAGCATGAAAGGGGGTGAGTTTTCTGGCATTCCCCTCAGCTAGCTGTGCTGTTTTTTCCTTAGTCATATGATTTATTTTTGGAGCAATCTTACAGAAGTAGGTATATGGTTTAGTTTTGCAAAGCTTTTTTTTAACTGGGGTTCAGCTTTTTCGCTTTCAGTCATCCCATACTTGAACTTTCTTTGGACATCCCCCTGGGCATTTCCCTAGCCCATAAAAGGTGGTGAAATACCCATTCTGTTAATATGCTGCTACCCCTTCCCTCCTGTGTATTTAAAATAATAGTCATAAGCGTAATATATGCTAGTGGATTTAAAGCTATCTTGGAGAGTAAAAGAATGTTATAAAGAGAGTCCCAGGAAACTGCCATATTGATTGCTAAGTTATTTATAGAGAGGATGGGGAAAGGGATCATATTTGCATGACCATGGATGGGGAAGTGAACAAAACTTATCTTTGCTGCTGTCCTAAGAGAGTTTGTATGTGCCACGTAAAATTCATCAGGAGTAGAGTCTGACACTGGGAAAGTTTATGGGGCTTTGAACATACGTTTATAATTTTCTCTTAGCTGGAATATATGACATAAATTGTTACAAGTTTTGGAGATAGAGAAATAATGTGCAGGTTTAGGCTTTTTTTTTTTTTTTCCTCTCCACAGAGTAACATCTGGACGTAATGATTTCATCTTAAAAGTCTAATTATTTTTGTTCAGACTTGTCTAAGTATAATTTATAAGTATAATTTACTCACTGCTCAGATGACTTTGGAGGAAATCGACTCTGTAGAAGTAATAAATCAGTTAAGTTTTTATTTTTATTTCAATTGAGCATATATGTATGTGAATATAGTTGTACACTTTTCTTGCAAATTATTTACACAGGTTTATTTTCACAATATTTGCTTGATTCTTTGATAGAAGATCTAAGCCCTGTGACTATATTTTTAAAGAATGAACCAGTATATTGCTGCATAATGAAAATGGTCAGCCTTGAGGGTGTTTGAATGGAATGATAGCTGAGGACGCCCATGTAGGTCTTCACGGAGTCTGCTCAGTCTGCTGTGTTACGTTGATGCAAGTCTGGGATAAACTTTCGGCTTTATTAGATTTCTGTGTGCCATAGGAAGCAGAGCATAGCCAAAATATTTCCTTATGTGGTAAACAAAAGAGAGTTTCATAATGCTAGCAGTTGAGACCAGACATAATTACAGCATCTTCCTCCAGCAAAACCTCATTGTTTTCTTCCAGTTTTTGCTCCTAACAATTACATGCAGTTTAGATTCTGTAGCATTGCTTGCTGCCAGCCATGGTTGCTTTCCTTTATTTTTTTTCTTTCTCTCTCTCTCTCTTCCCCGCCCCCCCCCCCCCCCACCTTGGCATCTTTGTTAGTGGAGAACCACAAAAGCTGTATCAGGTGACAACAAAAAAACCTTGGTCTAGGCTTCTCTAAGTTTCACAGTAGATTATGTGGAGTTCTTTTATAAACGGCTATGAGTACTGAATCTCCTAAATGAACTATTTAACTGAATTGCTAGGAGAGTCCATGGGAACATACTTAAAATCAACAACAGGGAACAAAAAAACCACTTTTTAAAAATTCAGGTGCAAAGGCTGCATTGCAAAATATTTTCAAAATGCCACAGAGGAAAATTATTTGATGTTTACATTACAAATGAAATGGACAGATTGACTAGTTGATCAATTAATGTCAAGACCTACTAACACTAAACTCCAGTATTTAAACAGTGAGTTCTTGGGACAGTTGCCTTGCTTTGGAACAGTGCAAGCATCAAAGCTTGCGAGGAAGCGTTTGGAAGGCAGGAAATACGGAGAAGCAGGCCTAGATACAGAATAAACTTTCTGTGATGTTTATCCATTAATTTCTTCAGAACTGCAAGCTCTGCTAAACCGTCGTTTTCCCAGGAAGTTGTATCCATGTCCTGTAAACTTCACCTAGAAGTAGAACTCTGCAGAGAAAGAGTGGTTAAAATCATCATCTTTTGATATAACCTGGAAGAACGTGATGCAAATGTCAGCAGAGGGGGATATAGGGTAATTTGTGACTTTAGCTTCTACAGTGGTTGATTGAAGTGTCTAACAAAGCATTGTAATTACAATTCAAATTAATTTCTCAAATGTTTCATCCCCTGCTTCAGCCTTTTGAGGATGTGGGCTATTCTACTATTTCTCTTCACTAATTTCTACTGATGAATACACTTAACTAGTGGAAAGATTTTCCTAAGAAGTCGAGCCTGAGTTTTATTCCTTCAGTCTAAGTAATTTCTACTGTGGTGTTTATGGAAGTGTGTTAATTATCTTTGCTTTACACTGTGGTTAAGACCAACAATGTTTTCTGAAGCTATTCTTAAGACCAGGCTGACTGTGCATCCCCACTGGTGAGCCTGGCATCTGAGCACGCAGGCCTGCGCAGGGTGATCAGTCGCTGCCGTTTGTGCTCCTTGGGGCTCCTTTGAAGTTTCAGTGGGCCCATGTGGAATAGTACTTGGAAGATGACATCCATTTTTATGGCTGTTCTTGTGCCTGCTGAGCAACTGTATTGTTGACATTTTTGGAGACAGTCGACATTTTGCCTAGAGCCACATGTTGAATTGCTCAAAGCTACAAAGAAATCCCGTGTTACCTTATTGCCATAGACTTCTGCATTACACCACGCTGGGAAGCCTTCTCATCAGACATATGGATGGAAGCCTGGCACTGCAGTGGCTTGGTCTGGCTGCGTGTGGAGGGACAGCTTTCTGCTTCTGGACGCTCGCGCTGCTAACACTCAGCGCAGATGTTGAAATATTGAATGCAAGTTTGTTTGCAGTATTGAATATAAGGACAGTAAGGTGCAAATATGAAAGGAAAATGAGGAATGCAAAAACTCATTTGGGGATATTAATAGTCTGTTTTTTGAATAGGTAACTGATATTTCAAAAAAATCTGCCAGTGAAAGTGAAGGTTATTATACCCTTCCAGAGGACATACTGACTCTGTCATAGGCTTTTGCTAGTCTCCTCTGTACTGTTACCTAAATGGTTCCTAAGTTACAGAAGCCATATAATATCCATCGTATATATGGTATTGACTTTTGCAGTTCTGTCCCCAATTAGAAAGGTCAGTATTGCCTTATATTTTAACACGCTATTTCAGTGACTGTGACACACTGTGAGAATAATGTTACTTTAAACTAGGGTGCTTTTCTTATGCAGGAAAGAAGCAAACGTGATTTTAAAGTTAGAAATCTGTGCCAAAGTCAACTTGCATGTCTGCTTAGGTATAAAGAAGAAAATCTTCACCATGAGGGTGGTGAGGCACTGGAAAAGGCTGCCCAGAGAAGTTTTGCATGTCCCATCCCTGGAAGTGTTCCAGGCCAGGCTGGATGGGGCTTTGAGCAACCTGATCCAGGGAAATGTGTCCCTGCCCATGGCAGGGGATTGGAATTAGATGATCTTTAAGGTCCCTTCCAACCCAAACCATTCTATGAGGATTCTTTCCATTTATTAAACGAAAAGCCCAAGCTGTCTACTGCACCAGATGAGTTAAGTTTGCTACTGTGATAGAGCATTACTTATGCTACTTTTAACCAGTTTAAGCTGAACCAATGCAAGTTTTTATTGTAGATATGACCATAGGTCAGAAGGCTGTTAATTCATATCCTGGAGATTATTCTATATTTCCTCTTAAAAGATAAGTCATAGAGTGAATTAGGAAGTTAAGATATAAAATGCCTTGCTGTGTCTGTGTCTTGATATGCTGGAGGTTCCTTACACTCTGTTGCTTCCAACAGTGGAAAGCTCATGTTATTGAATAAGAGTGAGGATGAGAGAGCACTTTGACATACTACTACTATACTACTGACACACTACTGTTAAACTTAATTTAAAATTGTCTATATATAACTCAAAAGCTGAGGGAAGGTCTGATGTTATTGCGTTTGCTTCCAGCCTCAAGAAACAGCTTCAAGGTCTCACACCTTCAAAACCAAGTCTTTTAAGAAATCCAAAATTTGTGGAATCTGCAAACAAGTAATTGATAGCCAAGGCATTTCCTGCAGAGGTGAGTAACGTATGACGTGCTATTTACTTTCTTGCTGTGTAAAGGAAATTAATTTTATATTAGTGTTTAAGTTTCAGGGGATCCATGTTTCTGGAATTCACCTTAGGCTAAGTGTAAGTGTTACTTTGGTTTCTTTCTTTCCTTTGTACAATAATGTTCCCTGCTTTTGTTGGGGAGTGGGGTTCTGTAGGAGGTAATTGGACTTATATAATGATGTGCTTTTATTACTGAGCAATTCAAGCAGGTTCCAGAATGAGGCAATGCCTGTGGGGGATCTCTGAGGAGTATGTGAGTGATGTGCGCACAGTAGGTGACAGATGCCTCTGGAATTCAGTCTCCAAATGAGGAAGAGTGTGACCCTTACTCACTAAGACATGAATGTTTTCTCTGCATTAATTTGCAAAAATTCACAAGAGCGGCCATCTGTTTATTCCTTTCATTGTTTTTGCAGTTCTGTTATGCTCTGTCTAATCCTTAGTCCTTCAGTTTAATCACTCATAGAAACAATAAATAGATCATCCTCCTGGATGCAGACTGCAGAGGCTCAGCTGCCTCTGGCGTCACTGCCTGCTCCTTACTGCTGTTTTCCTTCACTGTTCTCCCTTGCTGTGTAGAATTGAGCATACTCGTCTCTTCTCCATGGAATACTTGTGGCGGCATTAAATCTTGGGAAAGCTCAATAGGCTCTTTCTGCAAGTTGTTCGGGGAGAGAGAGGTTTCCATTTCCTGTACTGGTTAAGCCTGGTTAATATTCAACTCCTGTGATTCCCTGTTAATAAAACAATCTCTTTAACTTGCTGCATGCGTGTTAAGGTGACTGAATTAAGGTGCAGACTTTGCAGATGAACAGCTAAATGTAAAATGACCTCACTTGTTCAGCATTACAGTTATTGTCATAGGAGTGGTAGTTATGTATGTATTTCCTTAACATTTTTCTTCTGTCTTTCTGGAGGTTGGTTCCAAAGTTCTTAGGATTTAGTCGGTTTCAACTTAGCAGAAACAGTATTGTTGGAAGGAAGCCTGCTTAGTGAAGGAACTGCCTGAAGACGTTCTTGATCAGGTTCAGTCTAAAAATCACTGTACTGGGAGAGAATCAGGGAAAGGCCTTGGGGGTGGGTATAGGAAAAAAAAAGTTTGCCAGTTTACTCTGGATTTGAGTTCTCACAGCCCAGAGCTGGCAGTCTCAAATTCACAAAAGCTGTGTCAGTGTGCTTACCTACCAAGGGTGCCAAGAGCTTTATCAAATGTCTTGTAAACAAGTCAGAGGTTAGGATGAATCTGAGCAAGTTTTCCTTTTGCCCCAATGTGTAATAGCTTTGGTTTAAATACAGAAACTAACAGTACATGCCAGTGTAATTTAACATCTCTTTGGCTAGCACGGTTCAAAATATCAGGAAAAAGGCAAAATGCACATGTATTCCAACTATCAAGGAAAAAAGCCTTCAGGAAAAACAACCCGAGGAACTAAAATGCTACAAGCTCTCCTACTGGGATCCCTACAGCACACTCCCCAAACCAGTACATCAATGGCTGTGATACATCCATGTCTGTATCTAAGTCTGTCTGGGGTAATTTTTTCTAGGTTTCCGGGTACAATTTTCAGAAGGAGCCCCTTGATAGTATCATATGGCCTCGTTTGTTCATGTGAGCACCAGGCAGACCTGGCATCCTTCTTTGCTGTTGCTGGTACAGTCTGATTGTTAGCTGCTTGATACTTACCTGTGGGGTGGGAGCAACAGGAGTTGCACGGAGTGAAGTGATGATTTCAAGTAGTTTCCATTTAATAAGAAACTGTCTGTATTTTTACTTACAGCATGGGCTTTATAAAGCAGAGTTTTAGAAAAGATAGAACTAAAAGTTGTCTGTTCCCTTGCTAGCACTGCAGTACTTGAAATGTACCCTAGTAATGTGAAACTCTATTAACATGAAGAAAAATAAATCAGCTGTTTTGGAGCCAAATGCTGGTACTGCTGCTTCTAGTAAATACTCCCTGAATGAAAGCAATGGGATTGAGGGGAGGGGAGGGAGAAGACAAGCCTTTAGTTAGGAAGAAATAAAGTTCCTTTGTGTATTAATAAGAAAATATTGCTTTTTAACAGTTTCACTTCATAAAACAATAGCTCTTTGTGCAGACTGCAGGTTCCTTCCAAACTATGATATCTTATCAGTTAAAGGAAAGTTACATGTCGAGAGAAATGAAATGAGGGGAAAGGCTCTATAGATTGGTCACTACATAGCATTTGCTGTTTACCTAGCGATGAATCATCTACTTGTTGTAAGGAGAAAAAAAAAAAAAGCAAGCCATTACTGGGTGTTGTGTTGTTTAGATAAGTTTTCATTAGTATGTGTCAGTCATTTTGGGGTTTTGTTGTTTAGCCCTGTCTTGCAAAATGTGCCTTTTGCTAGTAGCCAGGTCTAAATGCAGTGCCTAAAAGCTTGCTATGAAAAATGAATGATTGAGTGAAAGGTATGCTTGAAGGATGATGTCCCTTTGTCCTTCAGTCCACCTCAGTAAAGTATACTCAGTTACTGTAAATTTATTCTTAACAAGCTCTACAAAAACAGTGGCAAAGAAGAAAGACAGATTTGAAGAAGGCTCAGCTCCTTGCTGTTTCCCTGCCTGGTAAGCGTGTTTGTAGCTGGGCTGTGTCTTTGTTGCAGCTTCTCATTATGAAGAAAGGGCAAACAGCTGTTGATTGATTTCTGTGGTACCTGCACATTCTGCAATAAACCGAGAACAACATGACTCGCCATGTCTCTTGAGCACTACCTCAAACAAGAATGCTTTTGAGCTCTGGTTTGGTCTTCTCTGCAGTACAGTTCAGTTTAATTCAGGGCTAAGCAAATATACATCCTAATCATGCACATTTACATAGGCCAACAGGCTGCAGTGTTACAGAAGCCTTTTGATTTTTTTTTTTCCAAGCTACTTATCTTAGATATTGAATATTCAGTATTTGACTTTATTTGTAAACAAGCTGTCATAGTGATATAATTTCTATTTTTCATGTGAATTTCTATTTTTTATGTTTTTATTTATGTATATATAAATTTCTTATTTCTATTTTACTTTATTTTCCTTTGCTTTTTAAAATGATCATTTATCTTTGTGCTGTGATAAAATATCTGGTAGTGTAGAACAGAGAGCTTTTTAGATGCTCTGAATCTTTCCAGTCTCTAGAAAGTTCTTTTCTGTCAATTTAAAAACTGGAGACCAGATTCGGGAAATTTGAGTAGTTTTAAATAATGCAGTATTATTTCCTGTCTCTTGACAGGATGAAATGGGTGAAATAAGTATGAAGAAATGAAACACTTCACACGTTTCTATTGATGAAACTCCCTTCCCTGCCAGCTGACGATTAAGTTAACATGTTTAGATGCTGCTAGTGAGGCTTTACGTACAATATAAAGCATTCCATGAACCAGATTTTGAATATAAAGCAATTAATGGTAATTTGAATAAACTGAGTATATTTTTGTTAATCTAACCTAGCCATGAATGAGTTGTTTTTGGGAACATGTATTGGAACGATCCCAGTAGGAGCGCTTGTAGAATTTTATTTCCTCATTTTAAAAAAGATTTTCTTTCTGAAAACTGTTTTCCTTGATGGTTTGACCACATGTTCATTTTGCCTTCTTCCTGATATTTTGAACCATGTAAAAATGCTAGCCAGAGATGTTAAATTACATTGGCATGTACTCTTAGGTATATTGTGAGCAGAGAAATGCTTACTATGGTATTGTGTGCAAGCTGAGTGTAATGAAGAATACAATTCAACTTCTTTACGTAAAATTAATCTGTATAATAACTTCTGTCTAAGTCATGCTAAAATACAGTCTCATACAAGTGAAACA
Organism: Caloenas nicobarica; assembly: GCF_036013445.1. Taxonomy (NCBI): domain Eukaryota; kingdom Metazoa; phylum Chordata; class Aves; order Columbiformes; family Columbidae; genus Caloenas; species Caloenas nicobarica. The sequence goes on along the minus strand of NC_088246.1, from coordinate 63,321,978 downwards.
GTCCTGGACTGTTTCCTTGAGCATGTAGCATGATGTGATATTAATAGAAAGTACATTTTATCATCAGATTACAGTATTTGTTTTTAATGAAGGGCTTCCAGCTGCTTACAGATAATAGATCAAGATTTGAAGACAGCTGAAGCTGGTTTTCTTCTTATGGAGGCTTGATATTTTCCTTTGAAATTCACCTGCTTTTTGTGATTGTAGTTGTGATCCGGGATAGCGATCCACTTAAAATCTCATTTTGGGTTAGCTGGAGTTAACCAATAAAAAGTGGTCTCTGTATTTAATCAAATGTCATTGTTTCTGGCAAGACAAAATACATTTTTATATTGAGACTCATTTGAAGCCTACAAACTGTTCTTAAGGCTTGTTTGTGCATACTGTGTGTGTAAATATATGCATATTTAATCTTATATGATAGCAGGTGGTTTTGTATATTCTATCTTTCAGTAAGTGCTAAGTTCAGTAATAACATATTAGTATATTAATAATGTGCAAAGCATGTCTGTGGTTACAGTTATGGCAGACAAACTAGAAGGCTAGAAATGCCAGACGCATTTGTATCCTGCTTGACTCTAAATGGTAAAGCACATAGCTTGTATTTGTGGGGTTAGGGGTGTTTGTGTCACCCTGGTTTCCATGGAGTGTTCCTCATGAAATAAGATCCTGTATTACTAGGCACTTACATTCATGTATTATGAGGTGTGCCCATCTATTGATCTTATAATGCATCATATAAAAGACATTAACTGTAATTTCAACATAACTATAACATAGCCATCTTATGGTTAATTATGGCAATAGGCATACCCATGTAATTATGTTAATATTATAATGCGGGAAATCTTTGAGAGAATGTAAAGGCAGTCATCAAATTAAAATGGTTTTTCATCACTGTTGCTTTCTGTGTGATGTTTGTATGTACATTTACAATTTGCTGGATCAGTGCTCAAGAAAACATGTATTGCCTTCCATAGGACTGTTTTAAGATGGTTTTAACATAACTGCTTCAATTACTGCTTTTAAGATTTTTAGTGGTGGGTATGGCTCAGGCTGGTCAAGAAACAACAGAAAACAAACAAACCAGAAAACCTTGCTATTTTCCTAAGCAATTAACTGCTGATTACTTCCAAATTTAAGACGTATATGGACTTGTGAGAAAATGAGACCTAGAATTTCTTTTTGCTAGCACTGTATGTTTTCAGTTATGAGCAACACAATGATACAATGGACAGACAACTGCATATAAACCAGGCTGTGTGGGCTGTAGGACCAAGGAGCATAGTTTTTGTCCCTAGAGCAGATTAACATCTTGTAGCTGCTGTGAACTCCAAGGAACAGTGATTATGGAATGCCCTGACAAGGTTGGGATAGGTAGGAGCCCAGGCTCTCTTTTGCAAAACCTCATTTGACTGTCAGCCTTGTTTATGAAAAGCATCTGGAAGGGTGTCCAAGGGAGACTGCATGAATTGATCTAGTGGCAGCAGCGAAGTCTTTTTAAGAACCCCTCAGGAATGGGTGGATGTCAGTTGACCTGGACATGAGTGACACAGAGTGTACTGTTCTGGGGAGGAGAAGGCTGGAAAGAGGAACTGGATTGCTGCCCATCTGTGACACCAGAAACCTGGGAAGCTCAGCCCCTCTTCTCTAGACAAAAGATGCACACAGTAAATAGCAAATTCCACCAGATTAGTAAAATGTACTCTAATTAACACAGCTGTACAAGCTATGCATTCATATTTCAGCACGGAGCTTAGATAGTGAAACGTGGAAGCTATGTGCATAACAACAGCAAAGACATGAAAGGGAAGGGTGAATAAAGACTTAACTGGAGCATAGAGAGATACAGAAGGAGCCACTGTAATTAGTAGATGTTACACAAGTGATAAATAAGCATTCTGGCTGAATACAGCCCTCTCTGGAGCAGAGAGAATCTGTAGAATTGACATCCTTTGACATGTTGTTAGCCGAGTGGGAACTGGAGGATGGGGAAGGAATTTTGGCATAAATATCTAAGGTAAGTTCCTACTAATTTAAAACCAAAAAATACACAAAGCAGAAACCTCTAGTGAATGTTTAATGTTTGTAGCAGCCAAGCTGCATCACAGATATTAGATGACGTTTCAGAAAGTTGTCTGTAGTGAAAACAGTTCCCTATTTGTTTACTTCATAAGGACTGACTTAATCATGCCAGAATTTGATCTGTGCTTATAAAATTCATTTTAAGGTTCAAACCACTAAGATTTCTGAAAAGCTGCAGCTTCTGTTCGTTACAGGTAATATATTAAAAAGGGAAAAAAAAAAAGTGTGACATAAATGTGATTCTCTGTGGCCCCTCGCATTTTTTCCAGGAAAGCCAGTGACTGCTATGTGATCTAGTATACCTGCAATTTTACAGATTTAGCCCACTTGAAGAGAACCCGAAATTCCTAAGGGTGAATTGAACCTAGAATTAACCTGCTCTAACCCCAAAATCCGAAAAGAAATGCTACCGTCATTAGAGTGTGTAATTTGAATGTGATGAATGTGATATGCCATGTGGAGAAAAGAACCTCAAAGTAAATCTTGATGCATTTGGCTAAAACCTCACATTTGAAGCCTCTAATTGGCTTTAAAACAAGGTTTGAGGGTGAAGGGGAACTACATGGGAGACAGAACTAATATATAGGAAGATAAAGTTTAAAGAAGAGATGGCTGAAGAAATGTGTTGCAAGTAATGCTGAAGCTTTCGAGATCTTACAGTTCTTGCACTGTCTGCAGCTGTGAGAAAAACCTAGAGACAGTCCAGCCATTTTGTTTGGTTTCATGTGGGCTGCTGGCTACAGTAAACTATGGTCTGGTTGAAATGGTTTTGTGGATGAAATGTTGAAACATGGGGTTGTCTGTTCAGCCGGAGGGAGGAAGTCAAAAAATAACCATTGGTTCCAAACTGGATTAAGGTTTAATTGCAAGTGTAGCTTAAAAATATGCAGAAAAAAATGCTGTGTGAGTATTCTATAAAATGTGAAAATGTTTTCACTGTGCTAATGTTCTGCCTTTGTAACAGCATCTGTGGGAAATGTAAAGAAACCAAAAGAAAAACAAAACATAAACCAAACCCCACCCAGGAGTTTTCAGGATGCAGTTAAAATGATAAAGTTAGACTGTAAATTCCATGGGGGCAGGGGGAACAACAACACAATCAAAACAAAATCCCCCACAAAAATAACAAAAAACCCCCAAACAAAACAAAAACCCGAACAAAAGAAATACCCCAAACCAACACCAACTAACCACCCAATCAACCAAAAAATCCCAACAAACAACCAAACCAAACAAACAAAACCCATGAAAACAAAGAACCCCCAAAGAACACTTGGTCAAGGTTCTTCCTACAAGATAGGAAGACGGTGGGAGTAAAGGAAAAGAACAGTCATACTATTACAGCAGTAGTGCCAAAATATGTTTGTCTTAATGAAGATTGTCCGCATCTGTTGTTAGCAATAGCAAGTGGAGTATTTAATCTGCAGGAAAGCTCTTTCATTACACTCTGTACTGTATAGCCACCCCAAGTATTTTGAAAAATGCTGAAGCTTTGCACAAAGTTCCTGTAACTGTCTTTTGGCCTTTGTCTTCAAAAACACTGTCTGCAGTCACTGTCATGAAGTGCTGGGAGCAGTACTGAGATGAAGAGACAATGGTTGGCTGAATATGAAAAAAGAACAAAAGAAAATCTAGGAAGATGCTTGAGGCACAGGAAATGCACCAGCAGATGTTGTTGCTGTAGTGTGACTGTTAGACTTGCGACATTGTTGGCGTGTGACTCTGATAACTTCTTACAAATGGAAGTGTTTACTTTTCCAGTGAAAGCCCGATATTTCCAGTTAGAGGACACTTTGCCCACTCAGAACTGCCTATTGTCATTTTTAATCCTGCAGTTAGTAATTTCCATGTGTCTGGTTTTTTTATACCGCTTTCATTGTGGGTCTTGAGTAGAATTCTTACAAGCTGGTAGAAATAGGTCAGCAGAAAAGTGTGTGTGCATGTGCTGGTGAGAGTTTTTCTAACAACCCGATCACAATGTTATTAAACCTCTGTCAAAATAGAAGTGGCCAGCAAGTTGCACGGTTATCTCCATTTGGGTCGTTTTGTGATGGATGTCTTTCTGTATCAAGCTCTGCCCGGAGAAGACCTGGTCGTGGTGGCCTTGCTATGCATTTGTTAAATCATCTTGATTTGGTTTCTAAAAAAAGGAAAACATCTTTTTTTAAGAGTCGATGACAGACCTGGGATTTTGGGCAAAACATTTTCTGCAGGAGGGAGATGTTTCTCAGTAGTGATATCACTAGCCTAGCTACTAAAATGGCTGAGCTTTACCATTCCTGAGACACTCTGACATCCATTGTTCTGTGGTATTAAGAGAGAACACTGGAATTGAGAACTATAAAAATAATGTCTCGATTACACAGATCTTTTTATATGCTTGGTTTAGATTACATTTTGTTGTGGAACATCCAGGACTCTTCCATTACTGTCAAAAAATAGCTATAATAGTATGTGTCTGTTTTGGGGAAGCTGAATTGGAGATGCTGAAAGAAAGCATCTTTCAAGCAGCTGAGCCTGTGATTTGGTATTCTAATTTATTATTTGTCACCAGAAAGCTAAAAATTAGTATCAAGAACTGTGTAGTATATGCTTTTTGGGTAAGTGAACTTTCTTAGGGATTAGTAAATTCTTAAACTGGATCACATCTCTTAGATTCTCTATTTATATGCAAGTTTCTGGCCCAAGAGGTTTTCTGAAATATCTTATTTGTACCCTTGCCATGCATAGAGTCATTTAAAAACGAACACATAGAAAACCACCATGGAGAATCGCTTGATAAAAGTTTTGGCTAAGTGCGAGGTTGTCATTATAAACTAGTCATGTTTTAATATTTACTGCATTTATAGTGTGTTAGAATGTTTGTATGGAATATATCACCATACCATGTATCCTAAATGCTAAGATGTGACGAGTAGCCCTTATTACACAGAGGAAAACTTAAGCTCTTTGTCCTGGTAAACCGTAAATTATTCTGTTACAGAAGTGCCCTCTTCATAAATATATTGCTACTGGTTTTCAGAGAGCATCTTACATGCATGAATTTAAAAAGTAGACTTTAATTTCATAAGAATTTTGGAGCTTAAGTCTGAAAAATATGATTCATTATGCTTATCTTTCTGTCTTTACCCTGGTATGAGTATCGTTAACTTGCAGGAATTAACACAGCTTCATTTTGATGCAAAGAAATGTTGTCTTTTTTTTTTTCTTTTCCTTTTCAAAAAATGGATTCTCAGAGCTATTGTTTAGGAGCTGTTTTGAAATGTAGCAAATTGACTAAATATGGCTTGGCCTCCATTTCATCGCCAGCTAGCTTGGGACAGTTGTTCTTGGAACTGATGCCAGAATCCTTAAACACAAATTTGGAAAGTCTGGTATTTGACGAGAGCTGATGTGTGGGATGTAGACATTCAGCTGTTCAGCTGAAGAACTGAAGTAGCCTTGCTGAGTGTGACATTGATTAAGTCCTTTGGACTGTTTCAGACACATTTTTAAATTTGAATACGCTTGAGCTGTCCCCCTGAAAAGAACCGAGTGCTATTTTGCTTGTAGAGCTTTGCACGAAGAATGCCAGCATTCGGTAGAAGCTGCTTGTTGAGATCTTTTAACTGTAAGTTGCATGGGTTTTCCTTAACATTGATGCGCTGTGAGTATGCTCAGTTCTTCGTATGTTTTTGCATTGCATGTTTGTTGCGCTGAAAAAGTATTAGCTGCACAATTGTGGTATAATATACTGCTTTTTTAGCCTTAGGAATTTTATGAAAGTGCCTCTCTCTGCTATTCAAGGCTTTCCATAAAAACAGCTGGCATATTGAAACGTGGTTATCTCTCTGGCAATCTGGTGATTGAGGTAGTCCATCTCTTTGCAAGCGCTGTAAATGCTTGAGGTGAGACAAATACAGACTTGGGCTGAGGGGCTTCATCTGTCCGGGCAGGATAGTCCTGCGAGGTAGTAGCATTAGCTGTGGCAAGATGAATTCTAAGTAACAAAATATCAAGCAAATTTATTTTTTTTCTGTGTGTGAGTGGTTAATTTGCTAGTGTTGGTGAAGAGATCTCTCACTGTTACGGTCGTTAGCAGCTATAGTGGAGAAAACCGTATGAATTGCATTGTATATGGAAGTGCCTGGAAAGGCAATGGTGGTTCTCTCCACTAACTTTCTGTGCTCAGATACTTGGAGGGTTGTGGCTGCTGCAGCATGGCCCATATTACATTCACTCTTTCTCTATGTGCCTGCATGCTTCCTCATACCTGATTCATGGCATTTTCTTGATACCTCCCTTTCTTTTAAATGCCACTGATACTTCTACCCCTGCCATGTGTGTATAAATATATATGTCATTTTTCTATTTTTTTCTCCTCCCTTCTGGACAAATAAATAGAGGAGACAAGAAAACAGAAGGACAAATTAGATTAAAAGTACTCTGACTTAACTCTATCTGTACTTTAAAACCAACCCTGAAGTTTATTCTCATGGTTCTACTACACTAGCAATAAAATTGTTGGTAGGAGTTATCATCTAGAGATTGATAATTGGCTTCTGGTTAGTGATCCAAGGTGTACTTTCTTCTGATCAATTGTTAATTCCTAAGCAATGGTCTATGCTAACAGCCTTTTTATTTTTTGATTTTTTTTTTCCAGTTGGTTTTAGCAAATGGTTGTATGTTTACTACAAACAAGACTTTTGTCATGTACATATGTATATATGCATGTATATATTTGTGTACATGTATGTTCACACATATATATAGTTGTAAATGTTTATACACACACATATACAGATCTTCATATACATAAAAAAGATTACCAGCAAATGAAAACTTGTGATGCTTGTTGTACCTCAGTAGATTACACAAAATGCTTTGAACACTGGAGCCTGTGGTAAATGCCAAGAACAGCCAATCAGATGGACTCAGTCATTTTAACTTTTGTTGTTATGGGCAGAGATTTGGTCTAATAGTGAAATTCAAACCTGTCAGAAAAGGGATTGGTGGTTGGATCTGTTAGCTTGGGGATCCATTTCTGTTGTTGGGATGTAAGTGGTGTGCCTTTGGGGAGCAATGTATCCAGTGAGCAGGAGGGAAGGGGGAGAATCTCCTTTCTGGTTCTGAGCACAAAGGAATGCTTTGTTTGCTCCCAGCATCTGGACAGTCAGTGATCTCATTTCAGAGTGCTTATTTCTATCCAGTTTTACTATGATAATCAGCTTTATTAGACAGTGAGGGAGAGAAAATAATGGCTTAACTTAGTCTAATCCATGGAAGTGCTGGATTTAGATATGAATAGGGTATTTCTGGATGCTGAAGAGGAGTGAGGCTGTCTACGTGAATGAATCAGATCTCTATCCTCAGAATGTTATAGATTTAAATACCTGGAAAATACACAGTTTGTTTCAGTCAGCTTTGCTTGATGTTTATTTGGCTGATTACCTCTCGAGGCTTTTATAGTCTTTGTTTCCTTTGAATCTCATAGCAATGCTTTGTTCGCCCTTCAATTATGCATGGAGTTTGTACACTATATTTCTGTGTTATTTATGAGTTTCAGTAGGATATTGCTGAAAGACTTGGTTATCTTGTTGCTATCCAGGCTAAGTTCACATTGGACTTCAGTGATTTCTTTATAGCAAAGACACTACTGCTGTGTTACACAAGAGCAGCAAGCTCTGACTTTTCACGTACATGGAAACTGAAAAAACGCAATGGCTGCATTTACTGTTATCTACATCTTTAATAAAGATTTTGTGTATTGTTGGTGACATTTGTGATTTGGTTTTGCATGAGCCAGTAGCAAAATTGTGGAAGTTGTCATGGAAAGAAATCTAGTTTTGTATTTCACCTTGCCCCTTAGAAATCTAGGCTTAAGCATCAGTAAAGAGGATGAGAACCTTGTCTGTAATATCAGGACTTCCTGATAGATCTACTGTTTTATTCTTTACTTCTTCTGATTTTCTCTTTTTAATCTTTTTTTTTTTTCCCCATCATTTTGCAGGAGATCTCAGGTTATAGAAGAAACAGTATGCATGCATATTTTTAGAGCATCTGTTAGCCTTTTGCAAAGTCAAAGCTAATCATGCTGATTTAAAATACAGATTCTACTAAATATGCACTTTCGTTGCATTAAATCACTTAATGAATTTAGTCATCCCCCATACTGTCACACAAGAAAATTAAGCTTTTCCTTGTGGATTAAAACTATGTTCCATTTACTTTACGGTTGATAGCATTTGTAAGAAGTATGTGGTTATTGATCATTATCAGTGCTAATAGTTAAGCAGTGTATTTGTGTGAACACTAATAAATTTTTGGAATGAAGAATCTTGATCCCATGAAGTACTATGAACAAAGAACACACTCCTAATTTATACCTGGGGAAAATAAGAATGCAGCACCTACAAGATTGCGTAAGAAAATGGGTCAGTAAGCCTTTTTTTTTTTTTTTCCCTGAGAAGTGACTGGAGCATGGGGGTTTTTTATTTAGCAGTCTATGCACTTGAATCTGAAATGGGTATGGTCATTTATTTGCTGACATCACATCTTGGAAGTTGTATATTTCCAGTTGGGCCAGGCTGTAGAGTATCTTTCTCTTAGTGGAAGCCCTGAGAAAAGAGCTTGGCTTTCAGCTTCAGTGGCCTAAGGTTAGGCCCCAGTTAATCTTCCAGCTAAATGTCTGTGGTATTCTGCAGTTTACTGATCTTGGAGATTGAATAAGTAAATTTTTCCTGAATGTAAAAGACAATGTAGCTCACAGTAACCCAAAGGATAGACATTGCATGGAAATAAAGCAAGTTTCAGAGTAAAAAAGGAAGTGCATATAAATGGAAAATTTGTTAACAACAGCCTGTGCCAGATTCTAGCTGTTATGCTGTTGCATCATAGTTACATCGCTGCTCATCTGGCTACTTTTTGAGTGCTGTTTTCTGAGTCTAAACTTGCTAGTATGATTCATCCTTTCCTGCTCTTAGGTCATCAGAATTTGAAAGAAATCAAGTGCTTACCTCTTGGAAGTAATATTTGCAACACTGTGTAAACTGCATTTCACAATTAGACATAAAAGTCTGAACAGTCATGGTTGCTTGTGAGTTTGAAGTCACCCTGCTTTTCTTAGGCCTCTGGAACTGCTAATATGACTAAGATTCGCAGGTTGGACTGGAAAGAATTTGGTCTTACTATCTGTGTTATTTAGATGGTAACACTTCTGATGCATGTGAAGCTGTAAAGGTAGGTGCCAAGATAATCAGTCCATGAAGTTTAACCAGACATACGTTACCATAAACTGGTGGAATGCACGAATCTGATAACATTGCTGTAATTAACAAATCTTTCGGGAATGTGTAAAAACTACATGTATTTCTTTTTAGTTTGTTTTGAAGTATGTAAATACTTATGTATGTACAGACTTGAGTTTGGCCAGATCTCTAGCAGAAAGCTGATGTAAAGAAATGGAGGAGAGAATCCACTCTTGTACTCATGTATTTTATTTGCTTTTGTTTTAGTTTGCAAGTATGCCTGCCACAGGAAATGTGAAGAAAAGGTAAGCATATTTATTTGTCTCCCTTCTTGCTGCTGATCCACATATGTTTGAAATTGAGACTACAAAAGCTGTATCAACTAATTAAGAATAAGATGATTATTAAAACAGATGCCTAACTGTCAAAAAATACTATATTTTTTTGCTGGGGTGTTGTTCTTGCCATTAATAAAAACCAGATCCCTATGTAATCAAAACATCTGCATCAGTGGTTTTCTCATTCCTCCCACAGGAGGTCATGTGTCAAGTTGAAAACAGCAAGTTAAATGGGGGAAATATAAAGCACACAGTTACAGCAGAAAAGAAGAAATGTATTGGAGTAAATAAGATGTATGTAGAAACACACACACGTGTGTGTGACTGTGTATGTATAGGCACACCACTACATATCTATCATCTATCTTTCTCTCTCTCTCTATATAAAATTTTTACAGCAACAGAGACTTAAAGGCAAACTTTTGACATTGGATAATGAAAAGTATAAGCATATTATTAATTTATTTTCAGTGTCTACCGGAAATCGTTTTCACCCAGTTCAGTTTCATTACTAGATTTTTGTTACTTTTAAAAACATGAGTCCCTTTCAGACAAGGTGAGATTTGCAGTTCTGTGGTCTCAGATGGCTTAAAATTTCCCCATCCCTAGATTTGTGTAAATCAAAGGCATTTGCAGAGTGTTGCAGTCTAAATCTAGCAGTCTTGGAGAGCTTTATTTTAGCAGCACCACCCTCATGGGGTATTATTCCGTTCTTTTAACTTAAACTTTTGATTAGTAATTGCCATTTATGAAGGCAACATTTTTTGTAGTTAGAGCACTGAGCTTCTGGAGACCATGTATCTAGTCCTGCTACCTGTGTTGTTGACTTGATATTTTGGCCTTGTGCAAGGATTTGTTTGTTTCAGTGTTTTTAAGAAATATAACTAAATTCAAGAGAAAAACCTCTGATTAGTGAAAGACTTGGAGATTTGTCAAACCATTTGAGGAAACACAATACAAGTGTCAGTTGGCTGAGCATCTACCACTTCGAGTGAAAAATGGTGCTTGTGCATTTGAAAATTGCTGTGTTATGTGATATGCTGAATAAATGCAGAATTTTGTTTTTTTCATGAAATAAGATGATGAAGTACACACAATGGTAATTAAGTTTGCAAGAAAGATACTGCCTTTTGAAAGTTTTCATCAACTATATACATTCAGTAATAATAAGTAATTATACTATAGTAATGGTGGTCTAGAAGTAGAAGGGAAACTGTTTAGTAGAAAGACGTACTTTTTATTAGACCAGATGAGGTAATTGATCCCTCTTTGCACAGTAGCTTTGGTTCTCCAAATAGCAATTGCAGTATAGAATTCTACCAGCTTCCATGGGGAAGGATTTTGTTTTTTTGATAATGTTGATGGCTTGCAGATTTGCTCAGGTAGGTGCTACACAGATCTAGAGTTTCCAGAAGTACATAAGCATTCTCTTGGAGAAACTGGCTGCTCGTGGCTTGGACCTGCATGTTCTTTGCAGGGTGAAAAACTGGCTGGATGACCCAGCCCAAAGAGCTGTAGTGAATGGCATCAAATCCAGTTGGTGGCCGGTCATGAGTGGTGTTCTCAGGGATCAGTACTGAGGCCAGTTCTGTTTAATTATCAGTGATGTGGATGAGAGGGGATCGACTGCACCATCAGTTTGTAGATGACACCAAGTTGGGTGGGAGCGTTGATCTGCTGGAGGGTAGGAGGCCATACAGAGGGATCTGAACAGGCTTGATCAATGGGCTGAGGTCAATTGCATGAGGTTCAACAAGGCCAAGTGCCGGGTCCTGCACGTGGGTCACAACAACCCCAGGCAGCGCTACAGGCTCGGGGAAGAGTGGCTGGAAAGCTGCCTGGTGGAAAAGGACCTGGAGGTGTTTATTGACAACCAGCTCAATATGAGCCAGCAATGTGCCCAGGTGTCCAAGAAGGCCAACAGCATCTTGGCTTGTATCAGGAATAGTGTGGCCAGCAGGACTAGGGAAGTGATCGTCCCCCTGTACTTAGAGCATTAAGGTGCTGGAGCGAATTCAGAGAAGGGTAATGAAGCTGGTGAGGGGCCTGGAGCACAAGTCTGATGAGGAGCAGCTGGGGGAAGTAGGGCTGTTTAGCCTGTAGAAAAGGAGACTGAGGGGAGACCTTATTGCTGTCTACAACTACCTGAAAGGAGGTTGTAGCATGGAGGGTGTTGGTCTCTTCTCCCAAGTAGCAAGTGATAGGACAAGAGGAAATGGCCTCAAGTTGTACCAGAGGAGGTTCAGATTGGATATTAGGAAAAAAATTCTTCATGTAAAGGGTCGTCAGGCATTGGAACAGGCTGCTCAGGGAAGTGGTTGAATCACCATCCCTAGAGGTGTTTGAAAGACACGTAGATGAGGTTCTTAGGTACGTGGTTTAGTGACAGTGTTAGGCTAACAGTTGGACTCGATGATATGGAGGGCCTCTTCCAACTGAAATGATTCTATGACTCTATAAATTATACTGGAAGCTGTTGTGAGAAATTCTTTAAACTTGTTTTAGAGACAATTTCATACATATGCCATATGTTAAAAATGGGAACCTATATTTCAAATAGTTAGTTATTCTCTCAGGCATTTGGGTGTTGAGTATTTGAAAGACTAATATATGGAGTACCAAAAATATGCAATAGTGTAACTATCATTGAGATACTGGTTTATGTTTTTAAATAATTGAAAAGAAATGACTAGGATGCATTAGAAGAGATAGAAAAAGATGGTATAGGAAGAAGACCAAATTTAATAATCAATTCTTTCTTATGAGAGGCTTTTTTCTGATATCCAGAGTAGTAGTAACTCAACAAATAGCTTAAATTTGGAATTTTTCGACAAGTGTTGTCTTTTCTGACTACTTATATGAAGCTCACAAGTGTTGTATACAATCTTGTTACATTGTTCATCCTGATTCAGATCTGTGTTTTGCCTTTATTGCCTAAGATGGTATCTGTATTCATTCATCTGGTTATCAGTTTAAGACAGGAATGATTCTGGTAGTTTTTAAGATGGGCTGAGAATATACTAACACCATCTAAGGACGTTGCAGGCAACCTGAAGGATACCCGTAGCTTTAATCATATGCACTGATTCAGATTGGTGTGTGGAAAGTGTTTCATGGACTCCAGCTTATCCACAAGTATCTCTTCACCCTAGAATATATTTTACGACTGAGAGAAGTATTACTTCCTTCATTTTCTATAAAACTAAGCTGTCCACAGCCTATGGGGAGTAACTATTTTTGCATAATTTAAACTTCCCCCAAGACAAAATGCATAAGCAGTTGGTCACCTGACAGTCACGTGGAAAAGGAATGAATGAGAACAAAGAACCTTGCACTTTCGAGATCCTGTAGTCATTTTGGAAAAGAATAATGTATCAGCACAGTAAAGCATTACTTGAAAGACTACTGGGGTCATGAGTGTTCATAAAAGCACTATTATATGCAACTCTAGCCATAAAGCCCCATAACAAAACAGATAATGTCATAAATGTTTTCAGGTAAAAGCAGCAGCTTAAGTCTTGATCTGGCAACATGACAATGCAGGATTTCAAGAGGTTGTCAAGACAATAACGCTATTATGCTTGCAAATGAAAAACATGTTTCTTGTTACATAAATCATCCATGAAATAAACTCTATGCAGACCTGAAAATAAATTGGACTCTGAATTTGATCAGAAAGTACAAATGAAGGAAGAATCACCTTTTGGAGTGGTTCAGGATATCAAATGCTGCCTTGTAGGATGAACCGTGAATCGGTTCTGTGAGGGCTTTCCACTTGCTCCTGACAGAACAGTGAGTACAAAGTAACAAATGCAGGCAAGCATCCTAATAATATTTCAAAACTTAGGGCACAACTGTAAGAGAATGTGAAGTTACAAAGAGAAAATTAAAGAAGCAGGCATTAGCTTACACTGATTTAGGCTGTTGCATTGAGTGTCATTATATAGATATATCTGTAGTGCCATTACATTATATAGATGCCTCATCCCTGGAAACATTCAAGGTCATGCTGGATGGGGCTCTGAACAACCTGATCTAGTTGAAGATATCCCTGCTTATTGCAGGGGGGTTGGACTAGATGAGCTTTCAAGGTCCCTTCCAACCCAAACTGTTCTATGATTCTGTGTCAGTTACATAAAGGTTACAACATTTGAAATTAAAATTATGTAGCATAAATCCACTAGATCAGTGGATTTATACAGTCATAAAATTACATTTGGCCCTTTGAAGGCAACCGTGAGGCTGATGTTGCCCCCGGTGAAAAGGAGTTTGACATGCACTGGATGGTGCGGATGGATACCAACATGAAAATTGGATTAGCCGTAAAAAAAAGTTACCCAAAAATCCAACCAAAAAAAAGTGCCAGAAGTCCAAGCTTCGCTGTCTTGGAATTGTATGTGGAAAGAAACAAACAAAAAAGTGAATATAGTGGAAGTTTGGATATAAAACCTAAGACATATATCCTTCTCCGTCGGGTTACTGTTTTCAGTTTAGTCCTGAAGTGGAGAGTGGGTGTGTGGCTGCAGGAATGAGTAAGTGGAAATTAAGGATCCACAAATTCAGAACAGATGTCAGGAAGCAGTATTTCATGCAGAGAGCAATGGATATGTAAACAAGTCTCCCAGGCGCGTTTGCTGAGATGAAAAGCAGTGAGGTTACTCAGGACTGAAGCTGTCTAATCGTGTCCTGGGAGACAGAGCTCTGAGTGGGCTGTGCCATAAAGGGTCCGGTTGATAAGTCTGCTCTGAAGATGTCCCTCAACTCTCATGTCTTGAGAGAACTCTCATAAGCTATTTGTGAAACTCTCTGCTGCACCCCTGCCACTCAGAGATCTCAGTGTGCACTGGTTTCTGTAGAAGCATTTGTTTTCAGTACAGCCTCTCAAGACAGCTGTTTTGCCTGCATACTGCTCAGTGGGCCTCTTCTGCACCCATCAGCATGATGTACCTTGGCAGTGCTGAGCTACAGCCCTCTTGTTCTCAGCCTCAGAAACTTGATATGTGTTAATAGAAAGACACATGGCTGCATCCGTAATGTGACTTCTCTAGTATTATGTCTGTACATACTTGTAGTGAGGTGTTGTCCTGCTGACAAATACACTTGCTCATCATGGAGGCCCGATGAACCCTACTTTTCTGCATTTTGATAGAAACAAGGGCCTAAAAACGCTGCCCTGCTTGGACGGTAGGAGGTTTTGTTAACTTGCTGGACTATAGTGATACCTGTTCTGACCATGGGAAACCCTCATAAACTTGTCATTGACTTTGTATAGATTAAGCTATTGTAATATACTTGGGTTTGTAGTAGGCTTATTTAGAACTAAAGACAGCCTTTCAAATTGTTATGTTATAGCAGCATAAAATACTATCTCAATTTACTGTAAAAAAATATATTTTTTGTTCTTTAGTCATCTGTACTTTTTTTTAATATATGTATAGTATTTTAAAATGCTCTCTAAAATAAGATCTCATTTTCACTCTGAAAAACTTTATAAGAATGAATTCTGAAAGAATTTTGGTTTGCTGTACAAATCCCAGTCCATTCAGATAATTGCTACCTTGTGTGGCCTCAGTCCATGCGTGTTTAACTTGGAAATGTTTCTTTATGGCTGTTTGTTTGGATGTACATATGTAATTAGTATTCCCTAAGGTTTCTGAAGCTACAGCATATCTAAGGCCCCAGGGCTTTGGTCTGGATTTTGCTCTGGGCACTTGAGTCCCCTTTGGTTTGTAGCTTTGTTTTGGGGCATGTCTCTCTGTACATGATGTAGGAATACTTGTTTGTCCCCCCACAAAGTTTTCCCTTAACTCTCTGTCCTGGGATACTGTTTTTTCCAACTTTTGTTTTTTACTCTGTCAGTTAGGTATGTGGTGTAGATCTGCGGCATTGAAAGGCATAGTCTTGTGACTCCAGCCAAACTTTTTTCTTTGAAGTCTGGGAATTTGAAAACCAGTTTTTGTCTCCTATTCTGTGGGAAGACTAAAAGTGGGAGCCTCTTGACCATATTTTCTAGACCTTTTTCTTGTATGCTAATTCTCCTCTTGAGAACTGACTGATTTTATTAAGTTTACAAGGAAATGCTTACATTTTCTTACAATCAGTAAGCTTAAGCATTTGCTGAAGTCTTTTGCTGAATCAGGTGTGATCCAGCTTTGTGCCTTTGCCTAGCAAACATTGCATGTATCCTTAATTCAACCTGGAAGTTATTTTTGCTATGCTTAAGCCAAAGACGTTTTTCTTACGTAATGCAGTTTGATTCTCTGCTAGTATGAAATGATGTTTCAAAGAGACCAATATCCTAGGCAGATGGCTCTATGGCTTTTTCCACTTCCAGTAAGTTTAATTTATATATGGGTTCGATTCAGCCCACTTCCTCCTTCACCTTTCAAGAAGCTCTCTTAGACATCTCAGGGGAGTGCAGGTCTAATCAAAGCTTTTTTTTTTTTTTAATTAGTATTCTAAAGTCCTTGTTTAGACTAGTTTCCTGAGCTGTAGTGTGCCATGTGAATGCTAGTAAAGCTAGACCAAACAATTTATTTCAAATTCTGCAGGTTGGGTTTTTTTTGGGGGGTAGAGAAATAACCTTTATCATGTGTTTCTAGCATTTTATCATTTATAAAGCCACCAAGATTGTTTTAATCATAAAAGGCATAAACTCTGATGTAACACTTTGTCCTGCTAATTTCTCAAAGGCCATGTTTTTTCTAATTCTTTTTTTAGGCCTTTTTATGTGAGAAAATGTAATTCTTCCCCTGACGCTGATCTTCCTTTTTCTGTGAACTGTTTAAGCTGTTGCTGATTGAAGAGGATTGAAAGAAGGCTCCCCACTGCCTCTAATCCATAGTCCCTTGTGATATCCTAATCTTTTTCTTTCTTGATCTTTTTAACAGTCTAGGAAATATAAACATGATTACAGAAAAATGCATAGAAATAAAGAAAAATTTAACTCGAATTACCGTAAAAAACATGACTAGGAGCACTATAGAAGGGAGAGTGACAGTAATCACAGAATAAAAAATTAGCAAGGAGTGATAGTTGGTTTTGGTCCTGGGTTGCATGTTCAACTTGTATTGTGAAAGTAAAGAACTTCGTATCTAGCTATCTATGTATCCGTATATGTAGAGAAACTAATACTGGTCAGATATTTTCATTTTGGAGATTTAAAGCACAAGCTGTTTCGGCTCTCAAAAGGCTCTATTGAATTTTGTCACTTGCATACTTCTTGGATTGGTTTGTGAATAAACCTAGTGCTTACTTGGGCTAGTGTTGTAAAGGTTTTGAGGCTGGGCTCTGACTCTTCCAGTGGATGGGCATGAAGGCAGGTACTTCTACCCTATGAAGGCAGTCATTGGCCCTCAGCAGTCCAGTGGGGCAGATACTTATGAGAGAAGCATATCAGTGCCATATGACAATTTCTTTTGTGTGTTTTTGGAACAAGAAGAGAAGATCTTTCTCTCTTTTGTGTACGGTTGTCATCCTTGCCCAGAGTTCCAAGGCAAGTCACATGGACAATTGCTTCATTTAGCTTCCTGAAATTTAGTTTAGACTCCTAAAAGGATGTCTAATAGTTCCCATTAAGTGGCTGACAGATACGCATGCTCATGTTCATTCTCTCATATGCATTTGTCTCTGTAACATACACACACATGCAAACAAGGCCACTATGTGAGGTGCTATTTTTGTTTGTTTGGTTGGTTTTTTGTTGTGTGTTGTTTTTTTTTTTTTTTTTTTTAATGTCAGTGTGGGTTCTCCTTAATCCTCTCATATTTTGGGCAGAGGGAATCAAGGACTTAAATGAAAACTTGTGTCATGTTGTTTCCAGGAGGCAACTGTGTGAACTGAACCTCTGTGGTTGATACATTTTTGTGGTAATCTATAAATCCAAACACATTCAAAAGGCTGAAGACTTCAAGGATTTCTTTCTTCATAGGCAGCGTTTGGCATGTTATATTACCATGCATGCAATCCTTTTAGTGCTGCCTAGCACTGGGTTAGAATAAAAATGTTTGCAGTTGAAGTCTGAAGGATTGCTGTATGAGTTTTGTAACTGACATTTGCCGCTTGAAGGAGTCTTCAGATTTTTCCTAATCGTACCCAGAATCAGTATTTTGCAGATCCTTCTCTCTCTGCAAAATATTTTGCCCCCTGTTAGATATAATATCACTGTAATGAACTGTGTAATGAATAAAACTTAAGATTCAACCAGAACTGTATGTTATTGAGGGATATGAGGACTTGAAATCGCTTTTTATGGGCATAGACCTTGCATTGTTTAAGTAGCAGAAGTGCTATGATGGAGTGCTTTGTATTTGGCAGTTAATTTGATGGGGCTTTCCAAAAATGAAAAAGTATTTTAAAGTATGCTAGTGTTCTTAGATAAGAACTGTCATTTAGACTTACTGTTTCAGATAACTTGCTAAGTTGTGCAAGACCCAGCTGGTATATGTACAACTTCAAGGTTTGTTTGTTTCCTTGCTGATTTTATTTTAAAAATAAATTTAGCTGTTGGCAAGGGGAAAAGAGAATAAGATGATGTTAGTGAGGGAAGGAAACAGAACAATTTCTGCTTTTCTTTGTTCACCATCACAATGGGGATAGGTTACATTTTCACGACAGATGTGAACTTTCCACTGGAGAATCTTAGGGTGTTTTAGGAGAGTTGGGGTTGGTTGGTTGGTTGGTGTGGTGTGTGTGGTTGTGGGTTTTTTTGGTTGTGGTGGTTTTTTTTTTTTCCTCCAGTGCCCTCTCTTCTTTTGGCTGATTTGGGGAAGGACCTATTTACTGGTCCAGTTGTTTTCTGGCTAGCTCTGATCCTTTCTGTATAGATACATGAAATCTCACACGGACTTGCCTTGTAACTTTTTTAAGAGAGGTAGAAATGCATTAGCCAGCCTTTTAGAATGGGATCAAAGAACCTGGGAATGATGCGTTTTTACATTGCTGCTGCTTGGAATTCTCCCTTAGGTGACCTTATATAGCTCATGCCATATTCATCTTTGGGAAATGAGAATTAAGTAGCTTACAAGAATATACTACTCCTTTCTTTGTGAGTTACCGTTATTAAAAGTTGTTTACTCTTACTGTACATGATGCTCTTAGCCTTTACGCCAGAGGCATTTCTTTCGTGTCTGCTGTTACAGCTAAAGGCAATAGCAACATCTGGAATGGTATTCCGAACATCAACAGCAGCTGTAATTGGGTAGCAGGCAAAGTGTCCCAATGATGTATAACATTTTGCACCACTGCTATATCATACTATATTGCTTTCGTTGGGGGTTTTGATGAAGAGTGCATACTCCTAGGAAATAGTTGAGTTGCCTCTTGCAATATGACATCTCAAAAAGTTGGACCCACACCAGCCTTAGATTGCTAGGAGTTGCCTTACTGGCTCGATGGAAGAATTGAAACTGAGATATAGACATCATCATGAATAACCACAATTTTGTGAAAGCATGGAATGAAAGAGAGTGAGTACTATGTATTTTGGAAGTTATGAGCTCTGTCCCAGAAGAAGTCCTCACTGTTTTGTATCAGCAAGCTGAAATGTCTGAGCTTCGTTAGAATTTGCTTTTACTACTTCTGTGTGATAACACAGCATTTCATAGTATTTTGCTAGTAATTATCTCTAAAAGGCTGCTTCACTTGTCTTATTCTGGCTTGCTGAAGAAAACATTTAAAATACCTCCCACAGTTAAAGCATAGTAAAGCAAATTCAGCCTTAGTGAAAACCATCTATTTGGAAGAGCTGGTTTTGATGATAAAAGATATGTATGTAAGTCTGTCACAGAGAAAGCATTCTGTACCCTTTTGTTGCATTGTCTCTTTTTTTGAATAGCTGGAAAATTGAAGATATGTTTGAAATGTACATGTTTAAGGCTTTCTTTTAACATATTTTTAGAGGAGAGAAATTTGTTAAAATGACTAGAGAGCTATGGAAGTCAGGGTTGTCATACAAGAAAGAAATACTGTAATAAAATTCAGGTGCTTCAGTGTCTTCATGTTGGCCTTCAGCAAAGTGCTCTCAATCTCAAAAATGGGCAAACCGGGGCCTTGTAGAGGGACCCTTCCTTTACAACATGAGAATACATTCTGGTGGGGAAGTGGAAGATTCCTCCGTGGTTCTTCAACCCTTTGGGCTACTTTGGCATCCTTTGTCTTGCTGACCAGTGTACTCCAACAGTTGTTCTGAAGGATTTATGTAAACTTTGGGCAGGAGAGGTCACTCTGCTTCTTTGCAGTGACTCTTACAGACCTTCTGTCACAGAGTGAAACCAGTGCTGTGCTAAATTGCTGCAGGCATTAAACTGGCCTTAGTGAGATGTAGAGAATCACCCTGCAGATGAATGATTTTTCAACTCTAGGTAAATAAACAAAAAAAACCCCAAACAAACAAAAAACCCCAAAACTCATTACTTTACCATCAAGTTTGACAGGTGACTTCTGCCTTCGTATCCTTCTGTGATGTTGAGTAGAAAAGACTGGTATTGCTGTCTTCTGGAGCTCTACTTGTCTACCACGTTTCTCTCTTCTCTGTAATATGTATTATGAAAAATATTCTCCCCTCCCCATTTTAACCTAATTATATTGTTTAAATATTGCTTTTATGTTATCTTGTTATCTTTAATACTTTCATTTAATGGACATCTGTCTGTCCCAGCTGGTAGAGGCACACTGGAAACAGTGAAACCTGTGGTCTGAGCAGTGACCTCTGCAATTTGTCATGACAAAGCCCATGTCTCCTCCTCCTAAAACTTCTGATACTGTTGGCTGTGTGGTGCCATTTGTGACCACAGGAACCACAATGCTTGTAACTCTTATCGTCATTGCTCAGATGCTGGAAGCAGACTGAAACTGATAAATCACACCAATATATATGTTAAAGGTCAAAAATTCTAAGGTACAAGAAGTCTGGTGCACAGCTTGTTTCTGCTCAAGAAAATCCAATCTGTGTTGGCAGTTTGTTCCTTTGGTAAAGGAAAATGTCTGGGGAACTGTACCCTTGTTGCCTGCTAGGGCCTTTTCTGTCTGGTAGTGTTGCAAGATTTGTTTGACTTTGCAAATGAAGCATGTTTTCTCATGAGGATTATACCAAAATAAATAGAGTTGGAGTCCTGAAAGGATAACATAGTTCCCTGAGAAATGTATACCTAATGAAGCTTGCAGGGGTCAGATTTGATACAAAGAAAGCAGAAGTCTCAAAGATGTGTGCAATTGCCAAAATTAGATTTTTTTTTTAAACTGTTCTTTAAAAAAGCAGCAAAATGAGACATTTTGAGCAAAGATACTATGTTTTTGCACTCATTTAGCATCAACTAATTTCAACCTAATTTATAAATCTGTAGTTAAACAGGTTAACTCAGGAGGGACAGTAGCTAGCACTCCACTTACAGTTCAGCTTGGCAAACTAAACCACAGTGCAGAGGCCTAGTGTGAAGTCCAGTTAAAAAAAAAAAAAAAAACTAGTTTTAGGATTTTGGCATCTGCTGCCTTGTTTAACCCCTGTTAGCTACACCCAAGTTCTGACTACGTTTCTTGTCCTTTGCTTCTGAACTCTTGGAGCAGATCTAGTGATCTGATAAAGTAAAAGACTTAATCTCTGGTTGCTGGTTTACAATTATCAGTAGAAACTCATCCATTTTTGATTTGAGGAATCTTCTGTTTCACTGGAGTTTTGAAGAGATTCTTCTATTTTATCCTTTTTCCAAATAACATATGTACCAAATGTCTTGTGCTGTATGTGTTCTTCAGAGAGTTGGAGAACAACTTTCATGACGGAAATGAGGACTATGACTTTGCAAGATCAAATATCACATCGTGGAAGAAAGCCAGACTTTGAGGTGGCAAAGATATGTGAACAATACTTTCCTGTATCTTGGGATAACTGCATTCCTAGTTACTTGTGAAAGGTCTCTTTTCCTTCAGTGATTTCATTTGAAACAGCTTTGTTGCTTTGTTGCTTTGCTTTTTTGGGTTTGTATCTTTATAAATATGCTATCATTTGAAATCCCTCCTGAAGGTATGTAACTTTCCATTCCAAGGGCTAATTTCAGAATTTATTTCATAAGTCATGATCCCAAGTAGACACAAAGGAGTTGTGCAGGGGTCAGGACTGTAGGAACATGGCTTAGATGTTACAGTACTCAGTTTTTTCCAGTGAACTCATGGATATTTTGTCAGGCTTTGGCTGATCCTCTTTACACCTTGATAAGGTGGGTACATGTAGTGTTAGCATTATTTCAGCAAACAAAAAGTACTGAAGCTGATAAATTAATAAAACGGTGCTAAAATATCACAGTTGGAATTTGGTTTTATATTCAGAGAGCTCCTGGCTGTGTTTATTCTGTCTTTGCTGTAGCAACTTTTTCTCAGAGCTAGGTGAGAGAACGAATGTGATGTGTTAGGAAGCTTTTTAGACATTACTTGACTTCTACTTGCTGTATGATAACATTATATGTGAATAAATCTTTGCATTTTATTGATAATCATGAGCCAGGCCCATTAACACTTTCTTAACTGTGGTTGTCTTTGCAAATTACAATGCAATTTTTTTGTTTGGTTCTTCGAAATTTAACTTAAAGACTTTTTTATGCCAATCAAGTAGGAGGGTTGTTTCCATAGGGCAAAGAATTATTTGTTCTGAAGTGAGTGTGGAAATTGTGTATAGCTACCCCAAACCACAGTGCTGATTTTACTGTATCTATTCTCTTATTTGTTTTTTGGAACACAATTATATCTTGTTTCTTAAAATATTGTAGTGACTACTGTTTTCAGCGTGCCCAAAAATGCTTAATTTGAAGAGGAAAATTCAGTGGGTTTTGGGCATGCTTTACAGCTGTTCTGTCTGGCATGAAGTGCTGAGGATACTTGCTATCTCCAGGACAAAAGTCTGAGTTAGATACTAATATCGCACAACTGGAGATTTCTATTAAAAAAAAAAGTATATTGCTATTGTGGCTCTTTAATCCCAAGTTAGTATCCCAATAATGTCCCTTTTTATTCTAGAATTTGGATGTATTTTTAAAATTTTGTCATGTTACAAGTTGTATCTTTGAGAGCTCAGAATTATTTGAAGATAAACTGCAATCAATGCTCTTCAGTTTGTTTCCTTAGTGAGTAAGGGAATTTATGATTTGAGTGTTTTGGGGGGTGGGTTGGAGAAGGGGGATGATAACTGATGGGCATGTCAAAAGAAGAAAACTAAGCAGAGAAATTTCTTTTGTTTTCAAGACTTAACTGCAAAGCTGTAGATTTAAATAGATAGATAAGTGTGTGTGCTTAAAGTATATGTGTATATACATAGACACATATTAAATGTCTCCATGAGCTTGCCATTTGGGCTCCTGACAGTCATTTCTGCAACATTCGTAAAGTCTCCTAACATCACTGTAGCTTTACATTATTTGGAAGATGTCAATGGCCTCATCTTGATGCTCCTTTTATCCTTTTTCATAGTAGTGAACTAGAATGAACAGATTTTTTTAAGCAGGCCATGTATATATTTGATTACACTTCCTTCCCCTGCACGTCCTTTATGTTACACATAACCTATGGCAGGCATGCCAGCATTTCTTGCTTGGTATAAAACTAGAGTTTGGAAGAAAGTGATTAATTATAGTCAAATGGTTAAATTGCTTTTCCAAAAGTAATGTGATAGTATTTGAGATTTGGCCTTTGAAATGCACCTTTGGTAATAACTTGCTCATTCTTTGAAGATGGTTCTTCCTCTGAAAGATCACCTATTTCTTGCAAAAAGAACATAAAAAGTAAGGAAGATAAAAAAGAAAGATGCATCTGGGAGTGAAAAAAACATTAAAATGGAAATACTGGATAACCCAGCAAATGACTTTTTGTGCAACAGTGGGGGGCACTGTTGTGTCTCTGTTACAGCAAGTGGGGACAGATTTTATTTCCTTAGTGCCAGATATCCTGCCATTTGTTGACATTTTTTCTTGTTTGAGTTAACATTTATCTCATGTTGGTCGGTTACTCATTAACCGATGTGACTGGTGTTACAGTCCTATGAAGGAAAATTACCCACAGATTCATGGGAGTCAGAATTCGTCATCAAAGTAATTATTTTAAATCTTTTTCTGTCAGTATGGGACTTCTTCAAACTAAGGCTCGATTCAGGACATACCACACCAGGAAAGTGTTTCCATATTAACTGTGTATGCAAGAACAGGTAGTTTGTCTTTCAAATAATTGGTTATGTGCGGGTAGACTGTGTCTATATCTGTGTGCGTATATGTGCCAGGCACTTGAGGAGGGAACTATTTTTGAAAATCAGGCAAGGCATTCCTGTATTCTGGTATTACTTGTTAATACATGAAAGTGCAGAAGCTAAATGCACCTTAGTTGTGTGGAATTATGAAATTTTACACTAATGCATATCCAGTATATCTCTTAAAAGAATAAAGATACTATCGAAAGCTGAAAAAACAAGTGATTGCAAATGTCTTTTTTGAGATGAGCTGTAGATGCAGTTGGAAAATCAGAAAAATCCTTCTGAAGTTTATTGTTTCGTGCAGTTGGTACACAGTGAGTGTAACTTTTTAAACCAATGAAGTTAGACATTTATAATCTATTTTCTCTGCATTGATACTGGATTGGTCCTGCAATCTTGCTTTCTAGCTCTATACTTTTTTGCTAAATGCTGATTTCTTTTAGCACGTCTCAGACCTCTGCAAACCAGGAAAAAGAGTTCGTGCCACTCACATATCGTCAGCTTATGTTGTCTAAACCTCGTGATAGTCTCTCTGTTATCTGTGAACACGTCAGCTCTTTTGCTTTTAACCTGTGTCTGCATTAATAGTGGAAGAATTTTCTGCAACTGCTCATGAGAACTGAAATTGGGATATGTAGAGGTCTTTATTATTTTGATTCACCTTGGAAGAAATAAGCTATTTGTGTATAAGGAGTCAGAGGAAAAAAGAGTCAGTGCACTTTGAGTGATTCAATGTGCCTTACATTGAGTTTTGTAGCCTCAAAACAGTAGCAGTGCATCCAAGTCTTTGGCTGTGTGTTGCATTTTGAGTGCTCTGCAGTTTAGTGACAGTTCAGCTTAGTGATAAGTGGCAGTGTGCGAGGTTGAAGGGATTGTTGTATACACCAGAAAGGGTATTATATGACTCTTTGTTGGTCCTAGAACAGTACTATCTAATGCGGGTGTTGATTTTAGGAAAAAGAAAGTGCAAAAGACACACAACCAGGAGAATATGGAGTCTCTCTGTTATTAATAATGTGAGCATATGATATTAGTTCATCTTTGCTTTTCCACTGTGCTATCCAGCCAGCCTGCAAACTCCGTTGGGGTTTCCATTAATTCTCTCTCTTCTTCCTATTATAGGCAGTGAGAGAAAAGTGTTGAAATTTCAGTTTTTCTGTATTTTAACCTTAGGTGTTGCTAATGAGAATACTAGCAAAACCTGATTTTTAGTGCTTATAATAAGTACCAGATAATCACATGGTCAGGACAACTGTGGACAGTCTTTTATCCATAGATGCAGTGTTTGCTGCTCCTGGTGATGGTGCAGGGTGCACAGGGCTTCAGTTCTTCCTGCTACAGACTGCTCTGCCTGGTGGTTTTCCCCTTTGGCTTGAAAGGAGAATTTGTGGTTGTAATTAAAGGTGGTGTATGAAGTTTTAAATGCTGTGTCAGGCAAGAGGTCACAGAGGCAGCTGATGTCTTTGTTTTCAGCAATGGAATGCTATCATGACAGCTTATTTAACATCTTCTGTGTGTTTCGTACGGTTATTTGGTTGGATAGAGTAGTGAATCGTGAGTGGCAGTCACGAAACGAACTGGAGAAGTGAAGCTTATTAATACCTTGGACTTGGAAGCGCACTGAGGAGTCAGAAGGTGGAACAGACAACAGTCCTGTTTTCTTTAGAGATAATATAGAGATCATGAGGAGGCTGGGAGTTGAAAATCCATTAGCTGCTTTTTCTTTTTTCTTTCTATAAGTACTTCGTGTTTTTAAAAAAGCATTGAGAATCAGAGATGTATCGTTTTTTACAAGAAGTTATGGAGGCAAATGCCATCCCTTCCATGCTAGTGGTTAAAAGCTGTTCCTGAGAGTTGGGACTGGAGTAGGTTGTCTCAGTGTAGTCAAGTCTGTCTCTTCTTGTCTATGCTACTTACAGGACTGATTCTTTTGTTCTTGCAGCTTGCTCTGTTGTATGGATTGCATCTTCTTTTTATTATTCTAAGGATTACAAATGACACATCAGGCTCCTTCTGCTCAGTAATCCACACTGTATACCATGACTTGAGAGCTGGTAGGGCAGCTCACCAACAGTTCCTGAGAAAGTGCCACCTTTGTAATCCAGGTGTTGCAAAAGAATTTCTAGCTCTGCTCTGCTGGCCAAGAGTTGAGCCTGTCTTGGAGAGCTGTAATAGTGAAGGTGAACATGTTAAATGAAGCAGTATTTCACTGGGGTTAAACTCAAGGTGCTTGTTAAAGTGAGCATGCATGATGACTGTTACTGAAGCTCAGCTCAGTGGCACACATTGATGAACCACAGTCTTTGGACTGTATGAGGTCTGAGAGTGCCCGATGTGTGGGACTGCAGAAAGAAGCTAACACTTGGTTGTCCCTAGATCATCACATAATCTTAGTTAGCCATGCTTTTCGTGGCTTTCTTTGTTTTGGTTTTTAGGTATTCAAACGAGGTCGTTTGGGTTTTTTTTTTTTTTTTTTTTGGTGTGATGTGTAAAGAACACGTTCTCCACAGGAAGTGTGTTAACTTGGAGCCAAGCCTCTGAAATTCTGAGAGTCTACAGAATAGCTGTTCTGCTTGCTGTGCTCAGCACACACCCTATAAAAAAATCCAGAACAAGCATAAGGTGTTGGGGACTGCTGAAGTTCTAGATTACTTGAAAAGCAGAATTATTTATTTATTAATTGAAACTGAGGTGATATTAGAAGAATGCTGCAAAGGATGGAGGGGGAAGAAAGCCCTCCATGTTTCCCTGCGTATGTGACCTAAGGTGAAGGTATTACTCTTCAACCTGTTTCACTGATTACTTCATGTGAGCAGGGCACAAAGTTAGCATTGAGCTAATACTAACTCTTAAGGGAGATGAGAGAAAGTAATGCAGCCAAGAGCAGCTTTGGACACACAGATTCTGCACCTGATCTGGTTGGTGCCCCTTTGACTCTGGATTTCACAGTATTTGAGGGAGCTCAATCAGTGAGATTGGGTTATCTCCAAAAGAAGTATGTTTTTTTTCCTTATTTTATTATTATTTTTTATTCCAGGTGGTGACACCCTGCTTTTTGCCAAGCAGCTATGAACTGGTAAGTATTTTTGGCACTACTGATATCCATTAGGTTTTATTAAGTTATAGGTTATGTTATTCTTGTAGCATCCTGTAATCTTTTGTTATTTTCAGTACTGTGGCATCACCTTTCCCCTGTGTGGGCTTGACAAATCAAGGCTCTACTCGTGAAACTTGCAACTGTGTCCTGTACTGTTCAGGAACGTGATTGCTTTATTGAGTATTTTGCAAGGCTAAGGATTGACTGGGTGAAATGTTGAGGATTCTTCTTAAACTGGACTGGACAACCTGCCTATGATGCAGCAACCATGTGCTACTGTCTATATTACATTATTGGGTTTTTTGTTTGTGTTTTAAATTAAAAAAAAGACATTATTGTTTTAACATAGTGTTGTCTCATGTCTTTTTGAAAGTACAAATAGCAGTTAGGTTGTTTGGGGCCTGTTATTTTTTGTTGAAGGTGGAAGAGAGGAAGTTAACCCATGCTTGTTCAGGATAGGAAAATGATAAGCCTTTTCTGACTTGTGTGACTGAATTTGGTTATTTTAGCTCCAAGGGCAACATGAATGATGCCTGGAGGATGGCGTCTAACAGTTATTTATTGAACCAGCAGCGCCACCTGCTAGTGTTGTTACTATAATAGAACTAATCAGCGAACAGCTGATGCCCAAGTGTCACTCAAGAACTCTGTGTATTGTAGGTATGTGATGCGGCCACTGGCAATTAGGAATCCTGCCTTGCTGTGTGAATTGGCCAAGTCACTTGCCATATTTTTGTTTTGATTTTGCTGCTGGAATAATACAGGTAATGATACTTGCCTAATATGAACCACAGAAGTAAAGAGGTGGTATAGAAGTCTTGGTTCATGTTTTCTCAATTATCATCCTTTAAAAGAAGGGCTGGAAACCTAAATTGGTGATTGATGGTATTTTGAGGAATGTGAGTATCAACTCATGGGAGGTCTCTTCTAATTTTGACACAGTAATTTTATGAATCAAACCACGTCAGAGTCTGAGGATCCTGTATGGCATTACTGCTAAAATTATAAATGGAAAAGAAACCCTTTCTTATGTCTGCCACTCATAGTATTAGATGTATACTGGTAACCACAGTTGCTATTTCTTTTATGTTGTGCATACAACCAGAATATTGATTCTGATGTGGAAAACATGACATTGTGATTCAGCAACAATTTTAAACATACAGCAACCTGTGGGATATTTTACTAGTCATTACCATTAATAATTCTGGTTGAACCTGGTTTATGTGAGCTGTCAACATGGGGCAATGTTGGTGATGTGGGCCCAAGTGTGTCTGCAACCTGCTGACAATTGAACAGTATGGATGGCAAAAGTGGCCTAACCTGTTTTAGTTTACCAGCAGGGATGTAGCCAGAAGTATATTCAGTCCCTGAATAAAACATTTACTAGTTTTAGGCAGAAGAAAGGGCGGAATTCTATTTAAATTGCTTGCAGGGAACGCTGTAGGTGAAATATTTTCACTATATAGTATGTAACATGTTCATATTACTGAGTGAGAATGAGCAATGTGTTTTGTTTTTGATATGAAACCTGGTGACATTTTTAGATTAGGAGTCTGCCTTGTGCACAAATAAATTTTATCTGTTTAGTGAAGAGTTCTGTTGTTATGAAGGAGGATTATCTGTGACCATATTAGCTGTAAGCAATTTCTTTTAAAACTATTTTGAGTGTAAACTATTGAGAAGGTCAAGAATTAGTTGAGATCTTGAGATGATAGTGAGGGCAGTACTCTATTCAAATAAACCAAAACTTTGCTGCATTGCAGTTTGCTTCTGAGCCATGGATTTATCCCCATTCATTCCAGCCAAGGCATTCCAACCTTTTAGTTCTCACATAAATAAATGATGAATATGCCTGCTCTAAATTAGTGTTACTTATATTTAGTCAATGTAATGGTTGCCTGTTGTTGCTCTCCTTACTGTGGCTTATAGCAAGAACTGTAGTTAAACTCTCAGTGGTATGTTTGTTGAAGCCTAATGAAATGCACAGATGCTCTTTTTCTTCAAATGTGGGTTTTATTGATTATCTTCAGCTTGGATGTCTGTTTCCAAAGAGGCCCTTTTGTCTCATTTCTCATGAGCCATGCATTTTGAAGCTTTGTAATGACATCAGGACCCTCATATATCAACCTGATGCAGCTGTTAGGAGTTTCAGGTGCTAAAATATAAACCAACTGCTGTTGAGTGTTTTAATACTACTTTATGTTGTCATGTACATTCCTCTGACTGGAGAAAGGAGAACGATGTTAGTCCAGCTCTGTTAATTCAAGTCAAATGTTCCGCAAAGATGACCTATTCTGGTGCACTTCATTCTGTTTCGTGAAGAGGCAATGGTTTATTTGTGGTAATGGACTGTCACTGCAGATATGTATAGCACGACCCAACAATTTAAAAAAGAAAAAAAAGGAAAATAATACGTACCATGATCACTGGTTTTTGTATGTAAGAGCTTACTTAGTCTATATGACTGTTGTCCAAAATTTTGATAAAAATCAAAGATTGCAAGATTGGTTTAAGTAGCCTTTTCTGGAATTGTTGGATGTTATTTTGAAAAAATGACAGTTACTCAGTTGATTTTACTTTTTAAAATCAACTTTTTAAATTAAAAAATAATTTCTAACAAGTACACACATTTTCCCTAAACAAGTCTTTTTTTCTAGTGTTGCAAGAAGAAGAGAAGGTTTAGACCCTAACCTTAAAGCTCCAAATACTTTTCATCTGTTACTTTAAAAAGATAAAAATAGAAGAATGGAATAGAAGAATATTATTTTTGAGGTTGTTTTTAGATTCTAGGAAGTATTCTAGGAGAATTTAAGATGCTTCGAGAGGGTAGTAAGTTTGTCTCCTTCACTGAAATTTTTCTTCCATCCTTCATGGTAGTATATCTTTGAAAAGAATAGAAGAGTTCTTAATTCCTCAGAGGCCCCTCACATATCCTGCCAAATGTTTGCAGTAATGAAATGTGGTGTGAAGGCCTGAACCTCTTAGCATACATGGATTCTTATCTTAAAATTACTGCATTGGTTGAATGGTCCTTATCTCTGCATGACTTGTCAGTTTTAAAGCAGAGTTAAGTAGTGATCTTTACCAGAGAAATTTCTGATTTAACCTGTATAACTGTTATTCTTCCCCACCCCACCCCTTTTTTTAGTTTTCTTTTTTTATTCTAACTGGTTACCAAGGAATTCTGCCTGCCATTAGTGCTGCCATTTAAACATCATATTTCATAACCAGCTGTTATAATGCAGTAAAATTAAGTGGACACTTACCTACCTTCTAATATTTTATTGTAATATCTCTTCAAACTGAAGTTTGTTTGGCTATTTTGGTATATGGGGTGGAAGTTTAATCATTTTGATAGAAATTGGGGAAAGGTGGCAATGGTTCTGCCTTTTTTGTTTAGCTTAACTGTTTCTCTTAAGTGTTGCAAGCCTCTTTTCTGCTTGTGAAGAGAAAAATCAAAGACTTTCACGTTCAGGCCCCTCCTAACAAACTAAAAGCTTGATATTTGAACAGTTCTGTCAGACTGCTCTTACCTGTTTCAAAAGAGGAGGGGAACAGAATAAAACTAATTGTGGGAAAAAAGGGAGGTTTTTTGTGTAGGTGGGTTATTTGTTTTTTTGGGGGGGGGAGTGGTTTTGTTTGTTTTCTAAAGGAGTGGGAGAATACCTTGAAAAAATTGCTCCAGAAGTGAATGGTGAAGTCACAAAGGCCTCATCCTAATTGCATTTCATTTTTGCTTTAAATCTGTGGTAGCTGACATATACCTTCATGTATCCAACCTAGTGCCAGCATTTCCTCAAAAGAAACTAAACATGATTTTTTCATGAAAATGTATTATGATACAAAGAAAAACAAAACCAAAAACCCAGTGTATGTGGAGAAAGAGAGGAAGAAAACCATAAGAAAACTCAGTACTCTGTGTTTGAAAGAAAATGATTCATTTTTAGCAAAAACCCTCTGTTCATTTTTTCCATGGTGCCTGGTAAAAGCAGTCCTCGGCAGATGCTTTGGCTGAGAAAGATCAGTAGATACGACAACATATATTTTTATCCCTGCTGCATTAATTTATTTATTAAATGCATCTTCCCTCCCCACCCCCCCAAAAAAAAAAAAAAAAGTGAGTCTGTTGGAGCAGAGTCCATCTGTTTTGAACGTGACCTTGCAAGAGACTTTTTTGAGGCTGAGTTGTTCTTTGTGCTGTTGGGAAGCCTTGAGCATGTAGATGAAGGATTGTATTCTCCAGTTCCATTTGAAGTGGGGCCTCAGTACTAGATGTAAGATTGTTGACTTGGGTTAATCTGGTATGACCTCCAAATACCCTGGAGTATGGTGACAGTGACTAAGCTGAATTAGAAACTGATATATGCAACAATTTCACTCTGTTAAAAAGGTGAAGAAACTGTGTCTTGAAAGAATGAAGGAGTAGAGCATCTTCTGTGGCATTCATTTAAAGGCTGATCTGTGTTCCTTGTTTGTAATTACTACAGGAATATAACTTTTTTGGTTTTGAAGCAGCAGTGTTGTTTTGCTTTAATAGTTTTATTTTTTTCCTTCGGAGAAGCTTTTTTAGGGAGCTCTTGGAAAGAATCTGTGATGGAAGGAGAGGGAGGTGGGACAGTTTTTTTTGAATGATTTTTCTTTTTTCTATAGCAAAGTGGTTTTTAATTCTAACCATGTCAATCTAATTCTCTTTGATCTGGCTTTATGGGAGGGTGCGAACAAGAATCTTTTTCTGTGTTTGATATTCTTGAAATGCTGTGACTGGTGAGGTGCACAAGTAATGCATGTCAGCTATAATATGCTGTCATCACAGTGTTCAGTATGTTGTACTGGGTCAAAGTATAATAGCTGCAGATGGGGCTAATGAGATGTGAGAGGCATCTAATGTCCTGTTGTCTCTGATTTCTAGTTTTGTACTGGGAAAGTTACTGTCTTAATATAGGTCACAGTTTCCCTGTGAAGAACAGCAGCATTTATCTTTTTTTTTTTACAGGTAGTATTGGGAAAAAACACCCTCAAAATGAGGTGCGATGAGATATTGTAATATGCAGTGATGTTTTCTGTGTGAGGTAGCAGGTCTTTTGCCTGTGGCATTGTGTCTTCCCACTGGGAGAGAGGAGTGGGAGAGAACTCAGGAACTGGAAACAGCAGGCTTGAATTGAATAGGATTTGATGTCCCTGTAGAAGTAGAGGAGGAGGGTGAGGAGGACTTTCACAGTTTTGCTGTGGAATTAGTAAGATCAGTAACTTTGGCTGTTGCAGTTAGAATTTTTTGTTTTGCTTTACTTTTTTATCCTGGCCCTTCTGTAGATTTAGGGCAACGTGGCTTCTTTGCCACTTCTTTTCCTGTTTATCTTTTAGGACTTAAAAACAGAATGATGTATAACTGACACAGCAATGTCTTCGAGTGGTCACCCCATGCCAATGTAGAAAGTAATGATGAAGTTTCAAGAAGAAATGTTAAGCTTTCACAAAAACATTTAGAAATTTGAGATGCAGCTCTTCCATCTTAAGGTGGCTGGTAGTCTTGGTTAAGATCTTTAGTTTGGGTATTAGAATATACTTTCAAAGCCCTCCTTCATTTGTGTCCAGTTGAAGACTTGAAGCTGGATCCTCCCACATCTCATGAGTGTACCACAGTAGTTAGCCACTGAAGAGTTTTATTTGTAATTTTAATTCTAGAGTTGATGAATAGGCAGCAGGAGTAGCAGTATTTGGCTTGGGGACAACCATTTTAAAGCCATGCAGGGTGCATTTGGAGACTTGAGTCTACATCCTTAGGCGGACCAGTTTTGAAAGAAAAGGGTTAGATTCTGGGCATCTGCTTACTGCGTGTATGTGTATATATATATATGCGTATGTATACGTACACACGTGTGTATAAAACATATATTTACCTGAGATGCTCTTTTCACCATAACTCAGTTTCAGCATTCTTCCTTTTAAGTCAGAAGAAAAAGGGAACAGTGTAGTCCTGCTAGTTGAGATACTTATGTCACGCACTTTGCTTTTAGCACTCTGTGCTCCCTCTCTGTAGTAAGGTGGAGAGACCTCTTCCTTCTAGCAGAGTGAGAGAGTATGAGGCATTTCAGTAGGGGCTCAAAAAGCTGGAGAGCAAATTCAAAGCATTGAAAAAGAGCAGAAGAGGATATTCTTGCGGCTTATTCCATGTTCGATCTACTAGTTATCCTAGAAGACTTTCAGACTACACCCATACAGTGCTGAACTGAGCAATAC
Source organism: Caloenas nicobarica (assembly GCF_036013445.1). Lineage (NCBI taxonomy): Eukaryota > Metazoa > Chordata > Aves > Columbiformes > Columbidae > Caloenas > Caloenas nicobarica. Next base: position 63,288,768 of record NC_088246.1, on the reverse strand, counting down.
AAGGAAAAAAATCGTTTTGAACTGACAAAAACATTAGGTGTAAACCTCATTTATGTCTCTGTTTTATAGGCTACTTAGTTGTTCTGGAAGGGTATGTGCTGAGTTCAGCTTGTGTATGAACTTTCTGGTGAAGAGCAAAGCAGGCGGCGCATTTTCCCAAGCACTCAGCTTATGGAGCCCGCTAAGTCTCTTTGCACAGAGGACCCCCAAGTGAATAAAAAACCCCTGTATTTTGTGTGTGTTGCTGTTTTCTATATGGATCTCTTTATTTCTGCTAAGTAGCAGTGAGTGTCTGAAGACTGTGAAATAGTAGTAACTAAGGTTATAGTGATAGAGGTGCTTGTCCTATATATCATCTTTAATCTACTGAGGAGAAATTAAAGTTTCAATCAATTTAGGGTTTCTGAGTTGAATTAATAGCACTGGTCAGTCTGTATGTTAGTTCTTCTGACTGACAGGTTTGTACATTTAACACTGTGGAGATTTGATAGCTGAAAAGTTAAGTTGTTTTTAGACAAAAAAATAAACCAACCTTTTCTCAAGGGTTAATTGTGAGCCAGTGTCATATCATAAGGGTTCTGGTTAGTGCAGGATCTATGCCCTGGTGAATTGTTGGGGGGCTTATTGAATTAGCAAACTGTTGCTACTATAATTTACACTCTGAAAATCAGTAGCTGTATTTCCAGTTGAGATTTGCAACTAGAGTCTATCTGAACTTCAGTGACCTACCAAAAGAAGGGTTGATGCTTGTAAAGCTGCATCTCTGGATCAAAGCATCTTTCCTACAGCAGGTGGTGAAGTCAAGTTGTTAGTTGCAGCACTACTGATGTGTCTGCATGTTGGAGTTGTGTTGATGTATCAGTGTGGCCACGCAAGTATGCTGAAGTACCCATAATCTGTCATGGGCAGAGACTGGTATTCTTAGTTTGGGCAAACATTGTGTTCCTCTGTGCGTATGTGCTGCTTTAGCTTTATTTTTGATTAACACTTCCCAAGCTGCAAGTTATTGCACAGTCTTGAAGTTGCAGGAGAATTCCAACTCTGGTCAGCAGTGCAATTCAACAGGAAGAACTGGGTTTTCATTTTATTGTCTGTACCATTTTAAGATGATCTGGTTGTTTACCAAGAATCAGAAAGCAGTTTTCTGAGACTTTTTGCCTCCTTTTTCCTGAAGGTGTGCTCTCCAAATAAGGTTCAATACCAGTTGCTCTCTTACCTGTCCCTTAGTCCATATGTGGTAGTGTGCCAGTGAAAATTATGAAGAGGAAAAACATGTTTCATCATGCACCTCTACATGTTCCTTCCCTGCCCCTTTTAGTTTATGCTTTATATATCCAAGATAAATATTGTTTGTTTTGCATATGGTTTGCACTTCTCATCCTAAACGCTTGCGAAGTGTTGCAGAGCGCTGTTTTAGTGTTTTGTTCCAGAGGTGTCTGTATTTCAGTGGTGGATATATTTCAGTGATTCCTGTTCTGTATGAAATGTGCATGCAAGATTTTCCAGATTGTGAAAAGATTTTCGCATTCCGCAGGGTAAAGATGCAGATGGGGTGTTAGCTGTAATGATAATACTGTTGCTACAGCAGCACTGTAGTTTGCTACAATTTAGCTTTAACGTGTTCTGAGCAAAACCTTGTTGATTTTTCCACATAATTTGAAATTGCCTTTTGAAGCAATATTTTAATGCAGTTGAACATTAGGTATTTCTCTATGCACAATGGACTCTTGGCAGACTTGCAGAGCAGAGAACACTGACGTTTGGTGCAGTCTTAGCTAACCTATGGCATAGTTCTAGTGTTACTTGATTTTTTCATTTTGGGTGTTTTTTGAGGTGAAATACTTCTGTTATTCTCTCATTATAATTCCAAATAGTAAAGTCCTTAATCTAGGGTGTTTTCTCTTGGGAAATGCCAAATCTTAACTTTGTTGAAGTCTTAAGCAAACATTTGGAGGGGTTTTTTTGCCCAGTTTTACCACTTGCCCATTACATTACTTTACTTTTATGCTGGTTGTAGTCATCTATAAAAAAGTATGTACTGATGGAAGGTTGTCCTTCTGGTGATTCATATTAGATTTTCATAGTACTGGATTGGTTCATTTCTTTTAAAAGGCTTTTTTTAAACTTCCACATGTACAACTTAGCATGTTTCAAAGCCTTGAACCAATATTTTAAACAGTGCTTAAAGAAAAACCTAGGCAGTTCACTTTATCGATACCCACGCAAGAGAGATTGGGAAAATATGGGAAAGGCAATACATGGTTAACAGCATATATCTTCATGTATATTGTAACTTGGAGTATGCATTCTCAGTAGCTGTATGCTCGCTTACAAGACCTGAATATACAGGATGATAATGTAAAATCAGTTTGTTTTCCATATCTGTTTGAAGATAGTTCAGTTATTAATACTGTAGAATGTATGTGTATTTCTTATTTTATTTGCTCTGTGTGTGTATGTTAGGAGGGGAGTTCTTAGTATATACTTAAACTATGGAAAATTAAAGTCTGTTTTGTTAACTTTTCTACTTTTTCAGGCTAATAACTCCGAAGCCCTTAAAAATCATGTAACCAGAACTGTAAGTAATTCCGTTTTATTTATTTCTTTTTAATTTATTTGGTCTGATTTATTTTCCTGTTTGTGGCTGCTTATTTTTATTACATCTTCACAAAGCATTCATTGCTAGCCATTTTCAAAGCATGTACTTTGGTTTCTATACTGTGTGAAATTAGCCTTTGGTTAGGATAATTAGTGGTTTCTTCCCCCCTGAGTTTATCCAGGAACAATGAAAGGAACTCTGTGTTCCTTATTTCTAAGTCAAGCAGAGGAGAAGTAAAGAGAAATATTAAAATCTTTGTAGACTGACTGTATTCAGAGGAGTTCAGAAATTCAAGAGGTGGGGTTTTTTTTAGTCTTTATTTATTCCAAAACAAATTAAATGCCCCTTCCCAACCCTTTATTATTGTTGTTGCTGTAGTACTACTGGTACAAGTAGTATTAAATACATTTATTGAAGTGCGATAGAACCCAGTCTTCAGTGATGTAGACACTTCTGCAGGTGAGAAATGTTCAATACTGGTAGTACTTATGAGGATACTTTTAGCACAGTTTCTGTGAAATGAATAAGACAAACAAAGAAGAAAAATCTTCGGAGTCCTTCGCAGTTACCTTTTATCAGAGATGCCAAGTTTCTTTGATTTCTAAATAAATTATGGGAGATGCATATAATTAACTCTCTGTTAGCAGGCAACTGTGATGCAGGTATTTGATTCACTGCCGTGAAGATGAAGTTAACATTTAAAAAGGGACAGAGAGACTTGCACAATGCAAATGATCGTCACCAATTCATTGTTCAAGAGCAGCTCTCTATTGCAATAAATGAGAATCTATTTTACAGTGTCATTTTGTGTGCATTACATTTGTTTTGTGATACGCGCTGTTCCAGTAAAATTATAATTATTTCTAAGTTGCTAGAATATATTTGAATATTGAAAACAGCTGAAATGTCTGGTGACAAGATTGTTTCTCCCTTCGCTCTTCCTTAACTAGACAAATTAACTAAAAGAAAAAAATCATAATAGATTAAACTTGTTTGGTTATCTGCATGGTTTGGACAGCTGCTCCTAGAGTAACAAATGTGAAACAAAATAAGGAGATACATTGTGAGGAAAATAATTGCAGATAATTTTCTATTGTTAGCTGGAAGGTTTTAGGTTCATTGTGTTACATCTGGATACTTCAGAGGGTTTTCTGTTTGTACTGATTGCTTATTACACAAGCAGAGGTCATATGTTCTGCGGTTTTTTTCTGTACATGGAATTGCTCATGCAGAGCCATTTTGAAGGTAGCCTTAATGGCAAACAGTGCTTCTTCAGCTGTGCCTTTTGTCCTATTATATTTTGCATTGGTTGTTACTTGACCATTAGCAAGTTTTCTGAAATTTTCGGTAGTTACTTTCAATAGACCAGTATACCCCAAGAGCAAAGGGTGACATGGATGAGGGGTAGGGGTCATTGGGGAATAGAAGAAAGTTCCCAGCTGAAGCACAGTGATAGGAACACATATTCCTGTTTGGGAAAGAGAGGAGGTGTAAAGCTGCAAGGCTAGGGGATTCCCAAGGAAGTGCTGGCTGCAGGCAGCAGGGCTGGATGCAGCCACTGCCCGGCTGAGGCTTTTGCAGCTCTGGTTCTGTGATCCGTGTAACTGCAGCGCACGCCCCATCTGCACAGTGGTAATGGGAGATGTGTTCCTCGTCTTTCTGCCTTCTATTCCTCATAAATTTGTGCCGTGTGTGTTCGCCTTTTGATTATTAACTAAATTGGAAGAGACTGCTTTAACCTGCCTGACCCCTTTTTGGCTCTGGGATTTCTTCTCCCTTCTCTCTCATTTGCATCATGTTCTGAGGCATCTGGTCCAGGAAAGAAAAGCTCTCTTGCTTTTTCCTAGAAATGTGACTGCTAAAGGAATATTTCTAGCATCAGTCCTTATTGCTTTATAGAAAGCTGTGTAAATGTCAACAGAGAGAGTTTGGCTTGAATTCCACCTAGTGTCAGAACCAAAATTTTCTTACCTTAATTCTAATGTTTGGGATAGCTCTGAGTCATGGATAATAGTTTCTTACTCAGGAAATCAGAAGTGCATTTTCTTAATTTAGAGGGCTTCCTTATTTCCCTATAGACTGGAATCTTATTTTGTTCTTAATATTAACATATTAAAAACAAAAATGGGACTTATTGTTTCAACTAAAGGCTAGCAGAAGTGATTCTGAAACTTTCTATTCAAGAATCGCATGCACATGATTTTTCTCTTAGTTAATAGGGTGCCAAATTTGTGATGAAAGTTTGCTTCGGTTATGATCTCTTGCATCTTAACTCTGTCAGAGAGAAACTCAGGAGATCTTCTGCAGTATTCCCCTCTGCCACCACATTTTTATTTCCACTGTGGACATCACTATCTTTTTACAGAGTTAGAAGTAGATCACATACATACAGGAACTTTGCATTAGGTACTGTTGAGTCATACTATACAGGACTTCTACAGAGCCTCATAACGTGGTAGATGTGAATCAATGCAGAAACCTTTATACTCTGCAGTGTCTGTTGTGCTGTATTACATTGTCTGTGGACAGTATTCATTAAGGAAGCTGTTTCATAGCTCTGGAGTAATTATGAAACTATGTTACAACCAGAGCTGGAGTACATGTATTATTTTAGTCAGTTGAGGTAAATTCCTTACATAACAGCTGACATGGCAATACTTAAATATGGACTTTGTATGTTTCCCCAGGCCATTTGAGCGTTGACACGACTCTAACTTACCCAGGCAGGTGTGCAGGGGACAGCGTCAAACAGTGCTCGTTAAGGCCAGGTGCTTGCCTTACAAAGCTCTGTGTGAACTCCTAGTCTTGATGCATTGTAGAACTATGGCTTCAGTTATATTATTGTTCTCCAGATGTGAATGTGTTTATCTGTAAAATTGTATATTAAGTAAAAAACCATTTGTGCCTCATTCTCACTTGAATATGGACTTTAGGAGAGAATACTGAATGCATGTAAAGTCCCCTTAGTAGCAAAAATTTTCTATGTGCCTTCTCTCTGTTACGAATTTCATTTTTTAAAAAGAAAAGGATGGATAGAAGACCCAGCTTTAGCATGAACTTTCAGGCTGTGAGCAGGGTTGCTTTTCTGAATCTGAGTTAGAAGATGATCTTCCTACCCCCGTTAGTTCCTTGTTGCCCTGGCAGGTTGGTAAATAGAACACCATATCCAAGTGCCCCACAAACTCGAGCTGGATTAGAGCACCCTACAGTTAATTTGTTTAAAGGAGCCTGACCTGTCTTGGCTGAAGTGTTAGAGGGAAGAATCATGGGAGCAGCTTTGGGGGCAGCTAAGAGTCAGGGTAGTTTTTGGCAGGAGGACAGCAAGGTGGGATTTATATCTTTGGCAGACACTGCTACTTGCAAGGGGCACATTTGTCTGGATGCTTGCTTTTACACTGCATGGGGGAACAGATCGTTATTTTTACAGAGCATGATATGCAGAACAAAAATAAAATGTACAGCCAAATAAATTGTTATTTGCAGAAGTAATAATTATAAATCTCTTCTGCAGAGAGTCAACTCCAAAAAATATTTTTTAGTCATTTTTTAATATTTACTGCAGGAATAGATACACAGTAATGTAGAAACATTTGTATTCACAAGGCATGAATCTTTTTCCACATTAACAATCATTCTAAAGCCAGAGGCCAAAAGATTATGCAAATTTTGGTTCTCATCCAAGACATCCAAACATGTGTTTCACTGTAGCTTCTAAAAGCAACTACTGTGTCAGTAGGAATTATCATGGTGGAGCAGTTTAGCGATCAGTGTAGTTCATTGTCCTTGTCTTTTCTGCAGTACCCCAGATTGAACTGCTACATTATGCCTAAGAATAGGTTAGAGAATTTCTTCAGATTCCTATCCATGGCTTGGGGGATGAAAATACCATCACAAATTTGGTTAAAAAGCATTCAGGTCTCCTGCCGATCAGTCTCTTTATTCATATTTTTATTTGTGGTTGTTTGAATGGTGAACGATTATGTGGAAAAAAGTCTCATAAGCTAATTAAAAGCTCTGTAAAATGCATTTAATTTTATGACAGATTGTCTATTCACATTTTTTGATGCTTACATCAACATTAAAATAGACATAAACAAAGTGTTTATATCCAAAATAGATCCATGTCATTCTTTCAAAATATGACCTGATACCTTTAAGTCACAGATTACTCATTGATTTACATTTCAGATAGTTGTAGTTTCTACTCATTGATCCTTACGCTTGTTAGTGCTCCCATTCAAGGAGCCCAGGAGAGAAATGCATGTCAGATCCTGGAGCCATGAGTTTTCAGCAGTGCTGCTCCTCAGAGGAGTGTATAGTTCATGGACAGCTGTCTGAGCTGTTTAAAACAACCCAGTCCTTGAAACCAGTAGTTCTTGTATTCTGCTGAGATTGCTTTTAAGCAGATACTGTATTATTATATTATAGTTCAATGCCAGGAACAGTGTCTTGGTAAAGGCTACTGAATGATTTTTCATTTGATGTCCTTAGCCTGCCTTTGATTCTAGTCTCAGAAGGGGTAAGTCATTATCTCACCTGGTATTTCTAAGCCCATGTGTGGCCTACATGTCTAGTTTTACTTTGGTATTGGAAACCAGCAGTTTACATACTAGGTATTTCATTTCTGACCCCCACCCCCCTGAGCTGTCATATAAAAGATCAGTGAATCAGTGTACTGACAAAAAGCAAATGGATTTATCTGGGGCAAAACTGATGTCCTTTCACCCTTCGTGCCTTCCGTGATCTTTCTGGTCACTGAAGCTGTACTGCAGAGGGCTGTAGCCTATGAAATGTGTAAGCCTACTAGTTGTAACCCAGGTTCCCTTATTTAGGTCTTGGAACAGTTGAGGATGATCATCTTGCTGAGAGACACAGGGTTTTTTTACAAATATGATTTTTTTTTTTTTTTAACATGTATTATTTTCGACTTGATTGTGCCCGTTTATTTCCTAGAGAGGCAACCTTTTGTCATAGGCGAGGGGATGCAGGCTTAGTGGAGAGGTTATTTCTTACTCCTTCTGTGTCTGGACTGGTGCAGAAAGTGTCTCAGTGCCACACTGTGTGAGATGGCCTGTGTCATGTTTTTGCCCTGAAGCTGTAGAGAAACTGGAGACAGATTTTAAGGTATGAGATGCAACCTGCTGCCTGGGGAAGCACAAGCTAGCTGTTTGAGGCAGACCAGGTAATCCATAAGCAGGTTCACCTTCTTTGGTGTCAGAGGAAGGTAAATAAACAGGACTGATTTCAAAAGCTTGTTTTGTCCAAACTGTGCATTAATTCCTGTCTTGTCTATTTCCTATGCTTAATTGACAGCAGGCTGTGCTGGGAAACTTACCTTCTAGTGACTGTCTTAACCTGGTGAAAATGATCTAGAATTAAACATGGGCCTATTTCTGTATCACACCTAAGCTGTACTGGACTCTGGGTCGGTCTCATTGGAAGACTGCATTTTTGAGAAAGCTGGGATTGCAAACTCCGCAATGTGCCCACGACTAGGTGCAGGAGCCAAAGATGGTAAAAAGATGAGTAAGGACTACGTCAAAGGAAAAGAGTTGCATGGCTTGACTTTTCACTGGAAAAGGGCAATGATGTGGTACCTTGGATGCAATGAGTGTGCTCAGTAATATCATTCTGTGGCTGGAGAGAAGAGTTGTCTTCTGAGAAGCAATTGCTTCCCCCTGCTGGCTTTCGTACAACTGTAGCTAAATTTGTATGACCAGGAGGCTCTTTGCACTTGTTTATATAGCAATAACTTTTATGCGTTATTATTTGGGATTTATTGGTCTGAGATATAAAAATTCCTTAAAACTGAATAGATAAATGCGAGGTCTTTTTTTCAGAATTCTGCTCCTCAAATGGCTAGTTATACGGTCTGCATTGCCAGGCAGTCTCAGGGAAACGGGGGAACAGGAATCATAGGGAGAAGCTCCAAGAATAATCATCTCAGGGTGGTCTGTCCTGCTGGCAACAAATCAAGCACTAGTTCCTCTGGCCCTATCCTAGCTACAACTCCAGATTTTTAGCCAGGTGTCATTGAACACCCCATTTTAAGCCATTATTTTTCTCTCAAAGAGAGGCAGTCACAGAAATTAAAGATTGGTTTTATTTGACTATTAAACCTGAATTCAGTCAGAACCATTGTAAGATATGGCTCACGTTTATAGATTGCTTGTTGTGAGAAATGATGTGACAGCTTCTTTATGTGTCAGAGAACACGTTGAAGGGGTGTGTGCATGTATGGTGTTTCCTCAAAGCTTAAAAAGCTTTTTCAGTAACAATTTTGACTCTGTAGTAAGTCATGTATTATATATGTGTTGAATTTTGCTAAATATTTTAGCTGTGAAGGTAGAAGTTAGTGGTGTGGTCATTGATAATTGGTAAACAAAACAAGTAGTAAAAAGAAAAGCTGATGAAAAAAAGAATGCATCGCTAGCTACAAGATAATTAAGCCATGGAAGAGAGGAGGAAGTGACTATAATCTAGTGGACATGCAGAAAACCAGAGGTGTGTCCTCGATTGTTGGTCCATTTACCAACAAGTCATTGGCTGTAGTCAACATATAATGCACAAGGTGATCTTGACCTTACAAAGGCTTAAGTATTAATTTAGTAGCTTGGTGGACCATACATAGGCAGTGGGCGGTCTCATGATCTGAATTAAAGTATCTTTTGAAGGTGGTAGAGTTCCGTTGATTTTTGGGACCTATCCCGAACTTGTATAAAAGTGTAGCCATAATGACAGACTAAAGAGTGTTGCAAGTATTGCAGAGCATTCAAGACCATGCAATGAAATGTGATACCCAGATGAGGTTTCAGAGGAAGGGTTCTTTTATACTGATACATTTTTATATGTGCAACCAATCAGCTAGAGTTTTAAACTGTATTGTAGGTGCTTAAAGAAAATTTATTTTCAGATAGCACTGGTGATTTAAGTTTTAAGTTGTACCAGCTGTTGAATTGTGCAAGTTGTCAGGATTATCCATTTTTGTACACAGAGCAGGAAAGGGTATATTGTACTGTGCATTTCAGTAGGTGTGACAGCATGCATACAGTAAATACTTATCTCACTAATAGGTTTTATTTCTGCTAGTGATTTGCATTATGTTATTGATCATATGCCTTATATGCTGCATGCTACTAGGTTATATGTTAGTTCATATGGTACAGCAATGTGCAGTAGAGAATGATTTTATCACTTCGCATCTTCCTCTTGTAAGAAAACAAGCAACAGATTATTTAGGTTACATGGAGGTTTAGTAATAAAATTTATTAAATAAATGGTGGAAGTACTCCCTAAGCAATGGATACATCTGTGTAACCAACAGAGCCCAAGGAAGTCAAGGGAGAGGCATGTTCTGCTAATTGCTTTATAGTTATCAAAACAAAATAAAACATGCTAAAAGCTTTGTCTTTAGTTTCAGTTATTAGTTATTTACTTGTTTTGGCACTCATGGTATATTATCTACAGCCTTTAAAATCCTAAGAAAGGAATAAGTAAAAAAGCTGAAAATTCCTCATTTTCTGTTGTGTAAGTAAAGACAGGAACTAGTGGAACTAGGACAAGTCACTTAGGTGAGGTGCACCTTGTACTGTCATTTCCAGAAATTTTGGAAGGAAGCGTGCCACTTGCATGCTCGTACGTGTCCTAGCTGTTCCCAAATTTTGATATACAGCGTCTCTGCTTGGAAAGTTCTAAGGCCTCTTGCATTCAAACACAGTTTATTTTGTTTGGGAATATTTGTCGTGTGTGTAGCTAAAGCAGACAGGGTTTATCAGGTTTCCAGCTCTTACACATCCTTCAAGTAAGCTTTTCTGTGCATTTTTCTGTATAGTAAGTATAAATTCAGGGCAGGAACGTAAGTGAATACTCTCTTTCTTAGAGTTACTGATGCCTGATATGATATTAAACTTCTGATTATCTGTATAAAATTATATATCTAAATGTAAAGTAAATATTGTAATTTATTTTTATTTAGTGTTAGTATAGTAATAGCTGTCTTTTTCTAAAAATCTATCCTGGAAAGAAGGGATACTGCTCCCTCTAGATGTCTCTGTTTCTCTCCATTACGTACAGAGAGCTTGAATGACTATCATGCTGGAGCTTCATTCTTAGCTAAAATTAGGTGAGAAAAAAATTGATTGCTAAGGTTCATGGGGGAGAACATTTTGATGATTTTTAGTAGATAGTTACTATTACTGAACAAATAAAACTACAAAAGACACACACTGAATTCTTATAAAGCAAAACCATTGCAGCTCAGGCTTCTCTTCAAAGTCCCAGGACACTGACACTGGAATAAATCGAGTATATTTTTCAGTATTGTCATAAGAGAATCATTTGAGAGGAACTTAGTTTGCAGGTTTATACAGAAATTCAAGCTCCATTTTCTCAGAACGCCATAGAATGTTTTCTCTCATCTTAATGCAGTTACCAAGAAGAGCACAAAAGACAACCAGTCCTCCTCTGGCAGTAGTGAGTTGGAAGAGGTAGCAGTGAGTCTGTATGAAGAGCTGGCTGTATTCTGGCCATAACCACAGTGTTTGCAGTCAAAACATAGTGTTGATACTCTCTTATCCTATTGTTGATATAGTTTTCCCCAGTATGGACTTAATAAATGATGAAAAAAGGCAGGAACATTGACATCAGTGTCAGCAAGGAAGGTATGGGATTGACTGCTCTTCTTTCTTTGTTCCAGAATTCCAGCAGTGCTTCGAAGAACTTGTCTTTCAGTTGTGACAAAGGATCGAGGCAAGTATTTCTTTCGTATTTTGTGTAGTAGTGTCATGTAATGCTGTGGTGGGTTTCGGTTTTCTTTGTGGTCGTGATTTCTGCGAGTTCAGTCTTCTGCAAGACATGTCCTGCTATGCAAGGGCCATTTTTTAGAATCCCTGTCTGAGAAAACAACTGGGTGTATTTGCTGAGCATACTTTTAACTTAATGACTGTAATCTTCTGATTATTCTATTAAGAAGGACAAGGTAAGGTACTTGTTTGTACCCTCAACCTGGAAAAATAGAAGTTAGAGTAAACAGTGTCTTTAGATAACCTGTGAGATTAATTGCATTACATTTATATCTGTTGCAGTTTGGTGACTGGTTTTGAACTTCGCTGTTACTCAGAGCAGATTTCAAGGTGGTATCTATCTGCAATGTTTTACAGATCACTTGTGAATCTACCAATTTGTAAAGCATTTGCAGAATTCTACAGAAAGAGATTTGTGCAGACATAAGTACCCTTATGTTTTCTGTTTAACTCCCAAATTTGTTGCACTAGTGCTTGTCAAAGTTGCTTGTATTCATTTTACTGTTTTTTGGTGTTAGTCATTGCAGAGATTTTTTCACTATAGTTTTGATGTGAAGAACTGATGTTTGGCTAACTCCATTTGTGTATTAAACTGAATAATTTGAGCTCTGTAGGCATTTAATAGATTGTAATTGTAATGAGTGTGTTGGAAACATCAGATGCTTGACTGTATGAGTCCAAGTTGCAGTTTCTTCTCATTAATATGCTAGGTTTGTTCTTATCTGCTTTGCTCTGACTGCCACATCTAATTTCTTCACAGAAGTGCAGACTTTGATCACATTATGGAGGAAGGCTATGAACTTGACCTCACTTACATCACAGAGCGGATCATCGCTGTATCCTTCCCTGCTAGCTGTTCTGAGGAAACTTACCTCCACAATCTACAAGATGTGACCCGAATGCTCAAATCCAAACATGGAGATAATTACTTGGTATGTGTAGCATCAGTCTTTTGTGATACATCGTCTTCTGTCCTGCGGGAAGACCACTTGTATGTCCACATATACAATTATAAACTTGAAGTCACTCATCTGAAGTCTCTTTGGTCTACCTTTACAGCTTTGCAAGCAAGAGCAAGATTTTTCAGTAGTGTTTTAAGCTGTTAAGCAGGTACAGATGTTAAAAGCACTTTTCTGCTGGTCAGCACTGCAGTCTCTGCTGTGATAATACATACCCAAATGTTGTAGAATAATTGCTCTGACTGTTTTCATTGTCCAAAGCATGCTTTTAAAAGTTACACACCCTGCAATGTGCAATGCGTTCTTTTTTTTCTAGCAGCCAGCTACCTCTAGGTCCTCAGCTGGGCATCTGATGGTCTCTCACCATCATGTCTTGGCTGTCTCTACTGCACATTGTGAAACAACATAGAAGTATGGCTGCTGTTTGTGTGTTCTGTCCAGCTCTTTCTCATTAACTTGATTTAGATGCATTTTTTCCTGCTTTTTAGTTCTATAGGAAATTAAGCTGTAAGCAAATCTATAATGAGCTCTGTGTGCAGGTTTGTTTATTTATTTTTAAATGATGATACAAACTGTTAATCTCATGTGCTGTTTTCTGGCTAGTGCATCTAAACCATATGGCATGTATTGTCTCATCTTGTTCTGTGAAGGTGAATTTAAAACAGGGCCAGTGTTTTATTTACTTTTTTTTCTACTCTCTTTTTAGTTAGCATGTGTAAACTATTAAAATCAAATCCATGGCTTCAGGAGCATGAATTTGACTCATGGTGGAAATGAGTTTCTGGAGAGATTCCACCTAACGATTTAAATACATATTTAAATACATTATTATTTGCTCACAAACTGAGGTGTCACAGATGCATTATGAACTAGCTGTTGTTCTCAGGATGCACTTGTAATACTTTGTAATGTGGTCTGATGTCCTCAACATGCTGCCTTCCATCAGATGCTGGTAGCTTGTAAGGCACAAGATAGTAATAGTTTGAAGATAAACTGTATGTAAGCTTTACTAATTCAAATTCACTTGTTCTCCGTGGCCTTTCCCATGCAACAGCAGTGCTTTTGGTATTTGTGAAATAAGCTTGTAGTCTCAGTCCAATTAAATCTCACCAATGCCTGTTTGTATTACAAAAATCTGCCATATGGTAAGTCTTGTTTAAGGTGCCCTCTAAGTGAGATTGCAGTCAGTTTCTCTTGCAAAGTTTGGATCTGTGGGGTTTGTTGGTTTTATCTTAGTTTTGTTTTATTTATATTCTAATGAATACTTTGGAGTACTTTTTGGTCAAAATAAGGTTTGATGCCATCTGTCCCAAGCATGTTTCTGCAAATTTGCAAGCTAACCTGGGAAACGACAGCCAAGTTGTATATCCGGAGAGCTCATTTTAAAACTGTCTTCTGTTTCTCATGTTTCAAGGAGCCCTTCAGTCTGCTGAAGAGGCACATGTATAGCAGCCTTTCTTTATGTTAATTTAGCAGTCTGTCTCTTAAATAGTTCATTATTAAGCACTAAGTGCATGATAACTTACTGTCTAACAGAAGAGTTGGAAGATCTTGCAGGCTAAGCTGTAGTTAAATAGCTATGCCGTGTCTTCCCTGTGAAGTTTTGACAGAACAATGTTTTCTTGCCAGGCACTCAAATTCAAGTATTTAAGACTGTACCACCCTAATGAACTTCTCTTTGTTAATTCTTATGTCCTGCACTTCTTTTGCATGGTGCCCAGGTATCTCAGTATATTTCTGACTAAAATAAAGCCATGTGAAATAAATAAAATGTAGCAGAATGTTAATTGTCCTTTTTCAAAATGTGTATTTAGTTTCATTGTATAATAACTGAATACCTAAAATACATTTGTTGGTGCTATCTGACTTCAAATGTTCATTTAGTTTAGTAAAACAGTAGGCAAACCTGAAGCCTTACCACTGTAGTTTCTTGTAATTATCATGTGCTTCAAATACAACTATTAACTACATAAATTTGGAAGACTTGATGATTGATATTTTTTTCTTTCTTTCCGAACAGGTATTAAACCTCTCAGAAAAGAGATATGACCTTGCCAAGCTTAACCCAAAGGTATTGGTTGACTTCCATAACATGCCTCTCTTTCTAGTGTTAAATACAATTTAAATGGCCTGATAAGCACTGAAGCTGTGCAAGTGTTGATATATGGAGTAAGAGAACAACTTTTGGAAGATGATAGGAAACCCCCCGTGTCCCTTTTATTTTTCCCAAGTTCTGTGTTGCGTCTCTTAGGTCTGTGCTTTGCGTAGCTGTTTCTGTTATATTCTTAGACTTTGCACACAGGGCCCAAAGCCCATTGGGACTACTGAAAAATACCTGTTGAGTGATATAAATTTTACTCCAAGTACACTTTCTTTGTGCAGTCACAGGATGCTAGGGGTTATATACTGTAATGTACAGTCTGATACCCGAAGCTAGTGAACTTGGTTCGGATATAGACTTCCCTTCTGTACTACCTTTTCATAGTTGCTTCTCTGCACAATAGAGACATAAGGAAGGGAGCTGTTGATGTCTGTGTTTTGTTCTTCCTCACCAGTTGTTGTATTTGTTGTAAAAAATGATGTGCAGGTACTCTTCAGCAGCTATTGTAAGACCAGAGTAGCACAGATGTATACTTATAGCAGTAGATTTACAGGGATATATGCTACTTGAAGGAAAATATGAAAAGAACTCTTAATTTTGACCTTTTGAATGCTTTATGGATCATGAAGGATTTAAGTTGTTCATGCTTACAGCTTTTGTTAGGGTTAACTATGCATCTAATATAGTGACTAAAGTTGAATCGAAAATATGAAGCAAATTTTGAGATGTTAAATCTGTTGCACATGAAGGAAATAAATTGCAAATTAAATAAAAACAATCAAAAAATACTGAACCAGGCCAGTTAATATTCTTAGTTCTAATTTTGACCTTCTAAATATTTTACTGTTATAAAATACCTGAATTTCTAATTGAAGATTCTTTAGGAAATCAAGCTTCAGAAATGTTGTCACTTGTGAATTGTTGGTGTGTTTTGGGAAGAGTTGTTTTGTTTGTTTGTTTGTTTGTTTTTATAAAAGTAGTAGTATCTTAAAAAAACCCCAAACAAACAAATCTCTTCTTCCCCTTAAGAAACCTGTCCTCATATTTTAGTTACAACATGGCATTTGAATGACATCATTATATGGAGTTGGAAAAAATATGGAGATTCTTCTCTGCCAGAGTTATTTGAAGCCGGGTTTTAATATGAAGGGTTAGGGTCAACGTGTTTCTTTTGACTGTTACTTGTTTAATTGCAGATTATGGATGTGGGGTGGCCTGATCTCCATGCTCCACCTCTTGATAAGGTGTGCACCATCTGCAAGGCTATGGAGTCATGGCTGAACAATGATCCTCAACATGTCGTGGTGATTCATTGCAGAGTAAGTAAGCTTTGTGTATACATATCACCTATCAGTTTGTATTCATTTCCAAAATCTTGTCCTTTATTCTTAACTCATATCAAAAAAATTAAAAAAGAAGTTTCGTCTGTTTACCGTGTTGGAAACAGTAGAACAAATCTTCCGTTGATTTAAATAAGCTTAAATCAACTGACCTTGCATGCTTGTTATATACAGAGTGTTTTGAACAGATGGACCCAATTTCAAAGCAGTAGCGATTTCAAAATGGGTCCATCTTTTTGAAAGACCCTGTATTGCTTTTTATGATAACTAAGCTTCTAGCCTCTGCTCTGGGTATAATGTACAGTGATGTTAGTTCACTTCCTTCAAAAGTCATTGCTACTCCCATGAGCGTATTTAGAAGCTTGAAGTTTTTCCAGCTCAATAGCAAACTCACTAGAAGCTCTTTATGTTCTATGACATTCTGTGACATTTTGTTGTGGGCTAAGGATAGGTAACGTATCATGAATCAGCCCTTTAGACTGTTGTATGGTTGTAGGATATGAGGGCATTGAGTACCTCTGGTAGTTCTGACAGGTTCTAACTGCTAGCGTCAGTGCAGTGCCTTACAGCAAAGTTGCCATTGTGCAGTGTCACTTCTTCTCCTTGCTTGCTCACTATGAAGAGGAATGAAGAGAAATCTTAATTGTATACAGATAAAATGAATTCAGAACCAAGTTGGTAGCTGTGCTGGTGACACTTCAGGCAAATCTGTCTCTACTATATCCCTGTCAGATGTTACTCTAAATGGAATGAGGGTGATAATGGGACCAGAACTTCAAGTCGTTTTGTATAGTCCCCAGTCCTGAACTGCTTGCAGGCAGAATGCCATGATTGTATGAAACTCTATTGAATTCTTACTAGTTGCAGGACTGCAGCCAGGAGAATGGCCCATACCTGAGGAAAAGTATTCCTAGGTATTTTTATTACAAATTGTTATTGCTCGTTGTTGATGAATACCTTTCAGTAATGACTTTAAAAGTTTCCAGCCATGAAGACAGATACAGCTACTTGTATCAGCTGAGAGGCTGAAATTGTTTTCAAATCTGTGGCAATTACCACTTGGTAAATTGTACTGAATTTATGTCATGTAAATGACTTAACAAGATTTTGGAACATTTTAAAAATGTATCTATATAAAAATAAGTAGTAGTTGTTATAAATATCAGGTGCTGCAGAGGTAAAAATGCCCAAACCTGTCAGAAACTCATATGCTTTCCACAATTGGTATTTTATAGCATTTCATGCCAGATATCACCACATCATCTAGACTTGTCTTGAATGATCTCTGGAAAAAAAGTAATATAAAATTAGAATAGTTGATGGAATGTTTCTACTAGTGGTCAAGATTTTTTTTTTTTAAAATAATTTCCTCTCAGCCAGTAAGACTTGACAGGCATGCACATGGAAATCCTACTTGGTGTTTTGTCACTTGTCAGCCAGCTTGCATAGACAAATAAGCTGCTGTCCATCATTACCAGAACCCAGGAGATGCTTGAGCAAAAGGACTCTCTGAATCTCCTGTCTTCAGGTTTTGTTTAGTATGGGTCTTAAATAAAATAATGCCCAATAATGTAATAAATAAGTTATCGTTCTCTTTTTGCTAATACAGGGAGGAAAAGGAAGAATAGGCGTAGTCATATCATCATATATGCATTTCACCAATGTTTCTGCAAGGTAAGTTGTAGATAATGCATATTCTGGTTTTTTTACAGTTAAGGAAACATCAGAAAAAGATGCCTTTTAATTGTAGTACTGTTTGTCAACTTACTGTTTCTCGTGTTTTCCTCCCAAAGAATCTTGGAGCATGTCTTAAAACAGCCTGCTTTCATGACTGAGTTTTCTTGTCCTGCTTTCAGCAGCAGGTTGGACTAGGTGGTACCCTAAGGTCCCTTCTAATCTGAGATATTAAATGATTCTGTGGGAAAAGTCTCTAAAGAATCTTTTGAGATGAATGGAGAACTGCGTGAGAAACCATTTTGATATAATACCACCATCTTCATTCTATTACACCCATCTATTTGCCACATCTATCAAGTTGCCTCTTTTGAGGCAGTGAGAAACTATTCCTAAAGCAGTTAAGGAAGACAGTAGTTAGAATCTGAAATTGGTGTTTGAACAGGGAATTCCAAGATGCTGATCAAAGTGCAGAATGCAGTTTAAGAAATAATCTAGACTTTATCTTGAATCTTGAAGTCAGTTCAAACCATAGGTGTCTGATCACTTGGTTTTAATTGTTTCTTTTAGAATGCTCAAATTATGAAATGACAATTGACAATTTACGTCAACAAAGTTAAATTTTGATAAATAGTCTCAAAAGGATGAAATGTGTTTTGTTTTGGATTTTTGGTTTGGTTTTTAATCAAATTGTTTTCACTTGGTCTCTTTTGTATATACACATATATAAATGTATTGAAATTAAAATGCACTGTAAAGGCCATGTTTAAATCAAATTTGGTTCTGAATTCACACCAGTCTGTCAGTAATAGATTTGATCCAATACTGCAGTGGATGAAGTCCTGAATCACTATAGGCTGATGGCAAATTACTCATGGATTTCAGTAAAACTAGCATCTCAGAAAATAATGTGTTCTCTCTGGTAAGCCTGATCAACAGGTAATTGTAGGCTAAGAAATTAAGTGCACTATGCACATCAATATATGCTGAAAAGAATAAATACATACATCTTCAAGTAGTAATTGGAACAGTGCTAGAATTTTACAATATTTGGTTGACATGTATTGTGAATGGCAAAAACTGTCAAGTGAGGATAGTACAGTACTGTGTTTTGACTCAGTGTTGCAATATTATGTCATCCTTCAAGGTGGTACCTGGCTATAAATATGTTTAAGTAATGCCATACGGAACAACATCTGGATGTGATTGTAAAGCCCAGTGATGAAAGGTGTCTTCTTTTACCCCAAACAAATTCAGGATTCCTCTGGGAGGAGAGAGTTTAGAAGTCTGACTTTAAATTTCTGGATATCTGTCAGCTCCTATCAAAAACTTAGATTTTTTATGTACGAATGAGTTTGGGCAAGTTTCACAGCTAGGATTTGTATATCCCTAGCATTATCAAGACTCTTAAATGGTACATGGCAACCTTACAGAAGCAGAAATTATCACAGATGTTACTGCTGAAGGTGCCAGCTGCTGTGTCAGGAACAGCTTTCAGAAAACATTGTGGATGTTCATGCTAAATAAAGTTCCTAATTGTCTGCAAGCACATGGCAAAAAAAATCTAGTCTTCATGAAAAAGCCTTATGATGCAAACCTCTTTTGGTTAAATGTTATAAATACCTGTTTTTCTCATTTAGAAAGAATAAGGTGTCATCAAATTTCATGAGGGCAAACAGAACTCTTTGTGATCATTGGTAAACTCTGTTTTAACCAGTGCTAGCAGTCTTTGGCGAGTTGAGTGGGTTGCCTAAATTCTGGGTGGTAGTGTGGGTGAAAATGTTTGAAGATGTATGATGGGCTGGGTTAAGAACAGAGTATTTGGGTCAAGGATATTCTAAGCACACAGTATGTAATCTTTAACATCCATGAAGAAAAGGCATGACTTTACAGCCTGCTCCAGCACCCTGTCAAGACAATCAGTAACTGATTAATATTTGGAAAAGATATAAATTCCATTTTTAACCTGACATGCATATTATACTTTTATATTTTTTTTTCCTCAGAACTTATTCAGGTAGAACTAGATATATAAAATTTAGAATTTGAGATTCCGGCATCTAATTTTTTTGAAACTTCTGCTTTTTTTATGTCCCGATGTTAATTAACACTATCAGCTACATCTGTTAAGAGACGCACTGGTTTTTTTCTGTATAGATATGACAGAATCAGCCTACATTATTACTTACCATATGTGATTAACAGCATTCTTACTGATTTTTGGCACTTCTATTTCTTTTTTTTCCTATATCCTTTTGCTTTCCTCTGCACAGGTACAGAAGACTCACATCAGAGCCATTCTGGATAAAGAATGGAAGAAAATATATTTTACTGAATATGTTGCTCCTTAATTGTGCATTTGAAGAGTTTGTGGTTGTCTGATCAAACACATTTCTTTTTCAAAGATTAACACTTTTATTTTAAACATTGATCATGGCTCAGGGCACAGGAAACAAAAGACGGAATGAATTATTTGACTGCTTAAATGGTCCTCTAGCCCAGCATCCTTTATACCTCATGTACTGTACTGCAGTCAGAGCTGGACAGTGGTTTTCATCTCAATAATGTTGCTGCTTCCTTTTTAAAAAGAGAAAAAATTTGTATTTCACAGAGAGAACTCCCCAGTGGAACTCTTGGGAAATTATGGCAAGTATTCTTCTTTTGCAGCCTGAGCCACTTGGCTTTGCTAAAGTTTATTGCATTATGGTTATGACATATTCACATTGGAAGTACGCAGTCCAGTTAATTGAATAAGGGAGTAGCTGCTTTGCCTCAGGAGGGAGACTGCCTTAAGGTGTGGAATCATAGAATCACAGAAATGAGGAATGAGAAGGTGTCAGTGGAAAAACATTCTTGTCTGACCTGTAAGTGCCAGAGTTACTAGTTAGGTGCTTCCTTCTCTTTTTACTTGCTTTTCTGTGCTTTTTCCTTCCAAATATTTTGGCATATTTCAAGCAGTAACCTGTTTAATCTCCAAGATAACCCCAAGCTGAATTAACATGGTATTTGTGTATCTGTTTTGACAGTGCTGATCAGGCGCTGGATAGATTTGCTATGAAGAAATTCTTTGATGATAAAGTTTCAGCTTTAATGCAGCCATCCCAAAGAAGGTATTTAACTTATTTCTAATTCATACCAATAAGAAGTGTCATCATTATCTTCTGCCCTCATCCCTTGTTCCCCCCCTGCTGTGTGAAGACTGTTCTCAGAAGATCCTCCAGTGATTTCTGAACTCTCAGCACTTTATCTTATGTTAATATATTCCTTGATTGATGAGATCTCTCCTTCAGTTCCTGCACGTAACCCAAGATAGATAAGACCTTTTGTACTGCACTGTTATCTACATGTATTCTTACTGCATTGTTTGTTAACAAAAAGAGATGTCACAATCTATTTCTCAATTGCTCCAACTCATTTTTCTGTGGCATAAGTGTTGTATATGGAATGGGTGTTGATTAGTGTGCAATAAAGATCTTATTACCACTTGTTTGGACGATTATGCCTCTGTCCCATGTCCATGCTAGTAAATGAAAGCAGGCATTATTTATTCAGTCTATCTGAATGTCTTACCTTTTCAGTCTGTCTGCATAATAAGGTTGAGTTAGGACTCCAAGTAAGCAGTTTGGAAAGTGAAAAGTTCTGGGGTTCATATTTACCTCATTCAATGACACATAATGAAGGATTCATTACCAAAAGAGATTGATATCCATCAGACAAGTAATTGTGATACAGGTGAATCTTCTTTTGGAAACATAAAATATCACCTGTTTTTGATTTCATAGTTACTGTTCTTTTTGATCTTAATCAGTGTGTATACGGTATGTTTTTTGGAAGTTGTTGAAAGGATAAGGCTTTGCTAGTAATTTAACTAGAAAATAAGTAGTAACAATTAGCATAAGGCATTTTGGTTCTGTTAATCTCTTAATAAGAAAAGCTTTTCTGTTACTTCTTGAACCCATTTGGTGCCCTGCCCCTTGAAAAGTAGTAACACAGCATTCTGTTGGTTTTGGTTTTGTTTGGTTTTGTGTGTTGTCGGTTGGTTGGTTTGTTTGTTTTTCCGGTCTTATGCTTGCATATATCGCATTTTAATAGGGGTTTGAGAGTGGCACCCACCAGACACACAGGTGTGAACTGTAGGAGCAAAAGAAAATAGATGTTCTTAATCTCCCCATGGAGAAGCGTTATGCACCAGGTATATTTCCATGAGTGGCAGGGACCCTCACAGCAGTGTCTGTGACTTGTGCAGGTTTTACAGCCATGTTGACAGAAAGCTTCAGTAGCTACTAACTTAGGTGATCTGTATGTGAGCCCTAAAGCTACAGATGAAATCGATGTAAATGGTGGTATCTAGCTTTCTTACCCTCCTCAAGGACACTTGCTTAATTCTTCTGGAGGTGGGGGCATGAAGACTTAGGGAGGCTCAGTTCTCCTCCTGACTGATGGAATTAGCATCTTTGCTCAGCAGCACTGAACTTGAGCTGTTCTTAGCGTCTGCCAGACATACGTGTAAGGTACTTCGGAGTGTCACTCTCCATGAGAAACAAAGGAGGTTTTCCAAACCATTTGTCAGAATCATTCTCCTCTTGAACCTGGCCTTTCCTGCCTTTGCCTGGCCTGGCAGTGGCTACTAATCCAATTGCACAGAAAGGAAAACCAAGTTTGTAATATCTGTGGGTAATTTTATAATCCTTTTTTGATTCCATTTTGATCAATTAGTGGCCTGAATCACCTTTTAAATGTGCTTTTCCTCTGGAGCCATTCTTGGATAATTAATTAGCGATGTCCTTGTTAAAATCCAGTTGATATATAAACAGGTATAATTTAGGTGAGTATCAAAATTATAAAACTTGAAAATATACCCATTATTTGTATTTTTAAACTTTTCCTCCAATAAGTTTTGTCCAGAAAAAAATAAATTGTGGCCTTTAAGTGCTTCAGTCCTGAAAATATCACTGCTGGTTGGATGCTGTAGCAGTGGAAAGAAAAGCAGCTATAGATCACATCTCCTGTTCTGAATCCATTCTGACAATACTTTAAATAGATACTTTATTCTTAGATAAGCAGTTGAAGGTTTGCCTGACTAAGAACTACAGATACAGGCCTTTCATGTTTAAAAAAGTTTTCATAAATCATCATGATAAATCTTCAGACATGATTCTCAAAAATAAGCCAACTGCCTATAAGCCTTTTAAGTGCACTATCTTGAGAAAGGCATTCAAAAATTCAGTTGAATTTTTTGAATAATTAAAACCAGGTAGCAGTAGAGAGAAGATGTTCAGACTGAGAGATGACTGACAAAGTGTTTTACCGCACTGTTTTTTTTGTCACATATATGTGAAAATTCGTAAATGTGTGCTTTTGATGTACCAGATATTTTCAGAAAGACTGAAGAAGGAAACCAAAAAGTAATGTTGTCTTTTCTTAACATTTCAAAGTAAAGTGAGCTTTGCTAGCTGTCTATAAAATGAAACCTATTTGAAACCACCATGGCCCCCTGTTTACAGGAGTAGTAAAGCTGTCATTGTTGGGCAGGATATCTTTAGTTGTGCTGTTAGCAGGTGCCAGCAGTAAGGGATGAGATCTGTGCATAAAGTGGGGAAAAGAGTTGGTTTTCTTTTTTCTGTGCATTCCTGAGAGTGAAGTTAAATGAAGGTTGTGTCATGGGCATGGAAGAAAAAGGGACTCAAAGCCATTAGAAAAATTAGAGGGGACTGATGTCCCTTGGTTATTTAAGCAGATAGAAGGAATTTGTTTAACATACGCTGCAGTGATGTTCATTTGCATGTACTTGCTCATGAGCTTATGACCAACCCAGATGTTAAATAGCAGAAATATAATGATTTTCACCTTGCTATGGTAGTTTTACTCTGTTTAGTGCCGAGTGAGATCACTTCTCATTATGAAGATGTTATTTGTCTGCATTGGCCTTAGCTAAGATTTCTGACAAGTGCACTTCACTGTAGATGGGAGTGGGACCCATGTCAGGCTGCGACAGAAGCTAATGGAGACCTTCACTTGCAGCTAGCAATGTGTACCAAAATGACTGACTTTACTATCGCTGCTAGTTCCTTTCTTATTTAGTGATGTAAGTAACTAAAATGAAGACATCAACAACAGCAGTGTAACAGCCATGGGTTTAATGAAGTGGTAAATTAAAGTGTCTTTTCATGCTATTTTGTGAAGATTAGTCTTTTGGAGTTATGTGTAATGTCACAATGCTATTCACTACCCCTGGCCTAGAAATAGTAATGTGTAAAGGATGTAGTTCCCTGATAGGTTGCATTACTGGTTTTGTTTAATTCAGATAAATTTTGTATTTTTAGATACGTGCAATTTTTAAGTGGCCTTCTCTCCGGATCTGTAAAAATGAATGCAACTCCTCTTTTCCTGCACTATGTTATCCTTCATGGCATCCCAAGCTTTGATGCTGGGGCAGGTAAATTACCTACCTTTTCCTGTACAAGTGTAGGCTCAAAGTATTGTTTTGTTTTGGAGCTTTCTAGAAAACCTGCATGAACCTCAAAGTAGAGTTGATGTTCCTTGATATCAGTCCAAATATTCCCTATAAAGGAGCCAGTAGAAGGGAAATATCCTAAGAGTAAAAATTACAGCAGGTGAAATAAAATTCTTGTCCTTTGTAAAATGAAAAGTTGATACTATTAATGTCTGCCTAGTTTCTGAACAGTTGTGATCCCAGTCCCTGCAAAAGAGCTGAGAGGCTGGTCAAGTTTCACAGTCATTTCTTCCTTGTTTAGGAAAAAAAGTAGAAAAGCCATTTAGGTATGGTGCACTTCTAAGGTGTTCTGCTATAATAAGTCGCTTTAAAATTAAAGCGCTAAACCATATTGTGCTAGAGCATGGTAAAGGAGTATAACTATTTTTTTATCATCCAAGAGTTCAATAGCACCTGTCTTTGAAATGTTATCAGCATAATTTGCAATCTTCCATTGTCATTGTTGTTTAGTCTGATTTTATTTCTAAAATAACTGTTTCAATACAGTTATTATAATACAAGATATTGTTTGTAGAAAGAAATTTAAGGGACTTACAAGCTTCGGAAAAAAAACTGTAGATCAGGTATTTTGTTTCATTTTGAAAATGCTTTTTACTTTGTTTTGGTATTTGGTTTTGTCTGGTTTGTTTTGGTCATTCTCTTTCCTAAATAATTTTGTTTTCCTGCAGAAAATGTGGGAGGGAAGGAAAACAGACATTTATAAGGAGCAAAGTGTTCCTTCTTTCTTCTGTTACTGAATTCCTTTGAAGTCCCCTCCTCCCCAATTCAGAACCAGTCTGAAGATGTGGAAAAAGTGGCTTTTTCATAAAATACAATCAAATATTCTTTTGAGGGAAAATGAATCTGTCAAAGCCAGTTTCGCTTTGGAGGATACTTTGATGGTCAACGTGCTGCTTGTGTGCCACTTCGCTCAGTCTGGATGTCCGTGAAGCTTCCTAGTTGTAATATTCAGTTAAAGGAAAATACTTACAAAACAGTCTTTTCTGTTGACTTCTTTTCAGCTTTCCGGCCTTTTCTGAAGTTGTACCAGGCTATGCAACCAGTTTATACGTCTGGAATATAGTAAGTCATAAGCATTTTGCTTTGTTTGAAATCAGGTTTAATTCTCATAATTGCAGAAGTACATAGTATTTTTTTCTTTTTTTGTTTCTTTAAACCATAAATCTTATTTTTCGTTTCTCTCCTGTTAAGTAGCGTAGGACCAGAAAATCAGAGCCGAATCTGCATTGCTATAGACCCTGCCCAGCTTTTGAAGGGAGATATTATGGTAAGTTAATTGTATGGAATGAAAATCTAGTACTGTGCCATTTAGACCTGATTTGTGTTCTTGTAAAAAAATTAAATTGAGCAAATGGTTGCAGACATACTACAGAAGGGGTTATTAAGTTAATTTAGTCATCATTCTTGAGTTTTATAGGAATCAGAATTCCTGTAAAACTCAAACCAGAATATTTTAAGAGTCAAAACAATTGCTCTCAGCGTTCCCATTTCATAGCACCACCAAGTGCTGTAAGGCCAGTATCGCTATTTTCTTTACAAAAATTGCTTCAGGGAGTGTTTGTAACTTGCCATTAAAATACCCTTGTCCTGTAACTTGGCAGACAACATGCACAGTTGTAAAACTGTATGCTATAAAAAAAGTACATAACTAATTCTAAATTGTTTTGGGATTCAAAAAGGTGTGATACCAAAGAAAAGCTTTCTAATTCTACAAGCGCAATTCAGTATTTAGAAAGTAATTTATGCACACTAATATAGTGCATGTAATTCCCTATGTGCAAAGCATAAGTATGGTTGAATTGCAGCACTATTATTTTAAATCTGCTTTCTCTCTTGCTTGTCATACACATTATGCACAGAGAAAGTAAGGAAAGATGGTTGCTGTGCCTTTCAATTTGTTAAATTAAGAGGACAGAAGAACATGTGGTATAAATGGTGGGGGGAAATATTTTCAGAAAATGTTCCTGACCTGTTGCTTGTAGGTTTCAGAATGGTCTTATATGTAGTACTTCGAGAAATGTTGGACCTCAATGTAAGGAGTCCTTGATATGAGATTCTTTCCTTCCCCTTCTCCCTTTCCCCTTCTCCCTTTCCCCTTCTCCCTTTCCCCTTCTCCCTTTCCCCTTCTCCCTTTCCCCTTCTCCCTTTCCCCTTCTCCCTTTCCCCTTCTCCCTTTCCCCTTCTCCCTTTCCCCTTCTCCCTTTCCCCTTCTCCCTTTCCCCTTCTCCCTTTCCCCTTCTCCCTTTCCCCTTCTCCCTTTCCCCTTCTCCCTTTCCCCTTCTCCCTTTCCCCTTCTCCCTTTCCCCTTCTCCCTTTCCCCTTCTCCCTTTCCCCTTCTCCCTTTCCCCTTCTCCCTTTCCCCTTCTCCCTTTCCCCTTCTCCCTTTCCCCTTCTCCCTTTCCCCTTCTCCCTTTCCCCTTCTCCCTTTCCCCTTCTCCCTTTCCCCTTCTCCCTTTCCCCTTCTCCCTTTCCCCTTCTCCCTTTCCCCTTCTCCCTTTCCCCTTCTCCCTTTCCCCTTCTCCCTTTCCCCTTCTCCCTTTCCCACTTTCCATCCCCATTCAGTGTAGTATATTGTTCTTTCTTTCACTGAAAAATGGAGAAACGGTTTTTAAATATGCATTTATAAATTGATGTACTCTGGAAGTTTGGGACAGTTTCAATTTGAGGAAGACTTGTTACTCATCAGAGGACTGTTGGTGCCTAAAGAAATGGAATAGGTCACACAAGAAATCAGTCTGAGACAAATATCTCTCAAATGTGTGTTTAAAATGAAAGATGAGCCTATAACTTTTCAGTAATGCTTGCATCATTTTAAAAGAGATCAACGTCGTTTATTACATGCTATTATTGGAGATAATTGTTTTGAACAAGCCAGCATCTTATTCAGCATGGTAGTATTTTGTAAACAAAGGCTTCAGTTTTGAATATTTTTTTCACTATGTCTAAGCAAAACCATCAGTGATTTCAAGAAAAATCTGTAGAATGTTCTGCCTCTGACTCCAAAAGGTTTAACTACTTGAAGTGCATGGCTTTAAAGGGGTGGGGAAGAAGTCTTTCTTGTCTTAGGTTTAGATGCACTGATATCTGTAAATGCATACAGGTATTTCCCTACATATTACAGTGGCTTGCATTAATTCTTGGATATGGCATCAGAAAGTAGAGGAGTCAGAATTCAAAGTTAAGCTTAGAGCTCATTGAAATATAGATGTACACTGTTACTGATTGTAGAGAGGCCAGATTTTCATAAACAATTACAATTCTACCTAAGTAAGTTGTTTAGCATATGCTAAGTTAAAATTATTCAGGGCTGTTATTTTGAATTAGAAGGTAGAAGGAAGCAGGAACTATGTAGTTCTCTGAACTGGCCCAGATTCAGTGTTGTTATAAACACAATTATGCAAAAGGTAGCAGCAGCAACTGTGCAAAGCCAAAACTCCTGACAAGTTGGAGGATAAAATGTATTGTTCAGGTATTTAGTCTTCTGTGTCTTCAGAAACTCTCATGTATAATCCATATATAAAAATAATGTGATTGTTGAAAAAGCTAAAGAAGTTAATATTTTAA
The DNA here is from genome assembly GCF_036013445.1 of Caloenas nicobarica. Classification (NCBI taxonomy): domain Eukaryota; kingdom Metazoa; phylum Chordata; class Aves; order Columbiformes; family Columbidae; genus Caloenas; species Caloenas nicobarica. Next base: position 63,261,216 of record NC_088246.1, on the reverse strand, counting down.
CACAAAATTGTGGAGGGATGTATATAACCTTAAAAAAGCTCTTCAGTCTTTCAAGCTTCTTTTTGCTTACATAATGTAATTAAATAGAATTACCACAGTTACTTTCAGGCTGATTATATATTTTGACACAGGTTAGTTCTGATATCTTTCATCTGGGGCTCTCTTAATCCCCTTCTGTCCATTTTTCACTTCTGGACAAACTTGCAGTTTTCATCCCTTATAATGGTGTTTTGCCTTTACATAGAGTTACTGGGCATTATTTTTTAATCAAGCAGTGTCTTAACTGTTTTTCCTACCTTATATTTTGGTAATTGAAGGGACTGACTTATGGCCATGGTTCTAGCGAAAAGCTGCTGGTAGTTGTACTAAAAGGAAGTAAATCCCTTCAATCGGTAGGGGTTAGTAAACTGTTAATTTCAGTGGATGTGCAGCACTGTTTGAAGTAAGAAGCAAATACTATTTTACCTGTTATTACCACTATGCTGTAGTGTATGTATTTTAAAAAACAACCAACCAACTAACCCCAAATCCTCACTTTCAGATGAAATGATGCTTACTTGCATAGAGAATCTCCCAGCCTTTGTAAAGGGTTAGGAATATGTGGTTTGTGTAGAGAATGCCTGAAAAGAAAACATCTCTGATATATGGGCTGAAGTATTTCAGTTGTCCTGTGTGCCAGGTATATGGTCAGTGCTGATTAGCTTATGGAATTTAAGACATCATGGAGTTACTATAATGAAGGGTAGGGAGGAACAGTTTATGTTAGATTTTTCAGATCCTCTAGTGAGAAGAATTTCATAACTATGTTTTAATCCAAGCTTTCAGAAGCATCTCTCTTAAACCCATACATTTTTCTTGTATTACTTCAGTTTGAATAACTTTTTTCTCTTCAGTAATTCATTATCTTCTGCCTAGAACACTTTTCTCAGTCTGCCTTAAGAAAAAGTCATTTTTGTTGTCTTTTTAATGCATTTCAGTAATACCTGCTTTATCATAAAATCCTGACATCATCAGGATACTATAGTAACATTTTTAGTCCTGGGACTAAGATTACCAAAATGTGTATGTATTCCTGTAAGAATGCTGAGTGGCTTTGTATTACAGTTGACTCAACAGAATTAGTAGCTAAAATATCCATAGGTCTAGTCCAAGGGAATGTGATGTTAGAGAGTAGCTGTATTGTGTTCACTTTTAGATGCTGAAATTCATACTAGATCTTATTTTTACAGAGTTCTATGTTGTTCTAACGAAGGTGTCAAAACTGCTACCAACTTCCCACACTAATATAAAACAAGATCCTGTCATCACTAGAGTAGGTTTTTTTAAAAGCCCTCAAATAGATGTAATCAGCTTGCAGGCTTGCTTCTAAGAACTCTGCATATTCTTCAGTTATTTTGAAATGAGTGTGCTATAATTCAGTTTTACATTAATTTGGTACTGTGAAGAAGTATGGATACAAGTCAGCATTCCAACATTGTACTGACAAATGTTGTGATTTTGAATCATAATCTACTGATTGCTGACTGATAGTGATGAAAATAGCAATTATTATTTTTACACATCTAGAACGATCTTGCCTTGGGCCTTTATAATTTTAAAGGATCTAATAACACATACCCTGCTTGTCACAATATCAGAGATGTCTGCAGTAAATTGTGCTGTGGCTGCTTTACTTAGCAACTAATGCATACACACACGTTTGTTCAGGTTTGTAAGAAATTACTTCCCAACATGTTTTTCTGTCTCTTTCTAGCTGAAGTGTTATCACAAAAAATACCGGTCAGCTACTCGTGATGTGGTTTTTCGCCTTCAGTTTCACACTGGAGCTATTCAAGGACATGGCCTGGTGTTTGGCAAAGAGGATTTGGACAATGCCAACAAAGGTACTTGCCCTCTGTGGTTGGTTGGATGCGTATATGTGTGGGGGTGCACACGTGTGCCTGTGCACGTGGTGATCATCTTCAGGACCTATTTTTAAAAGGATTCTTGGATGATTGCCATCTGTACTTTTACAGAAAAGGGGACTGCTTTGTGTTAGTTAACTCATAGCATTTAACACAGGTAAACACCTAATGAGAAGAAAAGCTCTACAAGTGAGTAAACTTGTCAAAATAATTCCTTATCGTTTCCTCTCACATTTGTAAAAATAACCAACTTTTGTTTAAAATGGTAACTCTGCTAGTCACTATTACAGGAAATAAGATGAGCTAAGCCAATCCCTTTTCTGGCTGATGAAAACCATCACTAGGTCTGATACTGTGTTTGTGACCTAGTCTGCTTGAGTATGGAGATCTTTTAATATGCTTCAGTATATCCAAAAATGGAGGCAGAGTTTTCAGACACATTTGAAAATGTGTTGTGCTAATCTTTGTATTTTCCAAATTATTACTTCGGTTTTATTTTTATATTTATGTGCAGGATTGTAACTCCCTCACCCTACATTACTAGCAAACTAAAATCAAACATGTTTTCCTGCAACATATGGCTGCACAAAAGTTTTGTGGTCAAGTATTGCAGTATAGCCAATATAGAGAACAATTTTGGTTTGCTTCTGAGTGTGTTTTCATTGAAAAGCCAAAGCCAGCCGTGTCTGTCTAGAGAGGAGTTTGGGAACTGTACATCTCTTCTGCTTTTGACTGTTCTTGGAAGTAAACAAAGCTCCCGCTGGCACTTCTGTGGCCTTTTCTGGAGAATGTATGGGGCAAAGAATGTGGCTCTTTCAGAAGCAAATTGCTAAATTGCAAGTGACAATGGAATAGAAATGAGGGTACATGTATAGCCTGATTTCTGAGTGCCTTGGAACTGCTTTCCTGGGAGATAGCTTGCTGAAATACTGCCCTTTGTTTTCAGATGACCGTTTCCCTGATTATGGCAAAGTGGAATTAGTGTTTTCAGGAACTCCAGAGAAGATTCAAGGTGAGTATACAGAAGAAAAAATACGCTGAGTTTGAAAATAAATTGACATGTGTATTTAAAAAACCAAAAAATCTTGTATTCCACTTCTCTTGTAGAAGATCTGAAATTCAACTTTGCTGTTAAAATATGCAATATAGTTACTGGTTTAAATTTGAAAAAATTAATGAAAACTTTGTATTTATATCAGCATAGGAGTGAACAGATTTTGTTTTAAGACTGTACCAGAACAGTTGCTGATGGCTAGTAGAAAGCATTTGTATATCTGTGTAGAACATGCATAGCATATGTAGCTTGGCCAGCATAAGTGACAGCAGTGGCGTATCCCATAACCTTTTTTGGATGTTGTCGTGACTCATTATATTTGGTGAAGTTTAGACTGTCTTCAGTTTAGCATGAAGAGATACAGCTATAGTTTTGCTGGAAGTGCTTCTGCTGCAAAGTTGGCTTGTAGGGTATATACTATATGCCTCCAGAATTCTATTGTAATATGTCTAAGGTCATAGATAATTATGACCTGCAATAAGAACTTAATGTCAGGCTTTATATTGCAGTTATTCTGTTAGTGGATGCATTCTTACTCGCTTTATGGTGTCCTGAAAAGTATGGATTCTGCCTGAAACTGAATGTAAACCAAATATTCATAACTGTCTGTCTCATACATATTCCCATTCAGTGTCCTGTGAATTGCATGCCTTGCTTTCCTTTTTTTTTTCCCCACCAGTTTGATCACTTGGAAACTTGTAGTATCAACTAGTAAGAAGTTGGATTCTGTCCAGCCTGTTGTAGAGTCATATAAGAAAAACAGTCTTATAAATAAATTTGTCCAGCATGTTTGAATGATTTCTGGATAGTAAATGCTTGAAGAGAGGCCAACTGATGTGTCTGAAAGAGGACCAAATTTTTCAAGTCTCCCTTCCTTAGATGGCAAATCAGAGGTGTGTTTTAACAGGCTCCAAGTTGTTGAAAAGTAAGGTTCTAAGTAATTGGAAATTTGTATTCAATTTCTATCTAAGGGATTAACTGGCTAGAAAGAAGAGTTCACCTTGAAATATTCACTTACAATTATTCCACATCTGAAAATATTATATAATAATAGAATAACTTCAGGTTATCTCTAGTCCATCTTCCTGCTGAAAGCAGGGTCATCTGTGAGATCAGACTGGGTTGCCCAGAGCTTTGCCCGGTCAAATCTTGAAAACCTCCAAGGATGGAGACTTCACAGCCTCAATGGGTAGACTATTTCAATGTCCGAATGTCCTGAGCGTGGATTTATTTTTTCCTTATATTGACTCTAAACCTACCTAGATTAAATTTATGCCTGTTCCTTGTCCTTCTGCCTTGCTCCCGCCTGGCTCTGTCTCTTCCATGGCCTTTGGGGAGCTGCTTTCAGATCCCTGCCAAGACCATCTCATCTCCAGACTGAAGAAGCTGGTCCCTCAGCTGTTCCTCACAGGGCAAGTCCTTCAGTCCTGGCCACCCTAGTCACCCTCCCTTGAACTTGTTTCATTTTACTCATATCTTTCTTGTATTGTGTAGCTTGAAACTGGACACAATATTCTAGAAAATAACAGACTGTGATACAATTTTTAAGAAAGAATGCACTTGCCAAGAATGATAGAATCATAGAATAGTTTTGGTTGGAAGGGACCTTCAAAGCTCATCTAGTCCAACCCCCCTGCAATGAGCAGGGACATCTTCAACTAGATCAGGTCACTCGGAGCCCCATCCAGCCTGGCCTTGAATGTCTTCAGGGATGGGGCATCTACCACCTTTCTGGGCAACCTCTGCTAGTATTTTGCCACACTCACTGTAAAAAAATTATTCCTTGTGTCTAACCTGAATCTCCCCTCTTCTAGTTTAAAACAATTGCCCCTTGTCCTGTTGTAACAGGCCCTGTTAAAAAGTCTGTCCCAATTCCTCTTATAGGTTCCTTTTTTAAGTACTGAAAGGCTGCAATAAAGTCTTCCTGGAGCCTTCTCTTCTCCAGGCCAAAAAACCCCAACTCTCTCAGCCTGCCCTCATAGGAGAAGTGTTCCAGCCCTCTGATCATCTTGGTGGCCTCCTCTGGACCCTCTCCAACAGGTCCATGTTTTTCCTGTGCTGAGGGCTCCAGAGCTGGATGCAATACACTAGGTGGAGTCTCACCAGAGCAGGGGGGCAGAATCACCTCCCTTGACCTGCTGGCCACGCTCCTTTTGATGCCGCCCAATATACAATTGGCCTTCTGGGCTCCAAGCGCACGTTGCCAGCTCATGTCAAATTTTTCATCCACCAGTACCCCCAAGTCCTTCTCCACAGGGTTGCTCTCAATCCCTTCATCCCCCAGCCTGTATTGATACCGGGGATTGCCCCAGCCCAGGTGCAGGACCTTGCACTTGGCCTTGTTGAACCTCATGAAGTTTGCATGGGCCCACTTCTCAAGCTTGTAGGAGGTGAGACACCTAAATATTTAGGTAACAAACTTGTTAAATCTGCTTTGTGACGAACACCATCACAGAAACTCTTTACAGGTGGCTTTTTTATGCCTGCATATAAAGGTACAGGACCATACCATTCTTTTAATTTCAGCTTTCTTTGTTTTGAGAGTCACAGCATGTGCATAACACTCTACTGCTTTAGAACAATTTAAAAAAGGCCTTGCTTCTCTACACAGCCAAATAGTTGATAAACAAAGGTTTTTTTGTTCCCTAATCTAGATAGAGGAGCAAAGGCAGAGAGCCGATTTCATTTGTATCAGTGTCCAAGCCAAGTCCAAGGTCATGAGTTCTTGATGCCTGTGCTTTGCTTTTGAATCGCTGGACCACACCTAAATTCCTCATGGTATACATTTAGAAGCAGAGTATTATCTTGTGCCTCGTTAAGGGCACAAAAACATGGGTTACTGCTGAAAATTCCAGGTGTGTTTAGCAGAGCCTACTTAAGCGCAGCCAAACACATTAATGACAATGCACCCAATCTCAGGTTCTGCCAGGAGGCTGGAGAATGGATGAAACAGCATGGTTGGCTCCTTGGGGGAACTGGGAGAGACATGGAGTCGCAATTTTCAGCTCTCCCTATTCATCTTTAGTGATAATTTGCTCTGGCATCAGAATGATAATCTGTAACAAAGTCTTATTTTATCATTCTCTTAGTACCATCTCTTCATAGATACTTGTGTTTTCATTCTGGAAAGCCATTTGTTTTATCACATCTGCCTATGGGGCCAGGTGGATCATCTGTATTAGCTGTATTTAGGGTTGATCCAAGTTATCAGAGCTACATCATAATCAAGAAGCTCAAGATAAAATTCTCTGCTTGCACCTTCTGTAATGAAACATAAATTAACTTGCTTTTTTTTTTTTTAAGCTGGTTTATATAACCTTTTTTCCCCTACTGCTGCTGCTTATATTTCAGAATATGGTACTGCAGTTTGCAGAGCAAAATTCTGTCAGAAGCCAGCATACATATGTGGCGTCTATATCATTACAAATGTGGCTATGATAAATTTTGGTCTCAAACAGATGTTTATTTTTTAGGATGTGAATACTTGCAGAATGACCATGGAGTGATGGTTGATTATAATACCTCAGACCCACTAATACGCTGGGATTCCTATGAAAATATGAGCCCTGATGGGGAAGGTGAGTAATTTGGTTGCATGAGACAAAGGCAAAACCTTTCACAACTGTTGCAGACAGAGCATTCGAAATGGAGGAAGGAGAGCTCATTGCCTTGAACCTAATGCTGCTTTACTGATGTGTTAAGTAGCTGTCTACCATTCCCTATTTAGCTTTAGTGGCTCTAAATGGGAAGCAAGCTGTAGTAGTTATTGAAGATTCTTGTAAACGCACTGAGTTGCACTGAGACACAACTGGTTGGTAAGAGTTATTTCATTATTTGTAAATTTGTCCTTTTGTTTTGTTTTAAAGCTTCTAGTTAGAATACTAACATAGAATGTTATGAACAACTAAATGATGTGGTGAGTTTGTAGCCTTTGATACTTACTATCTTACCCAGAGTGTTGGAGGAGATGTGCTAGACTGTAAAGTTATGGATAAACAAACAGCAAAGGATGTGCATATTTGCATACTTCCCCTCATAAATGTACCTGTTACCGAAATGCCCTTTTAATTCTTAGATTTTTCTTCTGTAATCTGCTGATACATGCAGAAGATGAAAGCTTCCAGTATCTGCCTTCAGATTCTGACTCCCATGTGGATGTTTACCTGCTGCTTTGGATGAGTGAATGTTGTACTTTTAATGGATATATTAGTTTTCCTGTAAGGACTCAGAATGTCACACCTGCGTCTGCACACCTCAGTGCACTTGCAAGCCTGACATTATTGCAAGCAAAAACATGAGAGAAGGTATTGAATGGATGCCAAGTTCTTGTTTTTATAACTCTCCTGTTATGAAACGGGAGGTAGGGCTGGGATACTTAATTAGCTGCTCTCTAGGCTCAGTTTCCATTGATTTTTGTAATCTGGATTCAGCATTGACCATCTAGTAGCTACATTGCTGAGTGGTTTAGGGGCAGAGGCATGCTGGGAGCTTGACTTTTTTCCACTACACAACTCTTGTACAGGAGTATTTCCCCTAATCCACAGCAGATTCCAATCTCCAGAAAACTAAGGGAAAATAGAGGATAAGAAGAGAGCAGTCATATGGCATCATTACATGGGGCAGGTAGGGCATTCTTTAGGGAGTCATCAGAGGTTTTATAGTTGGATAAGACTGTGCAGTGTCTTTTTAGAGGGAGTAGCATTGAAGAGACTGTATCTTGGCTGAGGAAGATATCTCAGTTTCTATCCAGGATGTTTCCATATCATTTGCTTCCCCTTTTTCTCTCCATCCTTTTCCTGCTCCTTTGTGTATACATATCCCTCAGCAAGCAAGCATTGTTATCAAGTATTTTTTAATTGCCAAGATAGAGTGGATAGATGGATTTGACATTCCCATCCTCATGCATTTGCTCTAGGTCTTTTTTTACATAGGGTTTGTAAAGACCAGGACAGACTTCTCTTAATGATTTGTTACAGTGATTAAATGACGTGCTTTTGCGTTAAAAAGATGTATTGAGTCCTAGTTTTCACTACAGGTGAGAGACCACTAAGAGAAGATGCTGATTTCACCTCCAGAAAGCGGGCAAAGTGAAAAACTTCAGATTCTGAAGTCTGTAGCTACAATCCTGAAGGCAGAGGGAGAATCTTTTCTGTACCTTAGAAAAAATTAAGGTACAAGATACGGTGCATTTGAAAGTCTGTGTAACAGTGGTATGTTTAAGATTCAGGGAAGTCTCATATACAGTGTCTGTTTCAGATCTGTTCTGTGTTAAGTTAAACTCCTAGCCTTATGTAGGAACTGGTCTTCACAGTTTTACCTGCTTTCCCACAGTTATTTTAATAGGAATAATATGAGATGTGAATGTGACAGATGATTCCTGTGTTACATGCCTCTTTGTTCATTTCAAATGTGTGTGCCTATGAAATTCCAGATCAAGGTGGCCAGGAAGGCTACAGCAGAGCTTTGTGAAATGAACAGGATTTGCTTTGTAGGTATACATGTGTGGAATGGCTATTTCCAAGCTGATGTGTTAAAATGGAACATTAGAAGTGAACAAGAAAGCAGTATGTTTCTTTTGAAATCCTACACCTATTTGGCCTTGTTACCAAAAGAACAAAAGATGAAAGGACACGATAAAAGAAAAATGTACCCAAAGTATCTTGGCTTGTTGGCATGGTACAATATTGCAGACAAAAGCAATTGCCTTTTAAAGCATCTTGAACCCTTTGATGGTAATAAGGTTGTGTACATTTGTGTTGAATATAGGCCAGGCTTTAGACAGTTTGCTCTCTTGATACCGTTCCTTATCCCTCATTCGTAACAGTATAGGTATTTTGACACTTGGAAAGCAATAAATGATTTTAATTTCTTGTCGTACACACTATTTCTCTTCAGATGACTTGGGAAGTGTCTCTCCATATATTGTGCTTATGGTCCTCTGTAATAGACTGAAGACTTTTATTAAGTTTCTAATTCTAAGTTTGTATCAGATTTACTCCTTCCTGAGCAGTACATTAGCACAGAGACTGTTACACGGATGTAGAAGTATGCTGTCAAATGTAGGATTTGGAACCACAAGAATCAGAGGGTCTTCCTCCTGCTACGTACAAGTCTGAGATAGTTGCCATTGGTTTTCTTGTGGTTTTAGAGTCGTGGTACTCATCAAGTCTCGTGTGTGTTTTGTGGGCCAGAAAGAACAGAAATGACTTTTGATCTTGCTGAGTACTCTTTTTTTTTTTTTCTTACCTTAAGGCATCACTTACCATACAATAGATGTGTATGGATTTACAAAGGTTGCTCATTGGCTGCAAAATAGCAAGTTGACAACAAAGATATCCCACCTGTGGCCACAAATGAATAGTATCGTCTGTTATGTCAAGAGATTCAAATGTGTCCCAGTTCCTCTTGATAATAATGTTTTTCACTTTATAATTTGGGTATTGTAGTTCACATACTTTTCAGCTGTAGTTCACTGTCTGTCTTACTTTAGATCGCTAAGGTCATATGTGTCTCCTTTATATTTAGACTGATTTTGGGAGTGGGATTGTTCGTGACAGTATTTTGGGAGTAGTTTGAAGTGAAGTGATGGACTGAACTAATGTGGGCTTAGTAACTATTGCTATTATTAAAAACTAGTAAAAGCAATTATTGCTTGTAATTATGGCATTTGGGTCAGGGAGAGGAGGAGTAGTAGTGATAAATGAGGATGAAGTATTCTTTATGGGAACAGAAAGTTGAAAGAAACAAATGATCCCTTCCTACTCTCTGATAAACTGTTCACGTGCTTTACACTTACTGTTCTCTGTCTCTTTCTAATACCAAATGACAACTAGTTTGGAAAAAAGCTCCTCTGACCTCAACCAGAGGGAAGAAGTAAATGGAAAAAGTTTGACTTGTCTTTTGTTTTTTTAGTTCTCAATGGTAATTTTCAGGATTATTCTAGTTAGAGGATGAATCTACCTTTAAGGAACAACTCTGCCTTTAGACAATGACTGCAGGATATATGTGACTGTGATGTTGTACTGCCATTTGTGTGTGCAGCATTCAGTTGTTTGAGAATACAAGATGTTTTGTTTTACCTTTTTTTAAAATAAACTGGTAAGCATAAAGGTTATAGTTAGCCAAAACAGTATTTGTTTTAGTTTGACTGAATTCAGTAGATTGGCAACAGAAATGCACCTGGTTCTTGTTCAGTGTTCCATTTTAAGGCATTTAACTTATTTTAACAACCACTAAATCCCTCTGCACTATTTTGTCTGCCAGCTCTACAATCTGTGGAAAGAAAAAAACGTGTGCATGTTAGAAATTGCTTAAAATGACAAGAGAAGGACTTTCAGCAAGTCTTTACAAGGCAGGAAAATAAATATCTTTCTCCGCAGAACCTCACTGTTTCCTGGCAAAGTGCTTAACACTGTTTGATAATTAGAAAAGAAACAACTTTGGAAACAAAAGGATGTTTTTAATTCAAGCCAAATAGGGTAGGGCTGAGTGAATCCAAATTCCTGTATCTGAAGTGTGTCGCTTTACAAATTTTCTAGCCTTTTGTAACCACACCAATTAGTCAAAAATTGCCAAATTTTTATAAATTGATTTGCTCCTGCTCTTTTTGTTTTCATAAAGGGAAGTATCTGAGAAGTGTTTCCAGGTAGGCAATAACCAACATTCTGGTATGCATGTGATTAGATGGGATGTTTGACTTTTATTGAAATTTTTTCTCCTCTTCAACCCAAAGTAAATAGCTGTTCAATAGGGAGGTGCCCTCTCATGTAGTTAAACACTCGTTTTTGCAGAGGGCCCCTTCAGTGTTGCAAAACTCAAGGGCTGAGGCAAAACTGCTTGGCTTTGGTACCTTAACAGGAATGCAGATGCCTACCAAAGAAAACAGTAGGTTTGATGCCATTTCTAGTGAGAGATGCTGAAGGATAAATTGGTAGCGAATAAATGGTAATTCCATCTTTTAGTCACCAGCTGGATGCCCTCTTCTTTGAGACAAAGAGTGATTTGTTAGAAGGTAGGCATGAAAAGGTGTGCTGCAACAATTTCCTCTCTATTTGACAGTGAAAATCGAAGCATCTGTAGAAAACAGAAAAATTTACACTATAAAATGCTGCCAGCTTGAAACAGGATCTGCAGCGCCTTGGAGTGTCTGCCTTTCATTGTTTTTCTCTGAAGAAACTTTTGTCTTCTATTTCTTGAAGTTTTGTATGTTCTTTTAATATATATATAGTTAGTCTTCTTACTCATGAGGCTGACAAGTTGGAGAGAAATTAATATAAAACATTTTCTTTTGTATATCAGTAATATTGAATGCAAACATAGGATTACAAGGTTTCATTTCTACTTGTGCAGCAATGGGTAATTCTCTCTCCTCCTCCTCCTCTAATACAGCATTAGTTGTAATAATATTGTGGATTAAATACCTTTTTAGCTCAATATGTTAAGGACTAAATATAAGTTCTTGCAGGTGTTTTCAAGATTGTGGTTGATTAGATAAGATTGCTCTGGACCGTGATATCTTAAGTTAATGTTTTGGGGGTTTGGTTTCTTGTGGTTGGTTTGTGGGGGGGAGGTGGTTTGTTCTTGTTAAGAAAAAAAAAAGTGTTAGAGTATTTTAGGTTAGTTAGGAGCTGATAGTTAAGTACAGTCAGGGGCCAGACTTTCAGAGAATTTACTGATTCAAAGTGACTTTTGGGGGCTCATTTTTAAAGACTATCTCTTAAGACATACTGAACATCTTTTTGAAATTCTTAGGAATTATATGCATTGTACTTGGTGCACTGGGGCATTGATTCTGGTAGATACCATTTGTAAGCTAAGTGCCAGAGAGGGACATTTACACCGAAGAAGTGTTTTGGAAGTCTTATGTCTGAAAACAAGAACAGATGCGAAGCAGGGTTCCCTGGACATTTAGTCTAGGCCACCGTGTCTTCCCATTAGTCTCCTGCCTCTGACTGCCTGTGCTTACCTTTCTCTTTCCTATGAGTTCCTTTGCCCTTAATTCTTTGTCACCTCCTATTTATGTATTTTCCCCTAGTTTCTCTGCCTTTCATTCTGTGAAGGTTGTTTGGGCACACTTGCCTCCACACCCCCTACTATCAATGTCTTTAACAGTGCACAGGTTTCTTTGAAGCACAGGTCGCATATGTCAAATACTTTCAAAGCTACTGCAGAGCCAATTATTTGCTTTCAAAAAAATACATTTTTGATGTCCTCCAGTCGATTTCTGTCCTGTCTCAGTAATAGGCAATGTTATTATCTTAAGGATGTTCACTAGCCCTTTGTCAAAGGCTTTCATTACGCTTTCAGACCCAAAGACCATAGGGCAAAATTTGAGTGGTTTAATAAATGGTTATGGTACATTCAGATGTATTTTGCGTTCTATTTTTATAAGAGTGCAAAAGCCCTCTCTTCTCAGCACAGGAGGATTCAGACAGTAGAAACTCCAAGGAAAGTAACAGATATGATTGTGGCTAGTGTTCTCCCTTCTCCTTACCATTTTCTCTACATATCGCCCAAAGGCCATTATCTCAGGGCCATGCAACGCTTCATTTTCGAGCGAGTCTTTCTTCACTCAGCTTATTTGGGTTCCTAAGCAGGCTTGCATTTACCTTTTAGCATGTGCCTGTTTCTTAGTCATGTCAACTACAGTCTATGGTTGTTACTATTGTTAATTTAAACACTAATGTCCAAATCAGTATCTCCTTCCACGTACAGATGCTACAGGAGAATCCTCTTCACCCAATATTACAATAGGCTTAGTGGCCCGGGTTGAACAAAGAGTCCAGAAAGGCAAACCTCTGCCACAGGTGTGTGTTCCTTCCCTGTACCTGCTTCCTGAACAACTCTTCTCTCTTGTGAAGGCGATATGGCATCCGACCTGTTTAGCTTCATGAGACAGGGAAAAATTATCTTCTCGATGGTGTAGGTATTGGTATCTTTTTTTCCTGTAACACCTTACTCACTTGGGAGTAAAATTAGCATGGCAGCATCAGAGATTGGAAGTGTAACTGGAAGAAACAAACCAAAATGCCTTAGTACAAATTAGGATTTGGTGCTTGTTTGTTCTGTGACTTTCCTAAGACCTACAAGAGAAACGATTAAGTCCCCTCTCTGTGCCTATATCCCAGCACACTGAACTACCTTGTGCATCATGCTTTCTATGTGAGTGTTCAGTCCAGTAACCAATGAAACCGTGAATAGAGGGCATCATCAGTCATAGTGCTATTTGCACACAAAGTAAGAGATCGTACTGTCTCTTAAATGAATAGATGTTCATGAATGCACTCCTGATTCATGATACTGAATTGATGATAATCCCCAAATGGCAAATCTCTGAGAAGACTTACAAAACAAAAGACAGATGTTGGCATGAAAGAGGATGGATTTTCTTGGGTGTTTTAGGCCACCATGAAGCAATAGCAGTTCTTCATCTGGTAAATCCCTCACGTAATCAGATTGTTCTGAGTGACCGTTCCTGGATTTGAGTGTAGTTACTGCCCATTTTGCCCGTCCTTTAAGATCATGCACCTTGCCTTTTTTGGCTAGATTCCTTTTCAATGACTCTCTCTTTGTGGTCCTGCTTCAGAGTTTCAGCTGGCCACTACATGACTTCTCTTCATAAGAAGATTGATGATTTTTTGGTGCAATGTGCATTTTTTGGTGCACCTTTCTCCATTGGCAAGCATGCTCTGTTGATTGGAAAGGCCTTGATGAGTTTCTGCTTACAGCTTGTGCAAAGTGTTTTGTTTTGTTACGGAGATGCTTTGGTCAGGAAGGCTTGGTTCTATAATGAGTGCTGGTTTCTGAAGGAGGCTTTTACCAGCAAATTGGGCATGTGTTACTGTTGGGATTATCCTGGAACTGTCCCTTTTGTTGAGAGTCTGGCATGCGAGTTAATGTAACATATGCGTTAGTTTCTGCCATTGAATACATATAGCAGGTACTGAAGAAATGAGGACTCTTACTGGAGAGGTTTCTGCAACAAGCATCTTCTGCAAATAGTGGTTATCTTTAGTGAACCATATATAGAGAGGTTTTTTCTCCCGTTGCATGTGTTTCCAAAGTGGTGTTAATACTGGCACAACCACTTCATATATGTGCTGCTGGTTTTTTTTCTTGACTTGGGAAAAGAACAGAATGAAAGACTAACCCTCCTGAGTCTCACAACTTTTGATTTCAATGTCTCGTTTTTACATGCTACCTATTATATTCAGTAGTCTGTACAAAATGAAGCATACCACTCTAAGTGTCCTTTTAGCACTATAAACTGCAGGCACTTCTGATAGTAAAATGTGAGAGAATATAGATAGTAAAACTGTGAGAGAATAATTTTTTTAAGTGACCAACAGCAGAATTTTAGCTGTACCAGTAACCGTAGCAGCCTTTAGTGTAGTCAGCTGTCCTGTTCTACTAGTTTTTCAGCGGTACCTGGTAGTTGCAAGTGAAGCTTTGCTAAAGATAGTACACTTCTTATTCGTGGATCAATCCCAGAAAGATGTTCTAGGAACCTCTACCCCTGCTCCAGAAGCGTCACTTGTTGAGTGTTCAATGTTCATCTGTAATCCCTTCTATTTAAGGCTTGAGTTCTTTGCAAAGATTTCCATGAACATCAGAGAGCTTTGGGTCAGACTGCTAAGCAGTAAGGGGAAATTGAGAGATAGGGCAGACTTCAGGTCTGCCTGTATATTGATGATGCCTCCTCTTGGTTCTGCTTTCAAACATGGACAGTATCTGAATGCTGAGGAAAAGCAGCTCATTCGAACTCCTTCCGGACTGAACAGAAGGAGGCAACTTCTAGTAAGCAGAGGGAAGGTGTTTTTGTCTTAACTCAGGCCTACTTCTTATTGTGGACATCTTCTGTCCAACTGTGAAAGAAAAAGTTGCCTTACTAGAGCTGTTCCTGGAGTCCATCAATATATAAACATGTTGCCTGCTGAAAGGGCAAGAGTTTTTTTCTTACTAGACACAGGTGGAAGCACTGTGGTATGCCTTCATCTGTGCATTTTCTGAGATGGCCTTGGGCACTGAGCTGTCTCTCAAGTACTACAGGCTAGACTATATCTCTATTTCTTCATGTTCTATATTGTTTCTCTCTCTTACTCTTGATCTTGAAGAATGTTTCCTAGTCTGTTACCCGTTTCAGAGACTTGCTAAACTTCTGAAGCTCATCTTATGTTTCTGGAATCAAGCTATTCCTTGTGTTCCTTTTAGTGAATACACGTAAAATATTCTTTGTAGGAATTCTCTTGAGTCCCAGAGCAAAACCCTTTAAGTTTAATTAGTAAGTTAGGAAATCAAAGACATCTGCTAAACGTATATGAGCCTTAGCTTCCCGTTCCAATATGTGGACTTGTTTAGAAACACCTGCAGATCAGTTTATTGAAAGCACCATAGAGAGGTGGAGCAATTTTATTAATAATGGTAATACTATTAAATTACACATTCCGTACTCAACAGAAAGAATAAATTTATGTTACTGTGCTCCTGTATAGTTTTCAGCAACCGTATAGAGTCATCAGTGTTTTTCTGTTGCTTCACATTTAATAACCATAACTAATTATTACTAGAAGCGTAACAGTATAGTAGGAGAAAAGCAATGACTCAAGGTGAGTGTGCTCCAGCTGTAAGGAAGAATAATCTTAAATTCTGAACCTCAACATTTGGATTATACATGTGCAAACTAATGGCATGTTCCTGAAGATGGGCTTTGTTTTTGGAATGAATGAAAGGAAATAGTTTCACATTGTTCAGTGACTTTGTAATGCCCTTAAACTTTGCTTAGTATTTTGTACCTGTGGTGGTGTTTTCTCTACCATGATGTTTTGTTATTCTTTTCCTGGTTATCCAAGCACAAGCTACTTCAAGCTAAGTCTATGGTTAAATGACTGAGAAAAGTTTGCAGAACTAGAATCAAAATGACACAACAGATACTAGCTCCTGTATATTTGGTTGCAGTAATAAATGTATCAGTCTACTCTTTGTACTTTGGATCATGGCACAGGTATTATTTTATGTTGTTCCCAGGTGGGCAAAAGTGTGACTACGTATTACGGCAGTATTCTAAGGGTGAATCTGTGCTGGCTGGCTCTGCCTGTCTTCCAGGCTGGCTGGATAGCAGCCAGCTGCTGGTCTAGAAGCTGTGCTTTGTGGAGCGGTTTTATCTTATGCCAGAGTACTTGTAAAATCATTAAAGTAGAAATGTGATCCTTTTGAATGTCTGGGAAATATACGTTAGCATTTGCACAGCATAAAGATTCTGTAGGGTCTCGGATGCCCTCTCCTTTGCTTCTCAAAAGATTCAGGGCTTAATGACCTCATGTGAGCCTGATAGTCCTGCTTGTTAGCATTTTGCTAACAGCAACCTTCTTGGTTGATTTCCTTTCAGAGTGTTTGTTCACTTCTTGGTTTTCTGATACATGCCTCGCTTTTTTCAGCCTCCTTTATTTTTCTGTTAGAGTCAAGAACTTGAGCAGCTTAGCAAAAGAAACAACTTCCTGATGACTTAACTAGTTTTCTAACATGAAATAGTAGTTATTTAAAATGGAATGCATATCTGAACATCAGCATTTGCTTGAATCTCTTTGTTAGTCAGGGGAAGGAAAAACAGTGGTAGAAGATTACTCAGTATCTTTTTGCTTTCTTTCCAGCCCATTCTGTTATCATCAAATTATAATTTTCTAAAAACTCTCTCTAAAATGTATTCATGGACTGCCAGATGAACGTTTATGAATTAGGAGTTGATCTCACAGATTTGGATGAATTTACCAAATCAGGACCTACTTTTTATAACACAGTTTGACAGTTGCACTAAATGCAGTTTTAGGTCTCCATATTGTAGAAGGCACCATGATTGGACAATGCAAAGGTCTAAGATGATATGGATTCACAATGCTGATCCATATCTTTTTCCCAAAACTTGTGATCAGTTCATTTGAATGACCCTTCTTTGCCATTGTGTTCAGACCTGGTGTCATCTGCACTCACAACAGTCAACATAGAAGTTTTGAAGATATATATTGTAGCCTGGGTTATAGAATTTAAATGTTAATTTAAATAAATACCTGAATTGGACCAGACTAGCACACTCAGTAATCTGATAGTCCTCAGATGTGAGTACGTGCACACAGCCAGAGGTACCCAGTACTGCAAAGGGTGGTGTGTCCCAGAAAGCCTGGAACTGATCACAGAGGAAGCATCAGCAAAACCGGTTGAGTGATAATAGTTTGAGAACACATTTCTAAACACATCCATGGGTAGTTTTTACTTGTAGTTACACAGGGTTTGTTTGAGTTCCCAAAGCATTACTGCAGTGATTGTGTGGAGCACCACTAAGGCTATGTAGAACAATAAAATTTCAGCAGCATGGTGATCTGT
The DNA here is from genome assembly GCF_036013445.1 of Caloenas nicobarica. Classification (NCBI taxonomy): domain Eukaryota; kingdom Metazoa; phylum Chordata; class Aves; order Columbiformes; family Columbidae; genus Caloenas; species Caloenas nicobarica. The sequence continues at coordinate 63,243,885 of NC_088246.1, read as the reverse complement.
CTGAATGAATCTGTTGAACGTAAACTATCCACAGGATAAGTTAATTCATGCAGAGCTGTTACTAACCTTGTCCAGGTTTCTTCTGGCTATCTAGGTAGTGCAGGTGTTGACGTTGAGCCTCAGCCTACACTGAAGCATGCTGAGTGCTAATGTAATGGTCCAAGATCACCAGCGTGCACGTGCACTGCGGGTTTATAAGGGAGTGAAAGAGGCCTGCAGTTGAAGCAAGGAATACAGTTGGGGTTTTTTTCCATACAGAACCAAAATGCAATGAGACCAAAACTAAATTTGAACCTTAAGTGAGACTCATCACTTTACACTGAGAGTTTTGAACATACCTTTTTTTTTCTTTTCATATCTTTGAGGCAGATGCTGGAATTTTCCAGCTTACAAGTAATTCTGCATCATCCCAGAGGAGAGAGACAGTTCTCTGGTTCTGGGAAAGTACTGCTGACATAGCTTGTCCTGTGTGACCTATATCTTATCAGAGTCCTGACTGGTTTCATGTGCAGCCATTTACTGATTTTCAAGTACAGCAACACCAGAACAGAAAAGTCTGTACTTTCTGAATTAGGTTTGAACAGAACTTCTAACTCTCTCATAAGCAATGAGCAGGTAGATGTATTTTGTGAATGCAACAGCCACTTTTAGCCTTTGTTCAACTGAGAAGTCATTAAAGTCTTGACAGTCCCCAAAATAGAAAGTGAATGTTGCCTAGGGACATGTCTGTCTAGTGGTTTTGCATGCGTACATTTGCAATAATGTTTAAAACAAAAGTTTGTGGGCTGCCATCTAGTGAGTTACAGCTGTTAATAAAGGAGGAAATAACAGGCTTGCTCCCCTTAGTTCAAGCTGATTTATTCCAGAGACAGAGGAGGAGTCAAAGCCTGCTGGGGTTTGAGAGCTTGAGAGCAGCAGCTGCTACATAAAAATAAGTGTTATTACCGCAGGACTTCCAGAAAACTGTTCTTGAGAACTCCATTGATATACAAATTCGTGAAAATGTGGATGAGAGTGTCTTATCCTGATTGTTCAGTGTGGAGAACTGAAAATCGTTTTCTAAAGGCTGTTTGTTTTAGGAAAAAGAAATCAAAAGCAAGCAATCATAAGTGTGTGGCTAAATGATCTGGGAGCTGAAACTCACTCGACTTCATTTGGATGTTGAAACAGACTGAGAAAAGAACCACTGTAAGGAAATAGCTTGTAGACTGAATTACCTTTTCAGCCAATACATTCCCCCTCCTCCTTGGCTTCAGGAGTTCAGATTTCATTGAACCTGATTGTCTCCTCAGGCTCCTCCTTCGTGTTTACATTTTCATTGCTTTTTCTGGCTGATACAAGTCTCATGCTTCTTAAGCAAGACCATTTACCTCCAGGAGCAGGAATAGCAGCTGCAGCTCAAACAGCGGAGTAGAAGACATTTGCCTTTTTAGGCTGAGGTGTTTGCCCTAACTCTGGCTTTCCTCTGTGCAGGGTTTTGCTTAGAGAATATTAGCTGATTTAAATGAGCCAATGATTGACTGTTGCAGAAACTTCCTGATCGTGCCTAGTAAAGAGGTAAGAAACTTTGTTGTGGTTCAAGAGCTGGAAATACAAACCATGTGTATTTCTGTATGAATTTAATAGGAACTATATGGGAAGAGTTTGCAAGGAATGACGGCTTGTGTTAGGGAGGGAGAAAGGAAAAGACAGGCACACATAAAAGATTTAACTTTGAAGGAATGCAGCTCTGGACTTGTCCAGGTTTGCCTGAAGGTAGAAATATTTATTTATTGGGTTGAAAAAAATAATCCAGATCTCCTGTAAAGTTTCCTGCTGCAACATGAACTAGGGTACAGTGTGCAAAGGTTTGTGCATTTGCAGCCTTCTTCTTTTTGTTCAGGTGGACTGGGTCAGAACGGCTCTTGCTGAATTTGTGATATATGTGTTTACCTAGCCGGCTTGCATTTATATTTGTTTTCACAAGTGGTGAATGGACAGGAGGTAGTTGTGGGGACAAGTCGAAAGGCTGAAACATCTTTTTAAGTCACAAGCCTGCATTTGGGTATTTGGATTTCAAGGAGGGAAGTGCCAGGAAACACACAGGCTTGGAAGGAAGCCACTGAGTTTGGTATGTGCTGGTATTTCAGCTCCTAATTTTTATATAAGTTGTTCTTTGTGTATTAGGTATGGGAGTGAAAATGCACACATACCCTTTGCTCTGAGGCTTTCATTTATAAGAGAGTCCCTGATACTGGGGTGTGTGTGTGCAATTCAGATTCAGTGTGGGAACTTTGTCAGACTTCAGCCTGGGCAGTTCAGGGAGTTGGAATAGCTCCTGGTAAGAGAGGTCAGGCTGAAAGAAAGTGAGCCCTTCGGATTGGTCAACTAAATTCCAGCATTACTTAGGTCTCCACCGCTGTGAACCTCCCTTGTTTTTTGACAGCTGTGTTACTCCCACGTTTTATAGAGTGTTGCTTCCTTGGAAAAAATGGGAGTGGGGATTGAGTTGTGCATTGAGAGGAGGTATCAAATGCATAAAACCTCTTCAGTACCATTACTTAACAAGGTGCACAGAATAAAATTGTGCATTGCTATTATGTTTTTAGATTTTCTTTGGTCAGAAATATTCCCTGCCTATATGCATAGCTTCATTTTTGCAATTAAGTTGGTTATCACTTTTTTGGAGAAAACGTGGAGACCAGAGTAAAGTGAAGTCCAAAAGTCTTAGTGCAGAGGTATTAAAAAAAATATGATTTTGAAAAAGGTAGAATAGGAAATGCAGGTGTTAAGTAATATGAGAACTACTTCAAAACTTTGTATTTTGAAGGTTTATAGTATTTGAGTAGTTCACTCGTCCTGGTTTTACGAACAAGTGAACCATATATATATCATTTAAATATATAGTTTATATAGAGACCGTATATATATATATAAAAAATAGTGTACATACGCGTATTTTATATGCATGTACACACATGAATAGAAATCTAAATCTTGTATTTTCTTTGACCGTTTGCCTGTTCTCTACTGTGATATCATTGAACCTTTGGAGACAGATATGACCTGTTTTAAATGGAAACAATTACCACAAATCTGAGTATTCTCGCGGTTACTCTGGTTCAGAAACATATCTTGGGCTGCCCAGTTTAACATTTAGGTAAAACCACTGATGTATACATGTGCTCTATAAATGCTAACTCTGTCTGCAGAGTGTGGTACCATAGATTTATGTCCCCCCAGCAGAAATGCTATGTTTTAAAATAAAATTATGATTATTTCCTCATACAGCATTTCATATTCCTTCATATTCCTAAACCAACTTAGGAGGGGGAAAAAATAATCTAGGTAGAGTTCATTTTTTTTACTTCAACTAAGTTGTATTCTTTCCACTGGACTTGCAGTGACAAATCTTACACAAGTCTGAGGTGAAACGAAATTCCTAATGCTGTCAGCATCACACACCAGAATTTTTTTAAATTGTTACTGGGTAATTACATGTAAGTGCTTGTCATTCATTAAAAAAAATTAATCTAAGAATGCTTTGCTACAACTGTGCAACTTTGAAATTTATTTTTGTTATGTGCAATATCCATTGTGTTTTCATGATCAGGAGATGCAAGTTTAAATATCCAGAGTCCTCAGGAGTAGCTGGATTTTTGTTTAGCTCATTCTTTCACATCTGTTTATAAGGCAGAATGATAATTTTTTGGTGATTATTTGAGGTTTCTAAAAAAGGCAGCTGCCTACTAGAGCAAAATGGTCTAAGTGCAAGTAAATTGTTTTATCCCACAACCAAAGGTGTTTCCTTGTGAAGTCTAAGAATACTGTATTCATCTTTAAATTCACAGCTGAAAGTCAGCAGGTCCCAAACATTTCTGTTTCTCACTTCACTTGTAGACAGATAACATAATATGACTCCTCAAGTTCTAGCATAAATATCAAAAGCAGTGTCTGTTAGGCACACCGTTCTACTTTTGACTAGTGTGACCTCTGTTTGGGTAGCCAATACTTTGAGAAATTGCCGTAGAGATTTTTGAAGCTTGGCAGTGGGATATTTAAGTAGGACATCTAGATCCCACACTTTACTGATTACATTTTCCTTGTGCACCTTAAATCCCTTTTTTATATAGCCAGATGCTCACTTTAAATGGTTATTGCAGGACTGGGAATCCTGGTAAATAGCTTGCTCTTCTAGTCAGGTTCTTGATTTTCCTCTCATGTATATTTTCTTCCAGCTAGATAATTTACATTTATCAGATAATAATGCAGGGTGTATACAATATTTCAAGCTGCTAGTTCCTTTCATTGTGAAGTTCATCTTAATAAGTGGTATATTGTCTTGGTTAGGAACACAGGCTGACACTGAATAAGACAGTACTCATGTCCACAGCTGTTCAGACTTTTTAATCCACTAGCATTCCACTTATCATCAAATCGTGAGGTAACAGCGTGAGACACTGAATGCCACAAAACCTAGTTGCCAGTTTTATCGTTCCAAAATATTTCACAGAGATGCTAGTATGCAGAGATCGTCCTTTCTGCCATGATGTTCAGTTCTGACAGAGCCATGTGATTCATTAGCACATGTAGTAATTGGGAGGCCCAGGCAGGTCACAGTCATTGGTTGCTTATACAAAGTGGTTCTAGTCATCTTAGCAAAATCTCAGATTTCAGAAATTTTATTCATAACAGGGACTATACTGTAGCAAAAAACATGGTTACTGCTGCTGAAGCTTCAGACCAGATTTACTGAGTTTCCCCATTTAAAAAAAAAAAAAATCCATATATAGACTCATGAACATCTATACAAACTTGTGCATGTAAGCATTCCTCTCCTGGCCATGAACCTTTACTCTCTTAAATTTGCTGCATCTATTATAACCAACTTTTGTGTTGGGTCATCCTGAGCCAAACCCTATGAGAAGTCCCAGAAAGACACTTGTTGTTCCCAGTAGTATCTATCAATCAAGCTACAAATGAGTACAGAAGCCATTCTTCAGTGTAGTAGAGATCTGTACTTTTAAGTATTTTTGAAAAGATCTGTTTGGAAAAAAAAAGACATTTCCATTCATCTACATGACAGGTGAGGGGAGGGAGAAATTCCTCTAGCAAAATTTTTCTTCCTTTCATCTGATTTACTTGTCTAAAACATTCCTACAGCCGTCCTTGACACTTACCACTTAAGGCTACCTGTTCAGAGAAATCATTTGGGAGTTCAAAGACAGACATTTAACTTCTACATTTATCAGGAAGATATGCTTTTAAATTTACTTAAGACATCTCAGAATTCTGAAGTAGTGTAAGTCCAAGCTTTGTACTGTCACACAAATGCAATATGAAAAGGGGCAGTCTTTAAGAAATGTAAATTGTTCAGAATTTGAAAAAAACAAAACCCCAACAAACTTCTGAATATTGTAAAGCTATTGTATCCAGTCCAAAGTCTGGTAGAAAGAAGCACCTGAGTGCTCTAGTTTGCACACTTAATGGGCAAGCTGCAAGCAAAGATCATAAGCAACTGAAACCCCATCTTCTGCTGAAAGCTGTTTTCATCTTTATATCCAATGGTGCTAATTCTTAACACCATTAAAAATACATTGGGGAGTTATTTTTGCACAATTCCCAATTTGTGTGTAGGGATACAGTACAGATTTAAAAAACGATAACAACAACAAAAGCCAAAAAACCAACCAAACAAAACCTGTCTTAAAAAGCTTTTTTTGTTTCAAATGGAAACATAAAGACTGGAGATGAACAATTCTTGAGATTTAAAATCCACTTCTGTGACTGTAGTTCTGTTGTTTACATTTCATTTTCTGTTGTGGTTGGTGTGTTTTGCTTTTGTCATTACTGGTTTTGGTGGTTTTGTTTGTTTTGGTTTTTTTGCTAATGAAATGGCATAATTTTAAGCAGAGATGCTACTGGCAAGCTGAACTCATGTCTCTTTTTCAAAATGGAAGCTGTATGCTTCACAATTCGGGAGACCCCCAAATGGTTTGTGGTTGCTCAGCATTCTGGGCAACATGCAGAATGAATTTGATAATTTTGTATTAGTGGAAGATGTACTGGGCAGGATTATCTCTGAACCTTACAGAGTGCACATGTGCAAAACCCTTGGGTCAGTAGTCCACTGGCAGTCTGTCCATCTTCTTGCCTGTATGCCTGTTTCTATGCTTGGGTGGCACTGTGTGATGGTACAGGGAGGGCTAACGGAAGAAAATGCACAAAGGTTTTCCATTACTGCTGTGGCTGCATTTGAGAATCAGATTTTGTGCTTAACAATTCTTTATGGCAAACCAAATCTGCATGCTAGAACGTTTCATCTGGTGTGAGGTAGTTATGGCTGACAAGTATGTTTGAAGGATTTACAGCACTGTGCCTAGTTTTGGGTGACAGAAAAGTCAGACAGGAAGAGTTCTTAATGGTTCAAGTGTACTAGTCCTGTATTTGCTTAGCCGCATTCCAGTTCAGACCTGTAACCTCTTCATGTCTATTTTGTGTCAGGATATTCAAATATTCAAAACACAGCAGTTTTGTATTATTTTCTAGTTTTTTAAACTCAAAACTAAGCACACAAAAAAGAAAAAAAATCACATAATATTTGCTCGTAGTGTGGTATTTTTTGTTTTGTTTTGATTTTTTTAATTTTTGCAATGTATTGTGGTAACTGTATTAAATAATTCCACGTGAAGTGCCAAGTGTGCTTCATCGTCCTAGCAGTAGTGAGAACTTAGAGAAATCACAGCATGAGAGAGGTTGAGAAACTATCAATTGGATATGTTTTCCTTAGATATGGTATTTTTTTTCATAAATATTTTTTTTTAGATATGTGTACACAGACATTCAACCTCATGCATAGAAGCTCTTTTCACCATGGGATTTGCACATCATAAACTTCAGCAAACTTCTAACAGTTTGCTGATAGAGAAATTCTACAGCAAAAGGAATTGCTTTCTTTTTTCCCTATCCTGATGACTTGTTCTGAAAAGGAGTATTTTGGTCTTTTGCATGTACTCTTTTTAAAATCAGCATCAGGCAAGTAATAGTACCTAAGTCCTTAAAGAATAAAAAGTTTTCCTTTATTATTAGCTAAAATCTATTAAACTTATCATATAACTTCCAGTGGGTAAGTATTTTAACTGATGGAAACTTGGCAGTGTGTCCCATAATTAAGGCTTTTTCCAACCAGACCACTTTTCTTGCCATTGTAAACCAATGAATTCATTGCCATCATGGGTACAATTTCTGAATAATGCTTTTTCTAAAATGATATTGCATTGGAAAAGCTTCCTAGTTGAGGAGCTTCATGATCACAATGCCATCATAAGTATATTTTGAAAACATATGGTAGAGTTGATGCTGCAATGCATTGGGGTCTCCATGGCTCTTTTGATTCTGGAACTGCCACAGATGTAGACTAAAAGTTGGTTTTAGCTTTGACAAAAGTCTGCCTGTTTCTAAATTGTAATGGACTACTTTTCTTATTATCAAACAATTCTCAAACTATGGGTAGGAAAAGTTAATCAGAAACTTTTGCTTAATATAAATGTTTTGGTAAATGAGCATCAAATCCCTTGAAAGTAGAGCTACTCACTTTACTTTTTTGGTTTTGTGGACAGTAGAAGTATTTACTCCTAAAGCTTTTCATAAGAAACAGAACTAATTATGTTCATTTTCAGCACTGGGTAAGAGCCCAGTACCCATACTCAGCCTCAGGTTGGTCTAACCTGTGTGATGTGTATGGGAGTTGGACAAACAAGTCCAATAAAGGATCTTAAGAATATGCCTCTCGCGGCTTTGTTTCTTCTCCTTGGTCTATAATGTCAAGGAGAGCTTTAAAAGCCCTGACAGGCAGAGGTGGGGAAAAGTTGGATAAAATAAGATGGATTCAAATAAGCTCTTGAGCTTTTAAAATGTTCCAGAGGGAAACCACTGTATTCGGTGTTCTGTGGTTTTATCTATTGCCAGTGTTGGTAATACTGAAATAATATGGAAGAGATTATTCTCACAGTAGTATTTTTAACCCAAATGGATTTTTTTTTTACTTGTCTATAAAAATCTGCTCAAGTTTGTGTTCTTGAGATTTTTTTCAACAAATCTAATTACCTATGTTGTATGTATTTCATATTTTTGTTGAGTACCTATTTTTCATGATTCCTGTTATAAGTAAAACATATCTAAAATATTACCTATGTGATAAAACATGTAGAAATATGTACATATGAGACAAGTCTAAGGCTGAGATTTTAGTCACTAACTCATGATTCTCTTTACTTTCTGCTGTATGTTTTGCCTTAGTTGTGATGAACAGAGCCAAATCCAGTTGGCAGCCGGTCACGACTGGTGTTCCCCAGGACTCAGTATTGGGGCCAGTTCTGTTTAATCTCTCTTATCAATGAGAGGATTGAGCGCACCTTTAGTAAGTTTGCAGATGACACCAAATTGGGTGGGAGTGTTGGTCTGCTGGAGGGTAGGAGGCCACACAGAGGGATCTGGACCAGCTGGATCGTTGGTCTGGGGCCAATTGTATGAGGTTCAACAAGGCCAAGTGCTGGGTTCTGCACTTGGGTCACAACAACCCCAGGCAGCGCTACAGGCTCAGGGAAGAGTGGCTGCAAAGCTGCCTGGTGGAAAAGGACCTGGGGGTGTTGATCGACAGCCAGCTGAATATGAGCCAGCAGTGTGCCCAGGTGTCCAAAAAAGCCAACAGCATCCTGGCTTGTATCCGGAATAGTGTGGCCAACAGGACTAGAGAAGGGATCATGCCCCTGAACTCAGCACTGGTGAGGCCACACTCTGAATACTGTGTTCAGTTTTGGGCCCCTCATCATAAGAAAGACTTCGAAGTACTAGAGAGAGTGCAGAGGAGGGCAGTGATGCTGGTGAGGGGCCTGAAGCACAAGTCTGATGAGGAGCAGCTGGGGGAACTAGGGCTGTTTAGCCTGGAGAAAAGGAGACTGGGGGAGACCTTATCATTCTCTACAACTACCTGAAAGCAGGCTGTAGCATGGAGGGTGTTGGTCTCTTCTCCCAAGTAGCAAGTGATAGGACAAGAGGAAACGGCCTCACGTTGCACCAGGAGAGGTTTAAATTGGGTATGAGGAAAAAATTCTTCATGTAAAGGGTTGTCAGGCATTGGAACAGGCTGCCCAGGGAAGTGGTGGAGTCACCATCCCTGGAGGGGTTTAAAAGGCGTTTGGATTAGGTTCTTAGGGACATGGTTTAGTGCCAGAGTTAGATTAATGGTTGTACTTGATGATCCTGAGGGTCTTTTCCAACCAAAATGATTCTGTGATTAGTTTTTACTGATTATTGAAAGGAAATAATGAAGATGGGCTGGTGGCTGCAGCATGAAAGAAAATCAGTATATCAGATTAAAAAATACAGGATGTGTGCCTGGAAATAGCAAGAAGCAGCAGGGTTCATGGATGCCAGTAACAGTTCTAGGATTGAAAGCAATATAGTCACTTCAGTAAAGCCCTCCACTTGAGTTTGTTAGCCCTGTAAGATGGTAAAACTTGGCTCACACAGTTCTTCTGTGCATATCTGATGTCAGTGAAGCACGCTAAATTGAGCTTGTGCAGATGGAAGCAGGAATTTGTTTTTTCTCAGCAGCCAGCCTTAGTAAACTTAGTGCATGCATTTTCCTGCAAAATTGTTGTATTTTCTAAAAATGTTCTAAACAGAAAGAAAAGTTCTAGCTGCTATTTATTATGAATGGTTATTCATAAACTTTAGTTGAGTGAGTACCTTGGAGATCAGAAATTCAGTGAGGTTCTTTCCATCATTGATGGAGAAGGAGTTATATTCTGATTTTTAAGGGATTATGGCCTTGCTTATTAAAATTGAAACTTGAAGTGCATACCAGATCCTCCACACATATAGAAATTTCATAGTCTAACATTTCCTTGCGCATGCCTTTGTGAAGAAGCCTTACATATTGTTCCATGGACTGCAGCTCTGATTGAAAGCCTGTTTTTTCCTTGCACCACCAAGAAAAGGAGTAAATGATTCTTTGTAGTCTAGTTAGACTTATCAAGTAGAAATGGATGAACTGGTAATTGCATGATTTATGTTCAAGGCAAGTATTGCTGGCAGGTTCCAACCATTCTTGCTCTGAATGGAATGCATGGTAGCTGCCTCTCAAATTTCTAGCACTGTCATTCTTCAAATTAGTATGAAGAGTTTGCGGAGCCATAAACATGCATTCAAAATGGCAAAAAAAGAGGGAACTGTATTTGGTCTTGAGCTATGAAAGGCATGTTATGTTTCCATCAAGAAAACTGTTACAAATTGAAACATGAGAGAAGATAGTACTGTTGGTTGATACTGTATTTGTAGAGCCAATTTAGTTTTACAGAAACAATACCATTAGTATTAGCAGTACTTCTGTCATGTCACCAACACCAGCCAAAGCCCTTATGTAACGCCTTGTCCTTTTCTCTCCCTTTCCTTCTTGCTTCTCTCTCCACAGTGCTGCATACCCAAGGTCCCATCGATGGCAGTCTGTATGCAAAAGTGAGAAAGAAGAGCTCTTCAGACAGCAGCATCCCTGGTGTTGCTCAGGGTGTTCCTGTGACTGGCAGTCCTGATCACAGTGATCATACCCTGTCTGTCAGCAGTGATTCAGGACACTCAACAGCTTCCATCAGGACAGACAAGACTGAGGAGCACCTTGTGCCAGGAGTCAAACGGGGTCTGAGCCTACAAGAAAAGGCCGAACTGGACCAGTTACTTAGTGGCTTTGGTCTGGAGGATCCTGTCAGCACCACCAAGGATATGACTGATGTTCGAAGCAAGTACAGTGGGACTCACCACATAGTCCCAGCTCAAGTTCATGTGAATGGAGACACCAAACTGAAGGACAGGGAGACTGATATTCTGGATGACGAAATGCCTAATCATGATCTTCACAGTGTGGACAGCATTGGGACTTTGTCTTCCTCTGAAGGGCAGCACTCCACCCACCTAGGGAACTTCAGTTGTCACAAAAGCAGTCAGAACTCACTTCTTTCAGATGGCTTTGGAAGTAACACTGGGGAAGAGCATCACAATGCTTTTGCTCCAGACCTGGGAATTGGTGTGGATCCCCTCTATGAGAGATCATTTGGAAGCACCGAGCCAAAGTCAACTCGGCAATTGCAACGGAATCCTTGTGTCTCACCCCAGCCTCAAGCCTATGGCCCAAGCAACTACTCTACTCAGACCTGGGTACGCCAGCAGCAGATGGTCACTCACCAATATGGTTTTGCACCAGAGAATGAAATCAGGGTTGGCATTCATAACACTGTGGGCAGCGTCCAGAGCCAGGCCCAAGTCCCGGATACTCCAACACGTGGTTCCAGCAGCAGAGATGCTGTGCAAAGGGGCCTGGGAAGCATGCCATGTGCTGCTGAAGCTGCAGAGCATGCCAGTGCTGAGACTTTGAAGTCAAGGCCAGTGCCTCAGAGGGACACAAATGCCCTGGATCAAGGACAGAACTTGGGTGACTTGCCAGCTTCTCCAACTTTGGATATTGATCAGTCTATTGAACAACTGAACAGGCTTATCTTGGAGTTAGACCCTACATTTGAACCTATCCCAACCCGCATTAACACTGTCACCAGGGACAGAAATCAAATAAATGGCTTCACCAGCCTTGATGTAGATGTTGAAGGGCTTGGCAGGAGTCCTGGCTGCCATGATAAATTAGAGGTCACAAACAGGAATCCCTCCCAGCATGGTAAGATATTGTAGTACTTTCTGAATATAATGCTTTTCCTAGCACTTCTATGTTCTTGATGTGGTATGGAATTCAGGTCATGACTTAGAACTTTCGGGATGATCTTCAAGGGATTATTTTTCATACCTTCTTTATATAACCATTCAGAAATTATGGAATCAAACTGATGTAAGATAAGTGCATTTTGCAGGTACTTGTTTTTTGCTTGAAAAATGTGCTGTTCAGCAAATTCTTACCTCTTCTAGATCATCAGTTGTTTTTTTAGCTGCTGTAAGTGTAAATGATAAGGGAGCAGAATTCCTACAATTCCTACATTGAGACATTTTTAGAAGACGTCTGTAGTGAAATGGCTTATGATTTATGATTATGTTTTTTATTATCATGATTTTTTTATTATTTCCACTTAAAATGGGAGAAAAAGCTTCAACAATTTTATCTTCAAATTCAGTGTAATGCTGCTGGCATTAAATTTCTATGCAGTATTTTCATAAATGTAATCTTTTCCAGTAAAGTATTTTAAAACATACTCTTTCTTAAACTTTTTTCTATTTAAAAATTCAGAAATCACAGTGCTTGCTTGTTATTTCTGGCTCTGAAATGATGGCAGAAATCAACTGGTGGAATTTATTATGCAACACTTGCTGACTGCATTGCTTAAGTAATGCTACTAGAACTAGCAGCTTTGCAAAAGAATGAGCAGTGTGTCTCTGCTTAAGTCCACTGAAACCTTTCATTAATGCTGTTACTAAAATTTATGATAAACAAGCTCTTGCTGATCTTGCTGTCATGTTTGAAAATTCTGTGTGGTTTAATTACTCTGGCAGAACATATCCCCTTGCTTTCCTTCTCTCCCTTCCCCCATCTTCTCCCTCTTCCTACATCCAGTCTTGGTACAATGAAAGACTTGCTTGTGTCTTCAGGATGTGATTCAGTATCAGCCGGCATGCCAGAACAATTGTCTGTGGCCTCACTGGACACAAGCTTCAGCTCAAGCCCAGTTGGATGTGCCAAACCATTCAATGATGACTGTGCCCAACTGGTGTGTGGTTTCCATTAAAGTGCAGGCCTACGTGATCAAGGATAGTGATTCTTTTAGAGAAAGTGAAATCAGTTTTGTGTTCAGGACGGTAACCGAGGACTAAAGAAGTCCAGAAAACCATGATGAATATACATGAGCTGCTTCACTGTTTGTTTGGTTTTAATACACAGTATGCATTTTGTAGCTCTTACAGGAGTAAATTCATTAGTTTGTCATTCTCTTGAATCTTTCCAGGTGATCAGCTGGTAGACAAATTAAAAATGAGATTTTTCCAGCAGGAGAGTACTCTTTGGTATGCAGTAAAGCTAGTGAAGGGGATAAAAGAGTCATTTAGAATAAGCCACCATTTACGGATCTGTGCTTAAAGATATGAATCTGAAAAGAGATGTTTGAATTTTTCTCACAGATTCTGGTCATCTCCCAAAGGAAGCAGGAGTCACTATCAGTTCCCTTCCACTTGTAAAGTCAGGTAAAGCAGGTAAACCTCCTGCCCTAGTATTAAGACTGGTGAGAATACAAGTCCTTGGGGCATATTCTGGAAGAGGTGATTTTTTTAGAGATATTGATGAATTTGGAATTAAATATGAATATACAGACAGCATTTAGAATCCTGAGTAATTGGCGGGGGGGGGGGGGGGTGTGTAACAGGGCATAGTATGAAAGAGGAAAGAGTTTAGGATTCAGGAAGCTCTTTTGCTTTTTGCTGTTCCACTGCCTTTGTCAAGGCATTTCTCTTTCCTTCATCAGTCTGAAGCAAGGGGAAAGGAAGGTTAATGTTTTTTCGATTTGTTTTTTAAACTTGTCTCTCGGAAATACTGAACATCCTTACAGGATGTTTACATCATACTGAGCTTCAAACATAACCTTATTCATACTGATTCCTACTCTACTTCCAATTCAACTCAGTCGAAGACCTCTTTGATGGATTTAGTTAGACACAGCATATATGTCTCTGAAAGTGAGGTGATGAGCACAATTTGCATGCAGAATGTGTTATGTAAACACTAATTGCTATCAACAGCAACTCTGTTTCTGACATGGAATTTTTTCCCATACCCTCTATGTCTGCCCTAAGGCAACACCCACATTCCTACTGAAATCACAGTCACAGTGTTTGAGGTTGGAAAGGACCTCTGAAGATCATCTGGTCTAGCCCCTCTGCTCAGGCAGGGCTGTCTAGAGCCAGTTTCCCAGGACCATGTCTGGATGGCTTTTGACTATCTCCTATCTACAGCCACCTCTCTGGGCAACCTGTGCCAGTGCTCAGCCCTCACAGCAAAAGGAAGTTGTTTCCTGATGTTCAGAGGGAACCTCCTGTCTTTCAGTTTGTACCCATGGCCTCTGATCCTGTCACTGGGAACCATGGAAGAGTGCCTGGCTCCCTCTTCTTTGCACCCTCCCTTCAGGTACTTACATACATTGGTGAGATCACCAAGACACTTTATTTTCATCAAGAACATACAGGAGTGCCATCTCGTATTTTGTGGACAGTTCTGTACCAAATCATGAGTACTTCTGCATGATGTTTTATTTTAGTATCCTAGGCATACTTTATCTGGCAAAAAGGCTAATTATTTAAGGAATAATTGGGGAGTGAATCAACTGGTATTTGGATCTTGTAAGTTTTTTTCTTCTTTTTTTGCTTGGAGGAAGTACTTATTCCTTTTACACTTTTACTGTCCTGAAGTCAGATTCTGTTGAAGTTCTCACAAAGCTTTTCTTTGACATTAAAGACTTAAGGAGAAGGATGGTAAGTAAAGGAATACCTTTGCATTTTCAGAGTCCAAAATAAATGAATGAACTGTATCTAGAGTTTAAGCACTGCAGAGAGCCTAAAATCTATGGAATCCCAGATACAAGATGCAAGACTGGAGGCTTGCGTTGACCTCTAGTATTGGCTTACTTCCTTAAGATTTATGGGCCCCATTCTAGTCATATTTGTAGTGACTTCGGATATTTATGTTTAGGAAAATTGCCTTTAAAAGTTTAACCCTTAAAATGCTCTCTCTTCATTTTACCTTCTATTTTGATGGCGTTATGCTGCCAGTGATGTTAGGTTGGTTAGCATCTTCTAGCCTTAGTAGTCTCTTTGAAACAGGGTGCTAATATGAAACTGTGGTGGATATTCTCAGCAGAAATCTGTTTGTAGTGGTCCTTGTTGAGAGGTTATAGTTTATTTCCTCAAAGGCAGCAAAACTGAATGGGTGCTTTTCCTCCAGCTTTTAGTTTGGTGGAGTGTGGGGAGTCATTATTAGTTTACATTTCTGGGGGTATAAGCTAAAGAACCATAATTTTCAACAACTGCTCCTTCAGAGGGTGGCATCTTTTAGTAGAAGAAGCAGAGAGTAGGAATAGTAAGGATTTAGATATTTTAATTTAGTCAGAGCCTGTAGGCAGCCAAGTGCATTTGAGTGCCCTGAAGTTTAAAGACATCTGCTTGTGGTTGTGTAGGTAGTGTCTCGAGGAGTTTCCCTTGTGTAATGATCCCGTGCCTTGCTCTTGAGTGCTAAGCAGCAATTTTAGAGGTGTGTTGAGTCTCTTGCCTGTTCTTTGAATGCTATGAGTATATTAATTGTGATTAACAGTGCAATTTTATGTTGCGTCTAATGCAATTGAAATGCAGGAGACTGTTCCTAAGAGAGGTGGCCTTATGCTGCCTCCATAATCCTTGGACATGTGTTACCCTACTCAGCTCTGCATCAGATGTGTTAATTCTACGTGATGAGGTTTGTTGGATTATCTTGTTAATTTAATGGTTTGAAGGTTTTCTTATGGGTTAGTTCTCCGTCACCTCAGAGTTAAACTTGCAGTGTGGACAGGTAATTGCTAAATGCGATGTGCAAAAAGAGTTATGAGGGCACATACATGGCTGGAGGTGGGGGGCAAGCAGAACAGCCATTCTAGCATCCTTTAAGCCAGACAGAACAGGCTTATCCTGAAACACCATACATATATCTTTATGATAGGACCAGATCTGTGGGAACTTCACTGTGAAGAACACAGCTATCCCACTGTGTTACCTAACACCATTAGGAAGTTATGATTAATACTGGGGCAGATCTACGAGCAAGGTAAATTCAGTATTTTAGCACGTTAGCTCCAAGGCTAAGGTGGGAGATGTCAGGATTCACCTTTCATTTTCTGCATGTGCTTCAGGATGTGACACTGGAGTAAGTAACAAACGAATAACATTTAATTAAATAAAACCTTTTTTTGAAAGAAATATTCCTTTCTATAGCTTTAGCACAATAATGATGATTTTTTAAGTTTGCATTTATGTCAACTGCTAAAATGTTCTATTTCTGACTTGTTCAATTATCTTTCAGTTTATACTAGTAAGAGCTTGATTTTAAAACTACTTAAAGGTAGGTTCCAAAAGTAAACCAATATGTATATGTGGCATGCTGCCACCTCTACTTGAGACTAGGAGGTCACTGGCATATACTGATTTTGAAAATCCTGTAGGATTTATTTATTTACATATCTGGACTTGCCCTGCTGCTGTATACAGAATCATTTATGCATGGCATGCACAAAACAAGAAGGGGAAAAAGTAGTTTGACTGAATTAATGTTAAGAATGAGGAAGGCATGGAATGTTTTTCCCTTGATACATCATTTGATGGGAAAGGAGCACTCTATCTGCAGGGAGAAATTGTGAATTTGGATCGTCAAATGGAAGCAACAGGAGTATAATTTCACTTATCTAAATGCAGATGATGATGATAGTTCTGAGCATAAAACACAGATGTTCTGATCTTTTCTTTCAAACTCTGCATAGCACTTAAAGGAGTAAATCCAGAGGTGTAGTCCAAACAACACAGTATTCTGCTAGGCAGATAACTGAATACTGGAAAAGTAACCTACTTTTTGCAGAAGACTCTGCCACTTCACAAGCCTCAGCTATAGGAGAAAATAGGTAGGCAAATTGAAACAGCAAAAGTAGTCTTTTTTTACTGTGGGTTGGAAAAGGAGCAGGAAGCAAAAAGTTTGAGAAACAAGGAGATACTCTTATTTCCCTTCCTTTTTCAAACATGATATACAGTTCACTGGGGTGTGCAATATCTGTATGAGGAGAGGTAAAGTGGCCTTAGGATATGCAGATTTGTCAAATGCTCTAGAGCAGGGGTGTCAAACTCATTTTCACCGGGGGCCACGTCAGCCTTGCAGTTGCCTTCAGAGGGCTGAATGTAATTCTAGGACTGTATAAATGTAGGAGTAGTTTTAGCGTACAAACCCAACCCCTTAAGAAGTCTGTTGTCTCCATACTTCTACTGAGAGTTAGTGCTTCTGTGCAAGGTTTAATAAATAACAGGAGATATCCTCTGTACTCACTGAGATAAATGGCAAGTGTCAAACAGTTTAAAAAACAAAACAAAAATTAACAAAAAAACAGATAAAACCGTAACTCATTGTGTTTGGTTAAAGTCAAAAGTCTGTTCCTGCATGTGTGGGAACAAACCGATGTGTAATGTTGTGGAAGGTTCCTCTTCAGGCTTTAACATTGCTTTCCCTCCAGAGTGCACAGCTGAAGCATCAGTTTAGTCTGACTTCATTCCCCTGTACATGCACACACATGCAGTAAAGCTGAAGTACTTTGCATACTTTCAGTGAAAGGCTGTAAACAAGTGCTATACTAGAAGGAGAAGAAAACTTTGCCCATATAAGCTAAATAATCCCTTAAAATAACAGTAATATGTTGTTGTTCATTGCCAGTTTGTGGTAACAGACCACAGGCCTGCTGGACGTGGTTTGCCTTACCTTGGAGCAGACTCAGGATAAGCAGGAGATTCTCCAAGGCTGTTAATGAGCTTACTGCAGCAGAGGAGGTGTAATTGATAGCATGGAGAAATGCTGGCTGCCACAGGGATGAGGAAAATAGCCTTGAACAAAGAAAGGATAACCAAACCAGCAGTTGTTTACTGATGAGTAATGGTTGGTCTTACACAGTCAGGTTTTGGGGGAAGCTCTACACTCTGTGACTTAAACAGTCCTTGACCTAACAAGTATATCAAGAGAATAAATTTAACGTGTGATGGTGGAAGTTGGGAGATCAGGGCTGAATGGCTCTGAGTGAGGCTCAATGGGCAAATGAGATGTTCTGAGTGAGCAAGAGCAAACAATACTAGAGATGAGTGGGACTGATGTGATGCCTTGTGTGTGTGCCTAACTTGAGGGTTGAATTACGAGAGGATAGTGGGGTTATCAGGTTTCTTGCATGAGTGTGCAGAAAATGTATTCCTTAAGAAGACATGCGCATGTTTCCCGTGCCCTACAAAACTTAAAGAATGAGCTTAAGAATTAAAAGTGTGCTGGGCTGTACGTGATGGTGCATTCTTACCTCTCTTTGCTTGCATGTTTCTGCACTGATTGACAGATAGGCAGCTATCTCTCACACTTCTTCCTAGAGGTTTTTATACACATGTAGCCTTAACGTAGCTTAACATGGCACAAACTACTGACTGCCCATGTAACAGAGTTCTTGATTCTGTGTGAAATGATGTCTTGGGTTAAGTGCTCAGTGGTTTTGAGAATAGGAAGCAGTGGACAGTGACCCTTGAATTTCTTTTTGCTAGGATGTTTCTTTATGAAGCATGTAGAACTGTGGCGAATCATAGAATGTCCTGAGCTGGAAAGGACCCAGAATGATCATCAAGTCCAACTCCTGTCCCTGCATAGGACAAGCCCACAGTTCACACTGTGTGTCTGAGGGCCTTGTCCAGTCTCTGCTTGAACACTGCCAGGCTTGGGGCCGTGACACCTCCCTGGGGAGCTCCACCACCCTCTGGGTGAAGACCGTTTTCCTAATGTCCAACCTAAACCTCCCCTAGCACATCTTCCTGCCATGCCCTCGGGTTCTGTCACTGGTCACCAGAGAGATCAGTGCCTGCCCCTCCTCCTCCCCTTGTGAGGAAGCTGGAGCCGCCATGAGGTCTCCCCTCAGTCTCCTCCAGGCTGAACAAACCAAGTGACTTTAGCCGCTCCTCATATGGCTCCCCCTCCAAACCCTTCACCAACTTTGTAGCCCTCTTCTGGACACGCTCCAGTAGCTTTATATCCTTTTTATAGTGTGGCGCCCAGAACTGCACACAGTGCTCCAGGTGAGGCTGCACCAGTGCAGAGCAGAGCGGGACAATCACCTCCCTTGCCTGGTTGGCAATGCTGGGCTTGATGCATCCAGGACACAGTTGGCCCTCTTGGCTGCCAGGGCACGCTGTTGGCTCGTGTTCAACTTGCCATCAACCAGAACCCCAAGATCCCTCTCCGTGGAGCTGCTTTCCAGCATCTCGTTCCCCAGTCTGTATGTAAAGCCAGGGTTGCCATGTCCCAGGTGCAAAATGTGGCACTTGCCCTTTTAAACTTCGTGTGATTGGTGATTGCCCAGTTCTCCAGTTTGTCCAGATCCCTCTGCAGGGACTCTCTGCCCCCAAGAGTGTCAACAGCTCCCCGCAATTTTGTGTCATCAGTAAACCTACTAAGCAATCTCTCCAGTCCTGAGTCTAAGTCATTTATAAAGACATTGAAGAGCGCTGGCCCTAAGATGGATCCCTGTGGAACCCACTAGTGACTGGTCACCAGCCTGACATAACCCCATTTATTGTAACCCTTTGAGCCCAGCCCGTCAGCCAATTGCTCACCCACTGCACTGTGTGTTTATCCAGCTGTATGCTGGACATCTCGTCCAGGAGGATACTCTCAGCGACAGAATCAAAGGCTTCACTGAAATCCAAAAAAATCACATCGACTGGCTTCTCTTGGTTGACTGAGTGTGTAACCTTGTCATAGAAATTAAGTTTGTTAAGCAGGACTTTCCCCTCATGAACCTGTGCTGGCTGGGACCAATGATGACCCCTTTTCTCCTTCACTGCTATGTGTGTCACTTATCAGAGGTGAATCAGTGCACTGTATATTAAGATTTTCCAATTTTTTGCTTTTACATGAGCTGAGTTACACAGAGATGTGTTTCTGGTAGTAAATGAAGCTGCTATTTACTAGTAACTAAGTGCTGCAGTAGTTCATCATTTTAAATAATGAGAAAGTTTACAGCCTGAGGAAATTTGGATGCAAATGTAAGCTTTCCTCCGTAGCCTTATGTTCCCCCTTTACGTCATTATATGTATATTCTTTCATACCTAATAACACATGACCTCAGTCTGCTGTTAAAGATCATTTTGCAAGACTTATTTCCTCAAACCAGCCATCTTTTATCACAAAGTTTAATGCTTATTGGGCAGAGAAGGAAAGCTCAAACAATGTTATTCTTCTACCTGGAAAATTGCAAAGGCAAGACTCTGTTAGTGAATGTAGATAGCAGGTTTATACCATTTTCTGTACAACCTACTGCTACTGTCACCCATGTCTAATCCTTTCCCTCCCATCTTTTCACTCTAAAAATGTTACAATTTGCATCTTTAGAAAAATAGTAGAAGCAGTTGAAGAATTATGTGATCAAACTAAGGCAAAGTACACGAACACATGCATTCAACATTTGGGGGACTGGGCTGTTTCCATTGCTGTGACCAAGAGATGCACGTCTATCTATATCAGCCAGCATGAGGAACAGAGGGACTATATATTCCATAAGGATGAAATTATATTGTTGCTATCAGCTAATTCTAATTCTTCTTCATGCATCAGTTACTGTGTTAGAAAATACCATCTGGAAATATTCTTAGGTCACCTAATGCAGTGGGGACAACGCAGATACACAGTTCACACAGCCCTACATTTTGTGTGGAGTTTATATAGTTTATCAGCTCGCTAAAGAATTGAGCATTAAACAAAGCCATCTTTCCTCCCTCAAAAATATCCCAACATGCAAAATGAACAAAAATAAGGTGACTAAATATCTGATTACAAGTGTCTGGAACATCTTCAGAGATCTTTCCTCTATTGAAAAAAACTATTTGAAAATAATCTAAATTATGATATCATAAATCATGCTACAGTGTATCTGCAGACAAAGGAGAGGAGAGGAAATCCTTTTTGCCTACTTTATTAAATAATAACTTTTAAAAGCATCAGACTGTTCCAGATGATCCCATTCACTTCGTGATGTTCTGTGGGTGAGCAAACCCAGTCCGTCTGAAATAAGTTGTTGAGTGTAAGGAGAACTAAGCTTGTCCAAATCCTCATGTGCCTTATTTGTATGTGCTAACAATACACTACAAAACCTGTCGTTGTTTCCATCTCACAGGAAAACTTTGGTACCTGACTCTGAGTTAATTTTACAGGGATTAACCAGAAATTTGGAGTTTTTAGCTAAACTAAAGTTAAAAACTAAGGTGTTTTTTAACTTTAAAAAGTTAAAACTGGAGTTTTAACTAAACTCAGGTTTTTAAACTAATTTAGTTAAATTAATTTTTAAGCTAAAGTTAGAATTTTATTTAGATTTAGCAGCACAGTCATTTTTAATGTAATTTATGTAATGTACTTATTCCACAATTTTTTTATCAATCTTGTACCTTCCAGGATGTGGGTCTGACTGTAGCATCATTAGGACATCTCTGTACAGGTTTGGAGATGCCAGCCTGCAACAAGCTTGCTGCCTATGCTTGGCACAGAGTAAAAGGGCTAAGAAACTGAAGTGGCGAGATCTGTGATGCTACTGTGTCCTACATGAACAAGTTTAATGGCCTGTTTGGAGTTGAGATAGAGTTTAGAACTTTTCCATTACTTGTTAGGTTAGTAGGTTATAAGGAGTTGGGACTCCTAGTCTACTACCCATTCTAGATAGGGGGGAAAAAAGAACAGTTTTCTTGTGAATCATTGCTAAACATGGGATGTTTTTTCAAGAACAATGAGATTTTTCTGGCTGTAGTAGCATTTCCTACTACATTTTAGAAAGATTAAGGCACCAAAGATATCACAGAGCTCATTTGGCTTTTGTTCTGGTTAATCCCTTTGAAACAATGTTCCTATAGAGCTGTGAATCTCAGAATTTGAGCATAACAAGATACTCTGTTGATACTTGCATCAGAAATCCATCATTTTATTTCAGTTGGGTATGTGTTTGCTTGTTCTTTTTCCACTACAACATTTAGCTTGAGTTTTGTCTTGCTATCTTTGGAGATGTTATTTTTCCTTAAAACTTCTAACAGTGACTGTAAAGCCAATTCTAAATTCTTAAAGTAGATTTGCTTTGGTTTAAGCATAAGGCCATCTTGAAAGCTTGATCATTAAATGACTTCTGCAAAAATCTTAAACTTTGTAGAAGATAAATGATGTCAGAGAAGGAAATCACTTTTGATTTGAATAGTGTTGTAGTAACATTTTTTAGTATGTGAGGCAGTCCCTGAAGGCTTCGCTGTTAGAAGTTAAATTATGGACTTCTTTTTCTTGATGAATTGTTAAGCCTCCTGTTGGATTGAATCCCCGTGTTTCATAGTGATGGGTAGTTGGAGTTACGCAGGTCGTCTTAAACTGCTGTACAGGCAGTGGCATCTGGAATTTCTGCAACGCTAACATAATTCTCCCCAGAGTCTTATTTCAGCCTTCATGACTATGCTGAGGTCTGTGAAAGGGGCACTGGAAAAACAGCTTTGTTGGAGTTTTCACTGTACCTTTCTCAAGAGAACTCTGACTTTTATCAATCTGTGCATTGAACTGGCAGAGCCTCTTTTATGTCACGCTAACTTTTCACGCAGGTTGAATCTACAGTGAGAAGCTCACTTGAAGTGCATCTGCTTTATCGGTTCCTCTGTATGCTCCTCTGTGTGTGACATGCCTTGTCTGAAGAGTCTGTTACTTATTGTGTGGGTATTAGTTTTCTAATTACAGTATCTGTTAAGTTGTGTTGGTTGGTTGATTGATTAAACATACATCCTAATAAGTTTTCCTTTTGTTTCTTCAAACCACTTGTGGTTTCCTTAAACCATGTACCTGTGGCTTGTATACATGCTTGCCAGATTTTCTTAAATGTATAGCTGTTACCTTTTGTGTCTTGTGAAAGGGATAGTGTTGAAATGAATTCAATATTCCAAAAATCCTGCTGGGGAATGAATGAAGTTAATTAAGTGAGAAGCTGTCTGTGAAATAATAGTTAACATTGCTTAAGCTCTACCCAGAAAGAAGATCTTAACTGCTACTCAAGTGTTGATGATTGAAATGGTTACAATTAGTTTTAAAAGTTCTGACATTTATATTTCAATGCCGTAACAATTCACCATATTTGCGACCTGTTGGATAATTTCAGCACAGAACTTTGAAGATTTGTGTCTTGTAAAAACTGAATAATCAAGTTCTTCCCTTTTGGTGGCAGCAATTAATGCTTTCCAGATTTTCAGTATGATAGAATATTTCAAACTTCTTAAGGCCAACGTGAAATTTCAGTTAATAGTATTAGGTTCAAAGCTTGATGGCACTTTTTGATTCAGAAAAACAAAACATAAGCTGTAAACAAGCTTTGATCACCTATTTAGTTATGAAATGACAAATCTAACACATTTTCATTAAGCATTGAAGCTGATGTAGATGTTTGCTAATTTTCATTTGGTCTTATGTTTAAATGTGAAAAACATACAATTAATGGCTCCAGTTTGAAGTTAATTCTTGGTGATTTGATATCATCTGGTATTGTCTAAACTGCTCTGCAGTTGATTGAAGGCAGTATTGTAAAATAAAACTGCTTTTTAAGGTCATTATCCCACTGTATTCAGCATTGGTGCAGCTTCACCATAAGTACTGTGTGCGGTTCTGGGCCCCACCATTTTAAAAGGGTGTCAAGGTACTTGGATGCATCCCAGGAAGGGCACCAAAGCTGGGGAAGGGGCCAGAAGGCACATCCTGTGAGGAGCAGCTGAGGACTTGTCTGGTTTGGAGAGAAGGAGGCTGAGGGGCAACCTCAGTGCTCTCTCCAGCTTCCTGAGGAGGGGAAGTGGAGAGGGAGGTGCTGAGCTCTTCTCCCTGGTACCCAGTGCCAGGATGTGTGGCAGTGGATCAAAGCCGCATCTGGCAGGGAGGTTCAACCTTGACAGGAGGAAACATTTCTTCACTGAGAGGGTGGCCAAGCACTGGAACAGGCTTCCTGGAGAGGTGGTGGATGCTACATGCCTGTCAGTGTTGGAGAGGCACTTCGACAACGCCCTTAATGCCATGCTTGAACTTTTGGTGAGACCCGAACTGGTCAGGCAGTTGGACTAAGTGATCATTGTAGGTCTCTTCCAACTGAAAGTTGGAAAGTATTATTTTTTTTATAATTCGAACTATATTATGGAGCCTGTAGGTTATTCAAGGGATAACTGCTAAGTATGTTTTTCAGTTACTTGTACTGGTAACCAGGATAACGTGAATCTGGAGACTCTAAGGCATTTTTGTCGTGTTGTAATTCAGTGTATCTTAATGTTCCCTCCCTCCCCCCAATCAGTTTGAATAAGTTTATTTATAGGCTTTGTATAAGTCTTTTCTATTATACATTGCTTTTGGTTTTTTTTTTTAAAAAAAGGCTCTATCAAGAAAAGCTGCAGAGTAATGGGAAGGCAGTTGAGTAGCCTGAAGTAATATTCAAGTCTTTAAAGGTGACTGCACCTCTTCATGCTTTTGTAGTCATAATGTGATTTAGAGACTGTTATCGAGGGGTAAACAAGGAGATGCTGAAACTATCATATTTCTTAGGAACTTTGTTTTACAATTATCTGTTGTAAGGGGTTTCCAGTTTGACTGTAGTTTGCACAGTTGGCTGTGATATAAGCTAGGTAGAAGTTAAGGGAGGGACTTCAGTGGACCATGCTGGGTTTTGGAGAAGTCTGATAGTTCTGTTTTACAAATGTTAAGGGCTTCCATAATCAGCAGAAGGGCTATCAGTCTAGCTCGTTTTTCTACCTCCACAAGAAAAGTTCTTCCCAGAGAGTCCTACCATGTGTGCTGTACTCACCTCACTCTCACATAAGGCTGGTTTTGACGCTAGCCCACAAGCCCTGTGAATTGAGTGGAAACAAATAAGCATCATCTTACTAGTTGTTGTGAGAACTGAATGTGGACCTTTTTAATTGTGTGCTTCATGCACTCTGTAAATACAAACATGTATAACATATGAAGAGTTTTTGAAGTTTAGCTGGGAAAACTGCTAACATATGAGGGAGTGCACTGTTGATATGGCATTGCAGACAAGATTTTTAGCTTAGTGTTGTTTTCTTTCTAATAGTTATAAATACATCTCAGTAGTACTCCAGGAAAGCTAAGCAGCTAAAGAAACCAAATAAAATTAACCTTTAACCACTGGCCGTGCTTCTGTTCGTGGTAGCATTTGCATGGTGATAACCATCTGACAAGATGGATGCATGATGTTGTTCTGATGCCAATCTGTTGGAATGTTAGTATTCGTTCTTCAGGGAAAACAAAATTGTTTTTTGTAGTTCACAAGGGAAAAGAGAGAAATGAGACTATACAAAATGCTTTCAGAGAAATAAATATGTGCTCCCGGGATATTTATGAAGTTCTGCCAAAACTTTAGACTACAAGAACAAGGATGTCTTGGCTTCTGACACTTTACACTTTTAAATTAATAACTCTAAACAGCTGTTACATTGAGGCAGCTCTGAAGTACATTTGTGAAACTAATGAGTAAAAGTCATTTTTTGCTGACTTCTCTTAATTTGTCTTTTATTTTCACGTTATTTGCTTTAAGCTTTATTGCAATGTATCAGCTCAACTTCTCCCCTCTCTCGTACAACATCTGCTGGAATTTGATACATAAAGCACTTAGAGTCTATTTAAAGAAAATGTCCAGTTTCACTGAGATACTGGTTTGCAGCTTTCTGAGGACTTTATTAACTTCGTAGAAATTACAAGCTTCATGAGTGTGTGAATACTAATGACATTAGTGCAAGCATATAATTGATGATTAAGCCCTCTCATAGCAATACAAGTAAAATCTGCACTAAATTTTAAGGCCTCTTTTGACCCATCCGAAAGATAGACATTCTCTCACATAAAGTAGTATACGTGGCTGTGTTATGTAGGAGAGGCACATTCAGAAAGAAACTGCCATTACCTTAATAACTTGGTTACAAATGGAGTGAAACTCATGTGCTGTTCCTGGTTCCCATTGCATCTTGCGGAGGAGTGGTGGGACTGGGAATGCAGGGTCTCAGATGGTCTCTTCAAAGGCTGAGATTCTACACAGTGATTCCCACTCATTTTTTGTTACAGAAATTAAAAATAAAGAAAGAATTCCAATGCAAAAAGTTGGAAGAATCTTGAGTAGTATGAACTCTGTCTACATTCATAAATGTCTTTAATGTCAGCAGAAATCTTCATGGCTTTTTAGCATCACTTAAAAGGTTTGGAAGATATTTGTGATTTCGTGTCCTTTTCTGACTTTGAAGATCTTGTTTGATGAGTCTAGTTTGCTCACTGTGTTCAGAAGATACACTTTCCACCTGAAAGACCACATGTACAGTTTCTCATGAGGGGAAAAAGGGTTAAATAAGCATTTAAAACATGAATGCTCTAAAAAGTATTTTAGTTGCACCATAAAAAACAGGATCTCAGCTGTCTTTTCCAACATGTGCTAGATATATTTAAATTACCTCAATAAAATAAATAACTGGCTAAATTTGGACCCTGAAATTTAACTCTGCTGGTGGACTCTTCAAAAGTGACTAGCAGGGTTTTATTTATTTATTTATTGACTTTAGTAGTAGTTACTGTCCCACTGGCTTTGATGGTAGCAGAGCTGGATTTTTGCAAGTGTCTAATTATGTGGTTTTACAAGGGATTTATTAATATTTTTAGGATAAACCACTACTTAACAAAGAGTTATTCAGGTTGATGCATATGTATGTCAGTGGAGAATCACTTAAGTACCATGGATTTTAATCTGAAATCCCTGTCTATATTTTAATGTTGAATAAAAACTGTTTTCCTATACATAAGCCTATTTGAGCATTGACGCTCCATAATCGTGCTATGTAATCAAGGTGAAACGTCTATGATACAGGCATGTAATGCTACATGCCAGGTTTTACATCTTGGCTTCTGTCAGCTACTTCAGGTTAGGAAATGGATGTGTATGGAAGGTGTGCGCTGTTGTCTTTCTCTACCAAAGTGACTGGTTCAGCCTTCCTGCTGGTTTACATGAAGGACATGCTTTGGACTCCTGCTCTTACAGCTCTGTGATCAGGGTCTGTAGGAGATGTGCTTAATCAACATGTGCTCACAGCTGGAAATTGTTGAGAGCGCTTAAATGACAACAAGCAATCCAAGTAAGTTCTTTTAGAAACCTGCAGCTCTTTTAAGAGCAAATTCTCAAAGATGTCTTTGCATGTATAGACAATAAAAACTCTCAGAGGAGTATCTGAAAAGTTGTTATGCATGTAATTATTTTCGTACTGGCCTGTGACTTACATAGTCAGGACTACTGTGGCATTCTAATTGTTAACTTATTCTTACAAAGAAGGGTGGAAAAAGCAATTGCTGCAGGAATATTCTGGAAGTGCCTGTTGGTAAGTATAAAGTCCTGCTGATCATAAAGCTGTATCTAATTACACTCTCTTAATAGTGTTTTTGGAAAAAAATACTGCTTTATGCCCTTGAATATCCTGGATTGAATATCCTGCTGGCTCGGTTTACTTCTTTTCTCAGATTCCAGAAGGTTGCAGCTCCTGTGTGTATCTAATACCTAATTTTTGTGATTAAGTGCGATTGTCATCTGTGTCACAAGAGACGTACAGTGAGCTGGGCTTCTAAGGTCTAGGGTCTGTGTTAGCCAAAGAGAAGCTGGTTTTTTTTCGGGAAAGCCGCGCGGGTTTTGCTGCCGAAGCCGCGGGGAGTTCGGGGCGGCCGGAGCGGTTCCCTCGGGCTCCTCCGTGCGCCCCCTGCTGGCCCGCGCTGCCGCCGGCACGGGCGGTGACCTCTGCTAAAAATGAGCGTCAGCAGAAATACGCTGCTTCACTCCTCTGGAACCAGGTGTGCTGCAGATATGTTCCAACTTGTGTCAGGAAGACTAACTACAAATTATTCCCCTCTCCTCCCCCACCTGTGTGGTTTTGTAAAAGCAGTTATGAAATCAGTTATTTAATCGTAGAATACCAGGTTTGAAGGGACCACAAGGATCATCCAGTCCAAACTTTCTTGGCAAAAGCACAGTCTAGACAAGATGGCCCAGCACCCTGTCCAGCTGAATATTAGAAGTGTTCAGTGTGAGGGAATCCACCAGTTCCCTGGTGACATTATTCCAATGGCTGATTGTTCTCATAATGAAAAATTTCCCTCTTGTGTCAAGTCAGAACATCCCCAGGAGTAACTTGTACCCCTTACCCCTCCTCTTTTCCATGTTTCCTTTTTACAGGGAGTCTCCCATCTTCTTTGTAGCCACCCTTTAAACACTGGAACATGGTGATGAGTTCTCCCCTAAGCCTTCTTAAGGCTGAACAAGCCCAGTTCTTTCAGCCTTTCCTCATATGGCAACTTCTCAGTCTTTTGATGTTCTTTGCGGCCCTTCTCTGGACCTTCTCCAGCCTGCCCACGTCTTTTTTTGTATAGCAGGGACAAAAACTGAACACAGTATTCCAGGTGTGGCCTGACAAGCACTGAGTAGAGCAGGATAATGACTTCTTTGTCTCTGCTGGTGAGGCCCTTCTTGGTGCAGCCCAGCACCCTGTTTGCCGCCTCTGCTGCAGCAGCACACTCTTCACTCACATTGAACTTGTTGTTCACCAAGACCCCCAGGTCCCTGAAGATTCTTGAACAGAATCACTGAAGAGACAACAGTGAAGTTTGTTTTGACAGCTCTATCTTAAAAAAAGAAAAAGTTTATTAATCAGTTTAACTATTTGTTTTCAGCAACAGGAATGCAAGATGATCATGCAACAGGAGGAAGGATCAGGAAGTTAAGTGTTGGGCAGTATGACAATGATGTCCCTGGGCAGCCATCGTATAACAGGTGTGGGTGGATGAAGTCTCCTGCTACTGACCAGGCTGTAAATCCAGGATCACCAATTCCTGTAGGGGAGACCAAGGAGGTAAACAACCAAGATTTCTTCAAAAAATATTTATTGAAGCTGAATAGCCACTAGGGAGTCTCATATTCACGTTTGGTGTCCAAAATCAATGTGAAGCAATTGAACAGTTGCATTGTAGCGATAAGAAAAACAAATTACTGTAGTTATCTTGGAAATGCAACTGAGTGTTTAAGGATGACCTGTTTCTGTGCTTTCTGTGTGTTTGCATGTTTTCAGTGTTCCAAAAATCTCTATGCTGGAACAGTGGATCAGGTTATATGAGACCTTCTGTAGTCTGCTGAAAAATGCCCTACTGTGTTGTAGGGTTAATTTCACACTGTAATTTTGCTTTTTTTGTGCCCTTTCTAGGTGACTGTTGCACATTACCAAGACGAAATAGATGGGGGAATGTTTTACCCAACAAAAAATGGAAATAAAGCTGCTCCATCAACACCAACTTTTCCCCTGTCACCAGAAACATCATATGGTAAGAAAGTATCTTTTTATTTATTTTAATAGCACTATTAACATTTTAGCTGTTACTGGAGAGGAATTGTACTTTTCCTTCTCTCCTAGTGAGAACACCTCCTCTGTACCATCAGCGGATTACCTCCAGCCAAAAGGTCAGCAGCCCATCTGAGCTGTACAGAACTAGTCCTGGTAAGATACCCCTAATTCTTAAATCATTTGAAACTGAACTGAACTGTGTATGAAGTCAACTAACACAACAGTAGTTATTCCTTTATAAATAGGACATATACCTGGTGAATTCAGACATGTGAGTCAGAGAAATAGAATTTAGCTGTACTATTTTAATTGTATCAAAAAGAAATAAACAATGAAGAATTACCCAAGCAAGATTTAATCTGTTAACTGCCAACAGGGAGTCCCATGTTCATGTTCAGTGTCCAAAATCAGTGTGGAGCAATTAAGCAGTTGCATCATGGCAATAAGAGGGCAATGCAATTCAGTGTTTGAGGCTATCCTGCTCTTATTCTCTACATATGTTTGTGTGGTTTCAGTGTTCCACGATCTCTCTGCTGATATTTGATAATATCAAAATAATACTGTGAGGAGACTTGAGTTTCTTGTGATTTTTAGTAGGTTGTCTCTGTGTGAGGAAAGAGGAGTGATATCCATGTTGCTGTCTTGCCAGGCAAGTGAAGCTGACGATAGAGCTTGGCAGTAGCTATTCTCAAGTCATTCCTTAATCAAAGGAATGAATGTTCTGCAGGGGCTTTTTTTTGCCGTGATACAGTTTGTAAATGCAGAAACAGAGAAAAGTAGTTGGTAATAGATGACTACATGGTTAAAGATTTAATGTGATCTAACTATGAATTTTATTAATAATGGATTCTTCTTTGAGGCCTTAACTCTTTGCTGCTAAAAATAGCAGCAAAGTCGTTGTGAGCTGTCACCTATCAGTGCTAAATTATTTTAAAACAACAAGTTTTAGAAAGTATTTCACATGGCTACATCAGAAAGTGCTGGACCCAAAAGGAAACGAACATAATTTATTTAAAACCTGAATAAAAATTACATTCATTTAAATTGTATGCATTAGAAGATGTTCATGATAATGCATGTAAACACATAGTTTTATTGCTTAGGCTACGACTGTCTTCTCAGTCAGGATCTTGATAGTAGAGCTTCCAATGAATTTGATGGTTGACTTTAATGCAATAGTAATTACAGTGTTGTGGTTAACTTTGGAAAAAAAACCTTCCTGTTTAATTTGCCTCATTTAATAGTTATCAAAAGCAAATAACATCAACCTAGAATAAAATTATCTTTAGTAACAAAGCAATCTTCTACCCAATTTGAGACATCTCTTTATGATTCAGTTGCTGTGGCTTTGCCCTTTACTCTCTCAACTCTTAAACGGTTAGTGGTTGCGGTGCTCCTGAGGGCAGCTTCAGCAAATCATTTACAGCAGGGGTGTCAAACTCATTTTCACCAGGGGGGACATCAGCCTCGTGGTTGCCTTCAAAGGGCCAAATGTAATTTTAGGACTGTATAAATGTAACTACTCCTGTACTTATACAGTCCTAAAATTACGTTCGGCCTTTTGAGGGCAACCGTGAGGCTGATGTGGCCCCTGGTGAAATTGAATTTGACACCCCTGATTTACAGGTTGCTTATGTTGAATTAATCTGCTGAACACTTTGTTGTTAAGTTTCCATTGCTGTTGCTAAGAGTTAGGCCTGGACAATCTTGTGGCTTTCAGTGTATTTTGTTGGTGATTCTTCTGCTTAATTCCAAATGCTGTCATCTCTCAAATACTGGGTTTAGATACTCAGTTAATGGGACACTGAAAATATTTACTCTAGCTTAGATCAAAGCAGGTAACTCTCCCTTTGAATGCCCCTTTAAAAATGATGCTTAAGGTGTACCGAATGCTACAGGTTAAGTGCTCAGCTCCCTGTGAGTTTGCTTTTAGCTGCAAATATAATGTACTTTGACACTAAGGTTTAAAGTGTATGAGGTGAGTCAGCTAGAAAACATGCAATACAGCATTGGCGAGCACCTCTAGGTAGTGCTAATTGGGTGACTTTCCCACCAGAGCATAGAAAATTTGCTTGTCAGAGGCAACATTAGAATCCTACTTTATTTTTTTTCTTTTCTCTCTTTATCTCTTCACTATTCTGCTTAATTTCCTGTATCTACGGTATGTGCCTATTTACTGTATTTACTTGCTTTTGTGACTTTTTCTGACTTCGGCAAGAAGTGAAAAAGATGTCCTCTCGTTACTTTTGCTACCGGTCTCTAATTCATGGCCAGAGCAAGAGCGTTGTGTTTTGTGTGTTGAATGAGGCCAAGAACCTCCAGGGAACAGAAGCAGCTGTTCCTGTGTTAAGACTGCTCTAATGCACATGCGACAAAGGTAACTCTCACAGGGTGTGCTTTGTAAGAGTTCTTAGAGCCCAGATCTTTAGTACTTTTCTTTGCAGCCTTGCTCTTCTTTTAAATGCTTTCATGTTTTTCATTTTGGCAGAAGTTGGAAAACATACTGACTTCTCCAGATATTTTCAACAGATCGAGGCCTTTAGAGTTGAGGACTTTGGAGTCTTAATTTCTGCCATTAAGATATTGCCCCTTTTGTCTCAGTTCAGATCACCCTTGAATTTAAAATGGTTTTGCTCTGCATCTCAGCTTTGCTGTTTATCTGCATTCCAAGTTAGTAGCGAGGATGCTGTAACATCTGGCTACCAGTTATCTAGATACATTACTGTCTTATTTCCTCCCCACTTCCTTGTGGAGAATAGCTTTCAGTGTAGTTGGCATGTAATCACATCAAGGGAGAACTACTGTGGTTTTAGAAAAGCATATATTTTAAAAGAGCAATGCATTGTTTGTGTATTCAATATTCAAGAATTACAATGGCATCTCGTCATTATGTGTACAAAATGATAAAATTATGTTATTTTCTAAGTTATTCTTGTCATAAACTGTGTACCTTGTATCTTGAATGCATCTAATTCTGATTCTTAAACTACTGAAGGGCACTATCTTCACTGAAGCCTGGCAAAAGCCTGTATAAAATGGTGCTCTGTTAGCCCTAGAAATCTTTTATTTCCTTTCCAGGTGAAACCACTTTGTTAGGGAAAGTCGGTCCAGTGGTGTTACGTATCTGTCTCCCTTTAATTAGCTGTGCCCTAGGTCTTCTTTCTCCCCATACATTTCTTTAAGATGCTCTGCCTGCACCAGCTAGAAGAAGCAGGATTCCTTCCCAGAGCTGCCTTTTTTCTCAGACAGGAGCAAGTTTAACCTCCCTCAGTCTGCGTTCAGCCGTGCGGTCCTTTCGTGTCAGTGCTGCTGCTCCAGTCATCGCTTGCTGCCATGGTTTCAGTGCCATTTTCCTCACTTTACACAGCTTGCAAGTAATGTAGCACACACTGAGTTCCTTCTTAATTATCTTTTGAAAGACACCTTGTTTCTTAAGACAAACTTGAGCAGTCTATAAATTGGCTAGTTTTGTAAATACCCACGAAAAAGCAGGCTCTAGATAGAACCCAGACACAACTCTCCAAGTAACACAATAGCCATTGTATATTGCACGGGAGAGTCCCACACATCAGTGAAGGAACAGAAGCACTATTTGTAGGCCATTTTGAAGCTTATAATGGCTCTTTTGTCTCAAACAGCATACAGCTAATTGGAGTCCCTTTGTAAATAGAAGTAACAAATAAAACTGTAGGAAGCTCTTTTGCAGAGGACTGAACTCTGGCTAACCACCCCTGCCACTCCACCCCTCCGGCTGGACATGAGGAGCTGCCCCTCCTTCAGCCCTGGCCAAAGCACAGAGAGAGCTTTGCAGAAAATATGCATTCACAAAACAGGCACTGTCTTGCAGCAGGAGGCAGGGATCTGTGGAACAAGGGAAGATTGTCTATAATCCTTTATTCATGTACTAACAAAGAGAAGACACGATGTCCTATTTTTCCATCTTTTCTGAGCAGCCTAAGTAAACTTGCATAGTTCAAGCAGTGGTGGAATGATGGCACTGCTGCTGGCATGAGGAATCTCAGAGCCTTCAAGCATGTGTAAGACCTTGCCTTTTCATACCCACCACGGAGCTTAGCCTAGGTACTGTACTCAAAGCTTGCGTTACACATTTGAGCTGCATCTTTTCTAAAAATTGTCAAAAGGTCGTCTTTTCTCCTCATGCTGTCATGGAACTCTTCAAGCCAGACACTGGCATATTTTCACAGTTTTTCTCATACAGGCTCTGTTTTTAGCTGAGAGAGACATTGTAATCCTAAATTCTCCCCCATTGACTAACATAGGCTTACTCTGTTACATCACCCAGTAGAGTAGTAATGAATGTTTCATAAATCTCTCAGAAGGCAAAACCATAAACTAAGAGAGATCCTCATTACTGCATAATTCTGTTGCTGATTAGAATTTTATATTGTTGTAAGTTCATAGTGTTATTCCAGGATTGCCATTTCTTCCAGTCACTGAGTTGCAAGGGAAATGAAGCATACTGCTTAACTGTTTGTTAAAAAATTCAAGGTTCTGAAGTGAAAACATTTTCTGTGTGTCAGGGGTTAGGAGCATAGGGAATAAAAGGGATACTAATTCGTGAGAGGGGAAAATTCCCTGTTTATGATGTGCAAAAAGCTTTCTTCACAATATGAAAAAGTTTAATATAGTATTTATTTATACCTGCCTTCTCCTCCTCCCCTTAACTGTTTATATAAGGTATACACATCCAAAGCAAGAGAGAGGTACAGGCACCTGGGTTTATTTGCTTAGAACATCAGTGCATCTGCTTCAGTGGATGGTTACCATAAGCTCTGTCCTTCTGGAATCAAAGGTGCATTTTGGTTTTTGCTGTTGTTATGATTTTTGGGGTTGGAGTTTTTTGGTGTTGTTTTGTTTTCTTTTGTTAGTTTTCTGGTTTTTTGATTATTTGCTTTAAACATTTAGGCTATTAACGAGCAATAAAAAATACAAGTAGAGAAAAGAAATTTATGATGTTTACTACATGGTAGATAGACAAGGTCTGTATTATGCTTTTCATTGTCCTGCAATTGACCTTGATAGGTATATGTTGTGTGCTCATTTCCACAATATTTTTGTAATGAAACAGCTATTTCTTAGTTACGATAAAATATACCACTTACTAGTCTATATTAAGACTTCCAATAGGATTCAGGAGCAAGTAGGAAAGGACTCAGTTCTCCTGTTTGGATTCTACCAACATGAACTAATCAGGTGTTCCAGAAAGAGCATGTGGAATGCTGTAAAACATAGCCTTAAATGTTCAGAGGCCACTTCTTTGCTGTTGTAAACACTGAATTCAATGCAATGTGCTATGATCTGTGTCACTTTTTTCTCCCTGGATTACTTTCATTGACACATTCAGCTCAGTAAAACTAACCTACATACAAACTTTGGAGATGACTTGATGTATTTGCAAGTCTTCATTGTCACAGACCTCTTTCCCTTTGTACCACTGATTATAATACAATTCTTAACATATCTTTCAAATACAAACATGGAAATTTTGTACCATGTCTGGCTTGCAGAGGAAGGAGCAACGCTTATTATCAGGTATTTCAGTCTGGTAATCCAAATTAGCAAATGTAATAATGGTCCATCTTGGATGCTGAATAGATTAATAGTTTCATTTAATTTGCATCCATCTCAATGGTGGAAAATATGTTGTAACAGAAGAACCAAACTGAAAATAACTTCAAATACTTGTAGTCTATGGCTGCTTTTAGTGAGCAATATTAACCAAAATACGTATAGTGTCAGTGTCTACAACTGAGCTGTTTGGTAATCAGTTTTAATTGAGCGTTTTGGGTTTCTTTAGCCCACACAGTTTGGCTAAGATTTTCGTGAGAGGTACTCTCCCAGTGCATGCTGATTAATTTACCAAAGCTTTATTCTCTGGCTTAGAGATAAGAATGAAATTATTTAGAGATTAATCCATTAGCTAAATATGGACTGGTGTTGTTTATAGCCATGTGAAGTGCACCAAAACTAATCCAAACAAGTAGTAAGCTCAAACAAACTTTATTTCATGACAAAACTGAAAGTAATGAGAAACGGGTAATCCAAAACCAATCAACACTTCTGATATTTAAGCCACTATGAGTTTGTTGTAGCAGTTGGCGTAGTATTACTGCCCTTTAACACACAAGATTGATGATCCAAGCATGCACATGCTCACAAAAGGGGAAACTCCAGGATGCCCAGAAGAAATAATTGCTTGTGTGGCGGGACAGGGATCTCTCAAGGACACATCCAGAAGAAATAACCACTCATGAAGGGTGAGGTGAGGGCACTCAGTCCTGGGGAGTTCCCTTAGATGGTGTCCCAGTCCGAGGGGAGAGGTTTCGATCACAGACCTGCTGCTCTGAGGAGACCACTCAGAGGGGGTCTCTGGCAGGGGCCCCATTTATAGCCTGGTGGGAATCTGGCTGTGGTCATATATGGACATGGTCCAGAAGCTTCTCTGGGTCGAGGTGGCCCATTGGCTGGGGACTCTGACTGAGTGGTCCTGCCTCTCTTGCTGCCTTGCCTGAGGGGCATACGTGACTGTGTTGACTGTACCCTGGTGGGTACATGATGATTGGCACCCAATTAAAGTGCGTAGGTGATGTCAGCCATGGTGTGGCACAAGAGGCATGGAAATAAGGGTGCGAAAGAGCCAGTGGCTGCCATGTCAGAAGCCCTGGTCTGTACTGGGGCGGGCGCACCTGCCACTCCATGTTGTGTGTTTCTACTTGACAAAATCTGTACATATTTTAGCCACTCAGTAAAAATTCTAACATGTCATTGATTCAGAGGAGTAAGTGATACAAATATACATATCTGAATACATATCTGAATATAAAAAGCTAGAGAGTGCCAAGTCCATGGAAGGTAATGTGTGATGAAGAAGCAGTGGGACAATATGAATGTGTTTCTCTTTGGCTGATAGGTTAAAGCTAACAAACGATGTCATTCTTGTTACTGAATTTTTATAAGAAAGCTCATTGTCTGAAGTGTACTCCGTCTTCCATTGGTTTTGGATACTGTAATTTGACAAAATATTCTATAACATGAATATATTTTGGTTTGTAGCCAGTGTTGTATCTGATCACAGAATAAAAAATTCTTTAAATCTGATGCTTATGTCAAGACAAAGAGATATTTCATGGAGCTAAACTTCTGCAAGGGACGGGGTTTGGTGCAACCTATAGGTTGAACATCATGTTGAACATGAGACAAATTCAGGCGCTACAGATGGTCATGGAAAATATGTTGACTGAGTGCTAGCAGAATGCATCATCTAGTGCTCATGTACATAATTCCATGTGCAGCTGCTTTATAGTCCTGCAGAATTGAAAAGCAAACAAAATGAAACAAGAAAAAAACAGGGTGGTTGGGTGCTTCAGCCATTACACTGAAGAGATGATCAGTGAAACTAGTCACTGCCTCCTCTTCCTCCCACCCTCATTTGTGTAGCAGGATTTCCATCTGGATAGAAACACTGTGATTGCAGATCAGAATGAGCTTTAAGTTGTATCGTGCCCTGTTAAAATTGTGTTGGAGAATTAATCATATACTGATTTGGAAAGACTCTATTTTTTACTGTGTTTCACGTTCTGTGAAAGTGTTGACATTGCACTTTTTTCTTAGTTTCAGTGGATGACTTTTCTTTCAATGCGGGAAAAGTACTGATTGAAAAGCAAATACAGGAACTAAGAGTGTCCCTCTAAAAAGGGAAAGTTAACAGCCCTTTCAGAGGCCGGCTGGCACTGTCTGCGTTATCCATTTGAACCAAGACACTGCTGAGAAGTTACATGGAGTTTTCTGCCTGAAATAGCAAGTGTGAATTAACTTTTCTCACAGGGAAATGAGTATCCAGGTGGTGGGTACCCTACATGTAGAAACAGGCCCTCCACTTTCTCACCCGCTCATTTTGTCCTCAAGTCAAACGTTGAACTGTATTAAAGGAATGGTAGACCTTGTGATGAAAATGCTGTCCTATAGGAATTTATGTGTAATAAGGTTTTTAGCTTGGGACATCTTTAAAGTGTCTTACGCATTATAAGTCTTCTATCAATGGTAGCTCAACAGGTCTGGCTGCTCGTCAATCCCACATTAACACCATTAAAGCAAATAACTGCTGGTAGGTTCTCCTTCAAGAAGACTCACCCTGTAGACTTATACCGTTATATGGGGCACCTCACTTTAATTCAGTCTATCAACTATTTGTTTGGTCTTGCCTCACTTTTTATAACACTGGGAATTTAAAACAAAACAACTGCCTTTTTTCAAAAGGAGTTATTAACTGAAAAAACCTGGAACCAGCAGCAACACAGAAAACAGCACCTGCATGCTTGGCAATACAGCCTACTAGAAACTCTCCTCACTGCGTATCTTGGCAGTTGACAGCCACACAATGTGAAGGCTTTGATTCTGTCTTCGAAGCCTGCATTGCAAGATGCTCCCAAGCTCTTCAAAGACTCTCTGGCCTTCAGTGGCCTTGGTGCCCCATATGGCCGTGCTGTTCTGCAGCAGTGGGAGCACCTACCATCAAAGACCAGCAAGTATTTAGGAGAGATGCTTCTCAACAGGTGGCCCACAAACGTAGAATTCACTCATAGTATGTAACAGAATGACCACAAACCTTGTGGCATGTATTATTTTCCTGCATAACAAAACTTTTGAAGGGAGAAAACCCCCACGATTATAAGGGAAATTGCAGGAGTGGGAACTGAGCTTTGTGCATTTTGTCTAATGTGTTTATATGACCACATGCTTCACTGATGACTGCAAAATAAACATGTGATAGACCAATGAACCCTCATAATTTGAATTACCTGTTAGAAATATTATATGTGGGCAATTTTTGAGGACTTACCACCATTTCAAAATGACACACAAAAAAGCCAATGACGTATAAAAGGCTGTGTTGCATTAATCTCTGTTCATTGTGGACTGTCAGCATTACCAGTTGAAGCAGACAAATATGCTATTAATAAATGCACTAAATATACTTATGAGTTACTGTAACAACTTGGAAAAATAAGTGGCCCACCATTTTTCTGGCATTGCAGAAAGCAAATGAAAACCACTATGCTAGGAAATTCAGAGTCACTTCATTCATTCTAAGAAGTGGTTATGCTTATCAAGGGATAGGTACTGAGCTTTCGGAGTGTCACCGTTAGTATATTCCTGTTCTCTGTAAAAAGAAGTTTTGCATAAGTTAATTGCTATCCATAGTGAGTAAATTGCACCAAGAGTATACAGTGAACACTCACTTGTGTGCTGTCTTCCTTTCTCTTTCTTTCTGTTTACCACTTTGCAAAACCAGGTGTATGTTCTGGAAGATGCTTATGGATATTTTTCTTCATAAACAGATGAAATGGTGCTTCCTTTTATTACATTTATTTAACGACATAGGTATTTTATCCAACAAACAGACATTTACAATAAAGAATTAAAAACTTCCGATCTAAATATTGTATTTAGGGTTAATC
Source organism: Caloenas nicobarica (assembly GCF_036013445.1). Classification (NCBI taxonomy): domain Eukaryota; kingdom Metazoa; phylum Chordata; class Aves; order Columbiformes; family Columbidae; genus Caloenas; species Caloenas nicobarica. Next base: position 63,205,219 of record NC_088246.1, on the reverse strand, counting down.
CTTATTGTCTGCATATTGCTTAGTTATTTTCAAAAAGTCTTGAAAAATCACATAATTCTCTTAATAGGCTGGAATTGTCAGTTAGCTTTATTTTCACCTCCTGCCCTCTTGTACCACCTCCTGCTCTGAAAACCTGATATATGAGATTTCTCTAATATATATATATTTATATTTATATAGATACTTTTTTCACAAAGTCTCATTAGGGTCCCTGAGGGGCCACAGGTACATTGAATTTTCCCCCCTCCGTTCCCAGAAGGGGTTTGGAATGGACTTAGCACTTGGAATGGGAAAAGTGGGAGAAAATTCCTGGAGAGGAAAAAACTATGTGCATGTGTTGAGGGAGAAACAGCAGGAAGGAAGCTGAGGAGGAGTAGAGTCGCTATAGCTGAGGCTGAGGGATGTAATGAAGGTATGTTGTGAAGAACTAGTACAGAAAGTAGATTAGAATCTTGTTTGTTTGTTTTTTCAGTCCTTCATCAAACACTGTGTTAAGAGCACAAACTCTAAATGGGCTGTAAGTAAAATTAAGTCTGAATAGTACTGCATCTGTAGCATTTCAAGAAAAACAATGTGAAGGCAATCTGAGTATTTCAATCACACTGCTAGTTTGTGCCCACTATTGTCATTGGATTTCCTGAATATTCTCAGTTGGTATCAGTGCTCTCACAATGTTTTAAGAATTCATCCAGAAATCTTGACGAAAAAAGTAAATGAAAAAGAAATTCTTTGTTGGGAGGTTATAAACAGCTATGAAGATAATATAGTGCTGCAGATAAGATGTTCTGGATCTGTGGGATAGTCATGGGGATCCCTGAATTGATCTTGTGCTCCAGACCCCTCAACAGCTTCATTGCCCTTTTCTGAACTCTCTCCAGCACCTCAGTGTCTTTCCTGTCGTGAGGGGCCCAAAATTGAACAGAGGATTCAAGGTGGGGCCTCGCCAGTGCCAAGTACAATGGGACGATCACTTCTCTAGTCCTGCTGGCCACACTACTCCTGATACAAGCCAGGGTGCTGTTGGCCTTTTTGGCCACCTGGGCACACTGCTGGCTCATATTCAGCCACCTGTTGACCAACACCCTCAGATCCTTTTCTGCCAGGCAATCTATGTAATCTATACAGTAGATTATATAGACTTCTTTATAAGAAGATGAAATTGCACCATGTGAAGTTTATTGCTTTCAAAAAGCCTGAAAAAAAATAGTTGTTTCTTTATTTTATCATTTATTATATTCTGATTTTTGATTGCACTGTTTTTTTATTTGAAGGTAAGTGGAAAACAAGTTAAAGAAATGTATAAGAAGGTTAAGGGAACACTTATTCAGATGTCTTCAATTACTGGAGCCAAGCTGAGCTTTCATTTGTATACATTTACCCACCAATATCAAAAATTTCTATAAATTACAGTAAAGTTTATATTATGTTTATTTTGTTAAAACTGTTTAATGCAAAAATTGGAATAAACTATGTCAAGAAAAGTTTTGGTTTTCCTGTGCACTCAAAAAGCCCCTCTGTTTTGAGGGCAGAGAATAGATGCAGCTCATAGTTTCCTAAAATGGGGTACATTAGATTATAAATCCATTTTACACTTGGTCATAGCAAAATGTTATCTGAAGATTAGCCAAATACTCTTTGTTCTAGAAAACAGTGGGAGTATTTTTTAAATAGCTAATGATTACACATCAGTCGTGGCTTTCTTTTTTATTGTTATTTCAGTGCTTTCATATGTGGTCCAAACAGAGTGAATTATTAATGCCTCTTATTCAGTGCCTTCAAAGGGTGCCTGTTGGTTTTAATTCTCTGCAAACTGATTTGATGCCTAGTTGGGAGATGACACTCAGTTGATAAAACTGCGTAGTACTAAGGTATGCATAAAATGTGCATTTTAATGAAAGCTGAGACCTGTGTACCTGAGACGTTATACTGTGCTCACATGCCTTGAAATTATAAGATCAAGCTCAAACACGATATGAAACAGCGAAGTATAATGTTAATGAAAATGTTTCTGCTGTGCTTAGATTTTATTTCTTTTATCTTACCATTTATTTATATGTCTGAGTGGCAGCCTAGCAACTTGAAAACTGCCTGTGTTCAATTGCCACAAATATTTTGGCAGTGAATTTATTATAAAGGATGTTTGAAAAAGAAGACAAAGTTTAAGAAAACATTAGAAAACAAAATAGAAAATGTTGAGTGTGTTCAAAATATGTCCTCTACATGAAATATTTGTTAGAGAAATTTTGTTCTAATTTATTTTTGCTCTGTCAGGGAGTGTAAGATACAACTAGTCTATTTGGATCATTGCTAAGCACCAGTCAGCTTACCAAGTAGATCCACTAAGAGACTCGTAAATACCTGCATGTCAAAGAACTGTCGTTCAGAAAATTGATGTGCTTTGGAAACTTCAGGTTGAGTTACTCTGAGAGGAGAAGCAGGTCAGAAAAAGGTGCATAGGTCACCAGAAGAAAATACCAAAGCAAGGGAGTGTCCGTGCACTGACGGTTGCAGCTCTGGCACTTTCCAGTTTGAGGAATCCTCCTCCTACTCCCACCACCTAGTGCTGAGGGCTGTGAGTTCAGTGGGCATCAGCATTGCACGAGTGAAGTAAATATTGTGACTTCAATACAGTGACATTATGTGTGATCACTCAGGTCTCACCCAGTCGTACAGTTGTGCTGTTAAAGCCAGTGGCATTTACGACCATGATGGTCTTTTCCATTTTCTGCCAGCTGAACCTAAATCTTAGATGTTTTCTAAATCACATTTAGAAGGAGGAGGAGCTTTTCCGTGCAAATCTAATAGCCAATTAGTGTATTCATATGTCATGGGAGAGGCCCAAGGTTGTCACCCTTTTCTGCATGATCATCAGCAGAATTTGAACCAGGCTTTCCTATGCAAGTCTGAAAAGTATTATGCTGTTGAGCCAAATTTATTTTTCTGGCTTAGTTTATACACATTGCTATTTAATACAAGTTGGAATAACAGTAAAGTAGGTTTCTCACAGGAGGAAAACCTGAGTTCAGATCTGGCCTAATTTAGAGGAGGTCCTCTGAATAGGACAAAGGGCTAACTCCATTAGACTATTTAAAGTCTGTAAGTGTGAAACTCGTGTAAATATATTCTTTTGATCTGCAATTGTCAGCTCTCTACATAAAACTAAACATAAAACTTTCCTTGTGCAGTGTCTATTACTTAGCCTTAGGTGGCAAAATGAACATGAATCTTACAAAGCTCGCATTTCCTATCTGTTACATGGCAAATCCAGTCTTTTGCCCCGCGGCTTTGAATTCCGTTCAGCAGCAATACATCTGAAAGTTCAATTGTACAGTGTGCAGCTTACATCCGTCCCATAGCTCTAGTCCAAAGGCATTTTCTCTTGCGAGAAAGCAGTAGCATTACTTGGTATTTAGTTATTTATTTAGGAGTTTTTTATATTTGCCATCCAAGATAACTGGCTGTACTTGAAATATACACTTGTTGGCTGAAAAGACGATGGCATTTCCAAAGGTTGCTGAACACAGATTTTTGTTATCTTCACTAGTATCTATGAGAGTGCATAATTTCTAAAATTCAGGCAATAATATAAACAGTGTCATTCTGAAGTTGTAAATGCCAAAAAAATGTTGTTTACATGATCAAATTATTACACAGGAGAAAATGTATTTATACAAGCCTTTAGTGTTGTAACTTTTGATCATGGTCTCAAAGCAGATGTCCCTTTTCAGTTAAACTTGAAATACACCCTGGATAATACACTGGTGGTCTCTTTTTTTTTTTTTTTTTTTTTTTGTTTTGAGAACTAGTGAAAAATTAATTCTTGAGAGGTTTCTGAAGCACTAAGTTTTAGAGAGTTTTATTTCTATTTTTCCCATTCGGTGGGAAGAAGTCTAGCCTTTCCCCACAACATAAATCTGTCATTTGACCAATAACTATCTATGCATGTATTCATTGAAGTATATAGGAGTAAGGTCTTACACATATATAAAAAAGAGAAGAATCTAAATCTGAGAAGTGCACCACTAATTTTTGCTTCTTCTGAAGATACAAGAGATGAGCCCTTGGCAGAAATTTATCAGCAGTTTAACAGAAATACAGGATTGGATGAGCAGGCAGTCTGGCAGATGCGGATTGTTTTTAGATGTACTTGTTAATGCTAGTTAGCAATGCACATGGGTAGCATGCCTTTGTTAGATGGCACTAGTCTTTTTGTCTGGAAAAGCTTAAATTAACAAAAATCTACGTGAACAATTACTTCCCTTGCTATAATTACATGAAACAAGCTTTTTCAAATTTTCCAGGGTGAGGCCTCCTACTATATGACATGACACTTGATGATTGTGATGTGCCAGAGTAATCCATGTAGTTTCAGGGAAGGCTGAAGGAGGAGAAGAAAGCTCCAAAAACTGAAGTACAGCTGTGAGCACACCTTTTCAAAACGAAGTCTTAAAATGATCCTGTGCCTGGGAACGTCTGGTCCGCTGCATTCACAAGTCAAAGGTGTTCTGTAATTTCAGAATTTCAGACCTGCCAGTGTTGAGTGAGGACATAGAGGAAATACATATTCAGTTCCACTGAAGTGTTTACAGTCCAAAGTCCGTATTGCTCTATGTTTTTTAAGATGCTGTTCTCCCTTACATTAATTCCCTTCATGTTTATTCCCTCTTGTAGAAAAGGAGAAAACCAAATAAGTCTGTGTTTTTCTACACCTGGTTTAGGCATGTTATTTCATGAAGCCATTCATATTTGGAAACCTAGTAGACAAAATCTGAAATGCACAGTCACTTGAGATTGACTCCCACATTTCTGTCAATCATAGGAGTAGCAGGGAAATGTATACCCTTCCTTCATAAATTGTGGAATTTGCTGACCTTGCATCTGAGGGCCACAGCATAGCCACCCTCCTGTAGGGTTTCTTGTTGGAGAAAGGTGCAAGTCATGATTCAAGTTCTCCATTTTAAGCTACTTTGGATAGATCTTGTAATGCGATGGTTCTGACTAAACTGGGGATCTTGTGCGCTTTACCTAGCAGAACTGTACACAGGCTTTGCTATGTGAGTAAATTCTACCACCTGGCAGAGGATGGAGGACCTGATCCTTATTTTTGTGCTGTGCCTGGCACAGCCATAAAACCAACCCTCCTTTTGGGATGGCATTAGGTCCTCACCTGAGACATCCAGCATGCCCCTCCCCTTCCTAGCTCTTACTTCTATGTGTTTGTATACAATAAAATTCCAGTCTTGCCTTCTATATCTATTTCCTGGCTTTAGAGTTTCAGATTTTTTTTTCCTTTCTGTAAATCATCTCAGCTGGTTGAAACTTCAAACTTGAGACAGAAGGACAAATAAAATGACAGGTTTTGTATCAAGAGCCTTTTGTTTGTCATTAAAAGTGTTCATGTCAAAGAGGTTTTATTGATGAACGGCCCCCTAAGTACAACCAAGTCTGATTTATTTTAAAAGCTCTATGCAAAAAAAAAATCTTAACAAAGGGTGAATTTGATAAAATGTTGACAAAACTCAAGTATATTAATTATTTTAATTATTTGGTTTCTACTTACATTGCATTCATAAATTACTTTTGAAATGAACACATTCTCACTTAATCTAGCTTTTATGTGGTATCGCAGGCTACTCTTAATCTTCTTTGTTAAATGTTGCTATCCTTGTTCTCTTCTAGTTCAGCAAGTGTAAAAAGCTGAACAAGCAAAGCTTCCAAGACTTGGAAGGAAATAGGACATCCAAAGGTTTCCTGTGATTACAGTGCTTTTTATGCAGAGCCAGGAATGCTTTCTATGGAAAGCAATTTTCTCTAGTAATTATTGTTTACAGGAGTTTGAAGACAGCGTTAGACTGCATTTGTCTCTGCCACAAAGCATCGAAGACAAAGTGTATTTGTATAATAAATTAATCAAAGTAACTGATGACAGTTCTGGACTGTCGCATTAATAACCTGTTCTGCCCCTGTGGCAAGGATTGTCCCTCATTTTTTACCTGACAATATGGTGTATATAACAACTAATCCTTGCTATTGGGATCTCCTGTGTGCAACCATTATTAATTTGTTTAATAGGTACAGCTGCTACAAAGAAAATCAGTGGTAGGAGTGAATATTCTTGTAAAGGAGTAGTATGATTTAGTTTACCTTTTGATCTGTGGAAAAAAAGCAAAATTCTAATCAGTTTACAAGTGCTCGTCTCTATAATCAAGCCAATTTGTGTATTTAAAAATCTATCAGAAGAGTTTAGTACACACATTCAAAATATGGTGCCATTAGAAATTTGAAAGCAATTGAGTAATTCATTACAGGAAAGCTTTAAATGGTTGTATTTGTTTCTGTCCATATCAAGTAATTTCCTATAGTTGTCCTTTCAGAAAATCGGGTGCCCTGGGACACGGAAGAACAATCTGAGGAGGAAACGTGCTGCCCATTGCAGTGCTGCAGTGTTTCCACTCATCTTCCTGAGCCGTGAATAAAACCTGCTCTGAACAATGATAGGGCGATGTTGAATGCAGCACAGTAGGTTCTGCACGTGTTTTGTGAAAGAAATCCTGGGAAGTGAGTCAAACTTTATTCAGAGCTCTGGATGCTAAATTTATTGGAGATTGTTGAGCCAGTTTGGCATTATAGAGCAGCTGGGCTTTGGTCCACATTAGAAAGCACTTATTTGTGGGTTCTTAGTTTCGTGTCCTGCATCTCTCTGAAAGAAACAGCCACCAATCGCTACGGCTGGCGTGCTGCGAGGGGGAGAAGGGCAGTGACCTTTCCGGCCCCGAGGTGCTGCCGCGGCGCCGGGCGGAGGATGCGCGGGGCGCGGCGCTGTGTGGGCGGGAGACGGGCGGAGAAGGGGGCGGGGAGAAAAAAGTCGTATTCAAACCAGGTGGAGTCAGCAGAGCAGGGATGCACTGAATGGGCAGTCTGGCCGAACAGCCAGCGGCAAAGCCAGCCCAACAACAATCGGGGAATTATTTTCCGTCTGGATGGAGTGAACTCTGGCTGTCTTCAGCTGAGTGGCTATACTGAGAGCGGGAGCCTCGTTTTCTCTCGCTGCAGACACTGCAATCCTTCTTCTTTGCTGTGAAGTTTTAACACTCGGGGGAAAACGGATGGTGTTGGAGCTGGCAAATGCGGGAAATGGCTTTTGCTGAGCCTCTGCGCGGCGGAGCCGCCGGCCGGGCCGCTCAGCTCCCCTGAGCCGCAGGCAGGATTTCCCACAGCCCGTGCTCCGTGAGGGAGCTGCTGTCATGATGGCTTCCATAGGTAGGTTCTTGGTTTCCTGCTCTTCCTCTTTTGTGTACGTTTTCCGCAGCCGGAAAACTCGTTTTGTGGGGCTTGCGTTTCACTGGCTGCGTTCCTCGCACCGCGCAGCGGCGGTGAAACGTGATCTGCGCTGGGTGGGGGTGGGGTGTGTGTCTGTGTGTCTGTCTGAGTGGGTACGAGTTTGTCTGCAGTGCCAGAAGCGGGGGGAGGCGGAGGTTAAAGCAAATAACACGCTGCTTCGGCAGTGGACGGTCGGAGTTCCGCGGGGTCGGTCGTGCAGACCGGGGTTTCGCGGAGCATGCGGTCTGCTGCTGTGGTGGCTGCAAACTTTGAAGAAAAGTAGTAGGGAAAGAACTATGCCTTGTGTAGTTATGTAGCAACATTTGGAGTCCACAGGAACTGAAAAGCTTTGCAGACAAGGAGCGTTGTCAGTATGAGGGGGTTTTTTGTATGATCGTTAATGGAGTGATGGGGCATGAGGCAGGGTTCATGAGCATTGTGGACGGAGTTACTTTTCTGCTAAGGAAGACTTAAAATTTTTTGTGGGTAATTTTTTTGTGTTTGTTTGATTTTTTAAGTAGAAAAAATGGAGACTGCCTGGAACATACATAATTGCTGATTACGTACAAAAACTTTGTCCAGGCTGATTTTTTTTCCTCCCCCTAGTAATGTTATAGCAGCAGTAAATTTCCTTTCAAAAGCATGAAAAATGAACTGACTTTGTAAACGTCTTTCCTGAAGGAGGACTATTACATAGTTTTCCTCTTGCCTTGCTTAATTAGAAAAACAGTGCATTGTGCCAGTAGCACTGGCAGAGTAGTCCTTCTTATTCAGGCAGTGCATGTAAAATATTCTCGCCTTCTTACTCCAGATCTGCATTTTCCATCAAAATATAATACAGTCTTAGAGCAGCCAACTATTGCATAGTATGATGTGCAGGATACACCAGGATACTTTAAAGAGCCTGATTTCTACGGCCTTAATGCAAACAATTTTTCTATTCAGTCAGTAGCAGCAGATGGTCATGTAAGGATGGCAACCCTAGAAAGAGAGTCACTGAATCACAATTTTTAAGAGATAGACCAAGAAAACACGTAATAGCTTCACTTCTCAGTCCTTTTGCATGGTACTGAACAACATTGAAGATAAAGTGAACTGAGTTTGGTTTTACCTATTTCAATTCCAGATTATTAAAAGCAGCTTCTGAAAAATCAGTTCCTTTTCTGGTTCTAAAATGAAAATGGTTTAGTTATACCATTTCAAAACTAAAAAGCAGCCCTCGCTTCTGGTATTCAGGCTGCACTGAGCACAGTTCAGCCATTTGTTATAGGCAAGTGACTTCAGGAAAGTTAACAGGTTGAAGAGGGTCATATCTAGGCAGAATTTTTCTGACAGTAGAAGACCGGGACCAAAGCAAGACTCTTTGTAGAAGGTCTGAACATCAGTTTGATTGCTTCCATTCTTCTTGCTAGATAATACTCCTCAAACATCAAAAGCTGTATACTTGGACCTCTCTGGTGCCTGCTGGCACTGGGGAACTGGACTGAGACAGAAGGAGGGAAGTTCAAACTCGCTCTTTCCCTCTTTTTCACCTTAGGAAGAATACATAAGATCGTACCATTAGATTTAAAAAATCCCAAATGAGTCTTGATGCTTGCTTTCCAGGAATGCCAGAAAGCAAGCCTCAAGCTCAGTCTCTTCTCCGTTCACTCAGTATTAGCTCCAGTTTGCCCCCCTTACCCTCACCCTTGCCCCCTTTGCATTGGCTTTGCAGTGGATCTGTCAGTAGACATGAGCTGCATTTTTCAGTTCAGCACAGACAACCTGAACCTGCGTCTCCCACATCTCAAGCAACTTGAATAGCTAATGAACTTTAGAGCAGGACAGATGTTTTACTCTTTTCTTGAAAGGTGATTGGTCTTTCAGGGCATTTTGCCTGAAAAAGTATTACTATTCATTTTGAAGGTACTGGTTTGTGCACTTCTGTTTCTTAGTGTTTTTTCTCCTCTAAAAGTATTGCAATTCAATTCTACAATTTGATGAAAATTACCATATTCAGCCATGTGAATATCTGAAATTCCATTGTGAGATAAACCACGATAAGAATGGAACTGGCTGTCTCTAAAGCCACTTCACTAATTTGCCGTGAAAACTTAGTGCAGGCATGTTAATAATTGGATTTTAATTGTTTTGTTGGATTTGTTTTTCTTCACCACTGAATCATCCACTGTACTTAAAGGCAGAATAGTAGTGCTCTTGTTTCTGCATTATGGGCTGACAATGGTGCTCTCCTAAAGAGTGTTTTAATAAATGTCACATTTTATGTTTGCATGTGACCCGGATGACTTGAGGAGATGCCTTCACAGCTGATTTGCATTCCTGAGACAGCAAAGTTATGCTTAAAGTCAATAGCAGAGCATCTGCAAGATCTTTTAAAATACATGAGAAGACATGTGCAACTGATTGCTTTAGTCCCTGGGGAACTTTATTTTTTTTTCCTTGTACGATTTGGGAAAATAAATTAGTATAAGAAAGTCTTGTAGAAAAGCATTATAAGAATTTTACTGCTTTGAAGATACTGTATTGCAAATTTTATTCCGCAAATATGACTTACTTGTATTTTGGTATTTTTTGAATGAGTATATGTTACCAAGCATCTGTAAAACGGTGTAAGGGTCTGTTAATGGAATGGGTATTTCCTCAGTAGAAGAGAAGCCAGATAGCAAGATCTTCAGGGCAGGAACTGTGGGTGGGGGAAAGTGGGGTCTGAGAAATCATCCTTTTGATACACATCCCTGTGCAGAATGGGGCAGAGAGAGGGTAAGTGCAATTAATTCCCTGATCCTGGGGTTGCCTGGAGATAAGCTGACCCCTGGCGCAGCTTCAGAGGCTGCATTTGTTTGTTACTGCCAGGAGCTTCTGTGGGCCCTTGTGGGATCTAGAAGTTGCTGGAACACAGGAATGTCCCAGTGTGCACCCACTCCTGTGTATCTTGCCACCAGGCCAGAATCTCCTGTGGAGGTAGAGAAGCACCAGCCTTGCTCACCCAGTACTTACTGGGGAGGGCTGCTCTGCCAGCAATATTTCTTCAAGGGGCAACATGGATGATTTACAGCTTTCTTTAGGCATAAGGCAAGAGTGGATTTTTTTAAATTCTAAAAACATTTGAAACGTTCCCAAAACACAGCGAGCACTTTCTAAATGCATGCAATAGATAATTGCATGAAGTTAGAAGCCTTCAGTACTGCAGAGTAGCTTACCTTTAGTTACTAGTGGTTTGCATTCTAACTGTTCAATGTGTTACTTCTTCCACCAAATAAATGTCTCTGAGAAATAATTTACTGCCTCTCCAGATTTGCTGTTTTATTTCTCAGGTTGTCAGCCACCACCACACTGTTGTGTTTTCTGTAAGAGCTAGGCACGTAATACATATTTGACTGAGATCCTTCTCAGCACTGTTCAATGAAGGAACTGAAGCTGACCTTTCCAGTGCAAAGAGGTTAGGAGGTGGATGCTAGAGCCACTGTCTTCACAGCTTCTCCAGGTTCAGCCTGACTGATATGATTACTTGCAAAGAGAGTTGGTCTACTCAAACAGGCATTGCCAGAATCTCCAAGCAATAGGCACTTTGTCTTTTCTTTCACAAGCATTAAAAAATCTGTTTTATCGGTTTGCCAGGTTTTTGAAAAGCAAGTGCCTCTGTGATGGTACATGGTTTTGGCTCATGACATGTTCTCCTTTTGAAAGAACATAGGAAATTGTGAAGGAGAGTTTATGGATGTGCATAAAACCCAGCAGATTCCAGGCCAACAGAGGGAAAACAAAAACAACAAAACCCATACAAAAACCCTAATAAACACTCTCTTTATTTCTTAGCTGCATGCCCTTTTTTTCTGCCAGTGTGTTGGACCAGTGGTCCCCAGAGTGGGGTGCATGCACCTCAGGTGGTACACGAGATGATCCATTGGGGTGTGGGAAGAAAATATCAGACCTTCAGTAGTACATCTATACAATTCGTAATTAAATAAATATACCTATATTGGAGATGCATTTTCAAAAATTTCTTATTGATGGGGTGTGCAACTAGAAAAGTTTGGAAATGACTGTGTTAGACTTTTCTGCATGAGGAAATTAGTGTTACCATAGAAAGACAGAAATAATGTTTCAGAAGTGCCTCTGGGGGTGTGTAGTCCAACACCGTGACTCAGAACAGGACCATCGTAGGTCTGAGTCAAAAAAAGCTCTACTGATGGAGGTTCCACCACAACCCTGGTTAACCTCTTTCAGTGGTACACTGCCCATAGGGACAAAGCTCTTTTTGATTTCTAATGAGAATTTCCAAAGACGTGTTGCCTCTTTTTAAGTCATCTGTTGCTACTGAGAAGAATTTGGCTCTGTTGTCTCTTCTGGTATAAAAGAGACCCTCTACTAGTAGTTTTAGGCTGCTTTTAGATTCCCTGCCAAGTTGCTTTTCTTCTCCAGGCTGAAAAGTCCCAGCTCCGTCATCCTGTCATCATGGATTGTGTGAGCAAGACCATTGGTCATCTTGGTAGTCTTCCACTGGATCCTTTCCAGTTTCTTATGTTCCTGAACTGGTGGCCTAAAACTGAATTTAGTATTCCAGGTGAAGCTTTCTCAGCATCAAATACACAAAGAGTAATAAACAATCTCCTCTGATCTACTGGCCATGTTTCTCCTGCTGTAGGTCAGTATATGCCCTATTTGGGATGAGAGCAAAGTGAAGACTGTCTTTCAGCCTGATACCCACTGCAACTCCTGACACTTTTCAGCAGGGCTGCTAATTACCAGTTGGATCCCACCCTGTATTGTTACAAGGTTTTATTCTGCCCCAGGTACAGATTTTTTTTATTTCGTGTTGGTCTTAAATAAGATTTCTGTTGGTCCAAGCCTCAAGTTCACCAAAGTCCCAGTACTCGTTATTGCCATTCTTAAAGATGGGCTTAATATCATGCATTTTCGAGTTATCAGTGTGGTTCAGTGAAGCAGAATTTTTGGTATGGACATTAACTCTTAAGTTCTCAGATTTTCTTAAGTAAATTAAGAAGGTGGATTTCCAAATTTCTTCTGAATTGATAATATTCACTTGGCAGATGGGGAGTTAATCTGAACAAAACAGGATTTTCAAATCCTAGTCGTTACGTCTTTGTTTTTGCTGAGGTGAAGTAAAAAGCAAAAGATGTGAAAAGAAGATAAAAACTGTGTTAGCCCTTCAGGATTATTTATTTTTTCTAAATAGAGTGTTGAAGAAATACTGAGGAAAATAGGGGTTCTGTTGCTGCCCTCAAAGTCAGTAAAATAGCTGTCTAATAGTATAAAATTCAGTTTATTTATGATATATACTTGAAGGAAATGTTACAGTTTTGCATGCTTTTTCAGAGCTCCATGGCAGTGGAGACTTTGTATAGCTTAGTGACTACAGCAGGCCAAATGACAAGATGCTGATTCAGCATTTGATTGCTGCAGGTTTGGGGGGAAGATTGCCAAAGAGAAAAGTAAACTAATAATGACAACCATTATCTTGGCCCAGAAGTTGTTATTTGGGAAGTTCCGTAACAGATGCCTCGTTTGTAGAATATAAACCCTCCAAATCTATCCTATCAGAAATGTGAAGATCATAAAGCAATTAACTTCTTTTTTGAAGACAACAAACAGGGAGGTGTTTTGTTGCTGCCTGGGCTTGTTAGGAGTTTTGCTTCCAGTGCGTATGGCTTAAGTCAGCTTGTAACTCTTCTCAACCGAAAGAAACAGTAGTACAGTAAATTAGCTGTTCTCAGAGCACTTTGTTTGAAACACTTAAGAAATAATGGTGGAAGCTGGCTAGCAACAACAGCTTGGGGGAATTTAGCCTTGAATGAGAGGTGGAACAACTTGGGTTGAAAAAGATGCCATATACTATGCAAAAAAGGTAATAAAGTTATTCTCTTCCCTGGCAGCTGAAATTACAAAAGACAAGATCTTAAGCATCTTTCATTGATTTCCACGTATTTTATAGAAAGGAAGGAACAGTGGGACCCAAGTTGATGGATTTCCTGGAAGGGAATGATTTGGTTTGCTGTATTTTGGTGAAACTGAAGGCAGAATATAGCAAGTATAAAAGGTCAAAGTTTCAGTAAAGTCAATAATTTGCAGACTGACTGAAAGCAGGAGAGTATCAGTGTTATCTCAGTCTCACTAATTTTGACACCTTAGCATTTGGAAAAGCAGGAAAGCGAAAGGGAAGATGGCTACCTCATGAGAACCTTGCAGTGCTGATGGACTTGGAAAGATGTTAGTTTGTAAACCGGTTTAAGTGGGCCATCTTGATCTCTCCTTTCTCCATATGCAGGGGTTTTAATTCTGGCCTTCCCCATGAGCTCTGTAGAGGTTGCTAAGAAGCTCCTTAGCTTCACCATTGCCAATTCTGTTAGCACTCTGTCAGCTGCTAGAGGGACTCTCTTTTCCAGGGAGCCAAATCCTTTTGTCATGAATTCACTGTTTCCAGAGTTTCTGGCTTTAAATAGTAGCATAAGCCTCTACTACTCCATATTCACACTGCGTAGCTGGAATTGTGCGCTCCTTTTCACAGTATCCAGTACAGTTAGCTGTCACTGGATGTTGCTTGTCAGTATCTCTCTTCCACTGAAGCTCTTCCTTGCTCCAGTTTTTTCCTCAAAACTGTGATTTTTCCAGCTAATCTTTCTGTTAACGTTTCCCTTGCTGAAATATTGGCAAAATGTCTTAGAAGAACTAAAACTGTGTCTGCGCAGTATCTTTAGCTCTGTACTTGGTGGTGGTTTTGCTTTCATTGTTTCCCTGATAAAACTTTCTCCGTTTTTGGTTTTGGTGTGTGTGTGTGTTTGTTTTTTGTGGTTTTTTTGTTTGTTTTGTGGTTTGTGTTTTGTTTTTTTTTTTTCCTTTTGTAGATTTTAAGGTTTGGAAAGAAACATATCTGAACAAAACTCTTTCATAAAATCTGCTTAAGATCTTCATCTGGTACTTTTTGTGTTACTGATATACTTTAAGCCATGGAGTGAGCTATCCAATCTGACCCTTGATAGGTTGTTCTGATGTTTAATACTAGAGGCTGGGGTTTTCTTCAAACCTTGTTCTACCCTTCCTCATATGTGTAACATCTCAGCTCTGAGCTGAGCTTAAATCTTCTGCAGGACATTCAGGTGAATGGTGGAGTAACTTGCTTAATGAGTAAGGAAATTTAATATTGGAAAAGGGAAGTGGCCATCATTTGACCCTTGGTCTCCTGGGTAAAATAAAGTTGTATCAGCAGAGACTATTGTCGTAGAAACTATTACAGTTCCCTCCATGTGGGAAGGAGAGATGAACAGCTCAGCACTGTGGTAGACTTTACATTGGCAGTAATGTAAATTCCAAATGATAGTTGGAGCTAGCTGGATGCCAAGCTGTGAAGTGCCATGGAGGTTTTGTTGAATGCTAGGGAGTACTGTGTGCCTTTTTTATAAGACATTTCAAAGAGAAGACCTTGAGAATGCTTGTCTGGTAGGACAAGTACAAGATAGGCCCTGGGAGAATGAGAAATATCAAGTCTTACTGGAATGCAACCATCCAAAACCAAAAAATACTTCCACTGCATAGAGAATTTACCAAACACTTCCATTACATTCCTAGATGCCTTGGGTTCTGCCTCTGTAGATGACTTGTCAGGAAATCTGTCTAAAAGAATGGGCTCATCAGTTGTTCATGTGAAAAGTGAGAGGTTGAAGGAGAGCGTTGATATGACAAATGTTTCACAGCCACGTCTGATGTGGCTTCTTGCAAGTCTTCCATTAGGCTGGATTTTTTCAGCATTGCTGAAGCCATCAAAGGATGGATCAGGAAACAAACTGAAATTTAAAAGTATTGCACAAAACTTCTTATCCTTCTGCTACTCTTTAGGGCTGGCGGTGGCTCGGTTACTTTAGCTTACTTTATAGCAATATACTTTTCTGTGTCCATTCAGCTCTGTCTGGGTTGCTGCATCCTTCCTGGTGAGTGCAGAAGACATACATTTGCACTGGGTGGATACCTTAGTAAGGGTCCTTCTGGGAGGGTGATAACCACCAATTGAGCTAATTTCTTGAGCTGGCAGAGCTTCTCTGCCCTTCCTGTCTACCCTTCCATGCAAACTGCTGTGCAAATGGCCACGTCTGGCTCTGTTTGCAGTGCTCAGGTCACTAGCGTTCTCTAGGCTGCTTTTTTGACAGATATGCAGGTCTGACCCAGGAACATGAAGAGACATGAACATGAATGATCCTGGTTTTGTCACATCACTTCTTTAAGTAGGGAGCTGAACTTCTATATTGTCAGTGTTCTCACAGATATAATGGCGTAGATTTAGTAGGGGCCTGCAGCAAGAAGCACTGATGCTTCACAGCAAACAAGCCAGGGGAGTCTGTACCATGCATACAGAAATCATGTAGAAGCTATGAGATTGCACTGAGTTAATGATTCTGTGAGATAAAGGGTTAACAGCTGACCAGTGAGTGTGGGCTCTTCATCAGACAATAGAGAGGATACAGCTGAAATATTCAGCAAGCTTGTTTTTAATTGAAATATAAACAAAGCTGCTTTCATGGGAAGTGCCTTTCAGATGTACTTGTTTCTAGCCTGGGAAGTCCAGAGTTTTCGTTCTTTCTGCAGATTACATGCCCAGCTGCCAGTGGGTTTTCACTCATAGTCTAGTATTTTACACTTGTGAAAAATGAGTATGAAAAGAAATGCATCTATGGGCATGATAGCAGTCGTTCCATCACACAGTGTTCAGTGCTCTAAAGGTAATAGCAACAGTCCAAGGCCTGAAACAGGGAAGAATCAAGTCTTGGTCCATTTCTTCAAGCAAGTGCTGTTACTGGTGGGAGAAGGAGAGGACCATGCTGTGCAAATGTGTTAGATTAACTCATACATATAGCTGAGATTGCATTAGAGTGGGCGAAGATTTTAAGCTCTTTCAGAAGGAGAGCCGCTCCCCTTCTTGCTACCAGGCTCATGGTAACTGGTGTCCAGTGACTCCTTTATATAGTCTGGTATCAGGGGAACAGACATAGACATGAAAATAAGCAAACGTATGGAGTTATTCTTGTGATCACAGTTTCAATGACTGCAGGGAATGCATTAATCTCCCCCATATAGTAGCAGTCATCTCAACCTGGAGTATAATTGGGAAGCATCTGCAGGTTCATGTGCACAGGTGAGATGTTTGTTGCACTTTACGATACTTTGTCTTACAGGTGCTGCTCTCAGTAGATTCTGCTTTTAGCCTAGTGAAAGTGGGGTTTCTGGGGAGGCTCCAGTAGTCTTCAGATGTACAACATAAGTTTGGGCAACCCACCTTCAACTAATCAGCTTTCTTTCAGATAATAGTTGAGACAAAGTAATATTACTTTATTATCTATTGAAACAATTGCTCAAGGCTTCACATAAATCCTTATAATACTTGAGTAAACAGTCAGTCTTGGTAATCCTTGCATAAACAAGCACCACTGATTTCAGTAGGAATATGGCCTAAATCATGGGTTTATGCAGCCAGCTTTTTCTGTGTTTGCATCAGTATGAGAATGACTGTAATATATATCTATCTATTAGATAGATACAGATGCAGATTTCTCTGGCTCTTCCACACCACACACATTTCTTCAGTATTTCATTGAAGTTCACTTTTATGGCTGGTGTGGATATAGTTAAAGCAATTGGTACAGTTAAAAGACAGCGATGCAATTTTCTCATGTTTCCCTCATCCAATTAAATGTTTGCTCTGTGCAGTATGTGTGCTATGTGAGGAATTCAAATGGTTTTCAGTCAGACCACTGATTTGCAGATTTTCTTATCTCAGACATTTAAGTACCTTGCACCCTCCTCTTCCAAATAATAGCAGAGCCAGGCTTTGCCATGAATTGAAGGAAAAAGAAGACTTATTTACACTTCTTTCAGTGGTGCTCACAGAAATAGTGAGAACCTTCCTCCTTCTTACATTAGAAAGAGTTTCTTCTGGAAAAGATGCTTTGACATGATCTTAACTGTGTGCAGGACTGCAATTGTAACTTTCTTGTGTGTTTTCTCACCCTCAGTCTTTTGAAGTGTATCTACTCAAGAGACAGTAACTAGAGATTGTTTCATCTGTGATCACCTTAATTGCATTCCAGTCCTGCAAGTGTTGAGGGCAATGGAGCTATTCATGGAGATGTATGAAGCTATTTAGATGCACAGGCATTTGTAGTATCTTAGTGCATGGCCTTTTCTCTGGTAGAAAATAGTGCCATAGAACCTGAGCTTATGTGAATAGCTGTTGGTTTGCTTTAGACTGTGCCAGAATAATTAAACATAATCCTCATTACAGCTTGACTGGTTATTAAAATGTACCTGTAAAAAAGGGGGATTAAACTGTTCCTGCTTAAAGCTTTTCAGTAGTAGCATCCACATTATTCCTCATCCGAATGCATCTGTTTAAACTGTATCCTGTAGTATTTATGCCCAGTATAATTAAGTTGAACTTAGTTCAGACTTGAATCAGTTTAGAAACCAATAACTCTGATGCCATTTGCAAACTATTAGGAAAGAAAATATTTCCTTTACTTTTTTTGCCTGTGTGGTATGAACAAAATCACACCTGACACTTGTAGCTGTACTCGTAACTAAACCCCATGCTACTCTGTGCTGCTCAACTGTCTTTAAACCCCAGCTCTGTCATTTTCTCCGCATGTGAGTAGAAGAGTGAGAGAAGACTGGCTCCCTCATCATCATTCCCTCTCAGTGGGTTTTTATACACAATGATAATATACCCCTGAGCCTTCTCTTCTCCAGGCTGAAGAGTACCAGCTCTCTCAGCCCTTGCTCCTCTGAAAGATGCTTCAGTGCCAGTGATGCTCCAGGCACTTTTGTGGCCCTGTCTCTCTTGTACTGGGGAACCCTGAAATGAGCACAGCGCTGCAGATGTGGCCTCACTAGTGCTAAGCAGAGAAGGATCACCTTCCATTACCTGCTGGCAACACTGTTGCAGCCTGGGATACTTGTTGACTGCCTTTGCCATGAGGTTGTATTTCTGGCTCATGGTCAGCTTGCCGTGGAGCGGGACCCCAGGTCATTCTCTGCAGAGCTTTCTTCCAGCCAGTCCGTCTCCAGTATGTGCTGGTGCCTGGGATTGTTCTTTTCCAGCTGCTTGTTGAACTTCTTGAAATTCATCTTGGCCCATTTCTTCCACTTCTAAATGGCAGCACAACCATCTGGTTTATCAACCGTTCCTCACAGTTTGTTGTCTGTGCGTTGCTGGTGAAACTTTTATTTCATCATCTAGGTTGCTAGTGACTTGCCTACCAGTGGACTTGGTGCAGCTGATCACAAGCCTCTGGGCCCAGCTATTCAGCCAGTTTTCCATCCACCTCACTGTCCACTTACCTAACCCATTGTTTACTACCTTGTTTATGAGGATGTTCTGGGAGACCATTGTAAAAGCCTTACTGAAGTCAAGATAAACAACATGCCCTGCTCTTCCCTTAGCCACTAAGCTAGTCAGTTCACTGAAAAAGGCTATCATGGTGCATAAGCATGATTTTGCCTTTGTAAATACATGCTGACAACACCCAATCATCTTCTCTTCCTTTATGTGTTTGGAAATGGTTTCCAGATTTAGTTGTTCCACCACCTTCCCAGAGACCGAGATTAGGCTAGCAAAGCTTGCAGTTCCCCAGTTCATCCTTCATGTTCTTCTTGAAGACAGGAGTGATGCTTTCTCCCTTTCAGTCTTCAGGAATCTCTTCCAGTCGTTGTGACCTTTTAAAGATTATTGAGAGTAACCTTGCAGTGGTATCAGCCAGCTCCCTCAGCTCTTGTGGATGCAATCTGTCAGGCCCTAATGGAATTATTTATGTTCAGTTTGTTTTGAGTGCTCCTTTGCTTGATCTGCCTCCACCAAGGGTAAGTCTTCCTTGGTCCAGATTTTTCCTGTGGTCTCAGGGGCTTGAGATTCCCAAAGGCCTGTCATACTGGTAAAGACTGAGGTGAAGAAGGTTTTGAGTACCTCAGCATTTTCCATGTCATTTTCCACCAGGTCCCCTGTTCCATTCAGCAGTAGGCTGAATGGGCAGGTGGAATTAATGCTCCAGTTTTCTATCACTTTAGTGTTTAAGTGCACACTGATGGTGTGTATAGTCACACAGGACACTTGACTAGACTTATCTGATTAACACTGTGGACTGTGGAATGCAAAACAACTTGGAACAGATGGATCTGTTCTCATCTTTAGGGCTAGAGAATGTATCCTGGAAAACTGATCAGTTCTGAGTGGAGCAATTCTGTGATCTTTGTTCCCTCTGCCATTTTTCCTACTGGGTGTTTTCAACAATCAGTGTATTTGTTGTGAAATAAAATGTTACTGCTCAAACAAATAAAATTTGTTCTTTATAGTCCTATTAAGAAGAAAACAGGTTGTTTTGCAAGCACCTTTTTCAGTACAAGGTCCATAAAAATGCGAGGTTTTTTTTAATTTGCCTTTTACTTTGTTTCTTTTGCTGCAGAATCTCGAAGTTACACAGAAGCCGTTAACCACTCTATGGTGATGTCTGACAGCACTGTGGGCACTAACCCTCCTTTGCTGAGGGCCAGCATGCAGATGGATCCCTCCTTCCAGCACTGTTTTACATCTTCATGTACTGTTTCAAGTAATAGTCCTATTCCAGGAGGAGAAAGGTAGGAAAAGATTCTCCTCCCTTATTGTTCAGTTCTCATAACTATAGTTTCCAGCCAAGATATTATGCTTGCATCTTCATTGCAGAGCATTTGTCCAAGGACTTTGAGTTGGGTTGTGACACTTCATTATGATGTTGTCCACCAGCTGGAATTTACCATGACACAATTAGCTTTGAAAATAAATAGGAATACAAAAATAAATAGGAATTTATAGCTCAGTTACTTTATTATGTACTAGCACAAGCTCATAGATATTTTCCTATGTGTTTAACCAGCTTCTCTAATGCTTTACTGAAAAGCATTTCATGAAATTTTGCATTGGAATAAGTTGTATATGAGAGAGAGGGAGCACTCTTCTCTCTGCAGTACATGCATTTCTACTCAGTAAAATATCAGAGGATTTGCTTTTGGTAGTGAATAGCTGACTCCCTTTCAACTGTTCAGCAGGCCGAGAGACTTTATTATTTCACATTTTTGTATTGTAGTAAATATGTAGGGTTCTGGACCAGAGCTTGAATAGTTCAAATTTACAAAATAGTCCTTGTCCCAAGGAGCTTACAGCATAAGATGAGAAATAGCAGGAAACACCACAAACAAACGGGATCCCAGATTACTGTTAGAAGTTTCAGAAGGCCGTGACGATGAATGGTCAGTCATTAGCTGTGCCCTATATTTCTGTGTTACATTGCAGCTGATTAGGTTTCCTTTCCTATCACTCTGCTACAACATTCCTTTGTGCCTAATTATCCTATTCTCGTTCTTGGATAATTGGCTCCATTTTCACAGTGAATATTTGGAATGCTGTTGGTTGGTGTGTAAGACTTTCAGTGAGGACTTCAAGTATATTGGTACCTATTTATCTTCCCATCTAATTGATTTCATTTTCAATCAGTACTTGCACTGTGAAAGAATGTTTTCATTTTGTGATTCTGAATATGAATCATAGGACTGAACAAAATAGTATTTTCTGAGAAGGAGGCAATGTAACATTTCAAGTGGATATGAAATAGAAACTTATCAGGCAATGCAGTCATTATCAAGTTTACATTCCAACTTCAAACTTTATCTAGAAAATTTTGTTCCCTTCTTTCTAAATATTTTTTCTGTCACATTTCATTTCATCTAGCAGATAGCTACAGCTGTGGGTTTTTTCCTTGCAATTATGTCTTCTTCCATTTGCTTTACTTCCATTCTTTTATGGGCCTTCTTCTTTGATCTGTTCAAATCTACTGGTATCAATTTTCACAGTTGCCTTTTAATTAAAAGTCCTTTATATTTTTTATATTTCTTATGTCAGCTCTTTCCCCTTTTGCATGTCACAATGAGTTTGTTCTCTCTACATTTATATTGCTGGTAGTGTTTTCCAGCTACAGTCTAAAGGCATTTCACTTCTAGAAACAAGGAGACAATTTAAGCTTTTATCAGATGGTTTCATTAGAAGCTTAGTTTGTCTTGTTTAGAAGGATATCTGTTATTTTTGACTTGAGTGGGTGGAATTGCTGCCCAGTAGAAGTATCTAATGTTTACTGTTTAAATAATTAATAATTAAGAAAAAAATGTTCCTTCATCAAATAAAGTAACCATTGGACCTGCCTCCGTTCCCTTTTTAGTATAAATTTTATTAAAAGAGATCTGATCTGATTTTTGGTTTTGATTTTTGTGTTTTGGCTTGGTTTGGGTTTTTTGGGGTTTTTTTTAATGAGCATAAGATACTCTGCCTGTAAGAACTGCTGTGGCAGTGTCAGTTTTCTTCCATAAACCTCTGCCTTTGACAGCAGCCTTGGCTTAAGAAATTTCTGTTCTTTTCCAGATAGCACTGCAGCTCATCGTGTAGATATCTCCAGGACCACTGTATGTGAAGCAATGCTGTGAACAGCTTCACTGAATTGATTCATAGTAAAAGTAACCCTCTAAAATGGGGGAAGGATATTTTTAACTGTGATTAGTTTGATGGCCTGGTTTACAGCACAAACTTAGAAACTATCCCATCAGCATGGCTAGATGGAGGATAAGGCAGAAAAGTAATGACCTACACTGAAGAAATGAGTAATCAGGTTGGGGCTGGAATCCCTTGATCCAGCTGCTTCACCAGGTCCAGCATGTTGTCAAAGAGCACCCTCAGGTATTGTCCTGGGTGACGTGATTCATTACTATCAATGATCACTACAGTATGGGTTGTACAGTGACATTTTAAGGGAATGATTTGTCTGTTTTACTTTCGTGTTCAATTTTTGGCTTTTTTTTGACAGTTCTTCTGCAACAGAAAGTCCTTGGCTTGAAAGCAGCCCTAAAGCTACCCCATCTCTCCAGCTTTCAATGGGAAACAGCAGGCCACCAGGAGGTTACCTTGTGCCCTCTGAATTTTCAAATGCCATGCAGGATGTCTCTCTCTTGTCTCATTTCCAAACACCAGGACTGCAAGTCATCAGCCTGAGCAGCCTGGAGAATTCACCAGCAGAGCCACAGCAAGAGCCTGCTGTCAGCAGCAGTACCCAGGCCTACCTGAGCTACAGTGGGGGCAACATGGGGAGTAGCTCCCCCCGAGAGCAGAAACAAGCTAATTTCATAGCCAATACTAGCATCTCTCCTAAAACCGTGAGCTCATCATTGGCAAGTGCTGAGGACAATGGCTTTTTGATGCAAAACTTTGTTACAGTGGCCTCTGGACATAACAGCCAGAACAGTGTGGCTCAGCAGCACCGTGGAGGGAACATACATGCTCAACCGCCTCTTCCAGAGAAAAAGAGGTCCTCTGAAGGAGACCATTCCTTTACCTCTGTGTCACCTTCTTCAAGTGGCTTCTCTAGCCCCCACAGTGGAAGCACAATCAGCATCCCCTTCCCAAATGTCCTCCCAGATTTCTCAAAAATGTTAAGCACTTCCCCAGTGCCAGGTAGGTTTTGCATCAGAGATATGCAAAATACATTAAATTTCATGTGAGTTTATAAAAACACTTAGGTGATTTTAAAAGGGGGGTGGAGGGTAGGAAGCAATGGAATTGAAGTGGCACAGAGGACTTGAATGTTTGCAATAAGTGGCACCAGTTCACTGGCTTTGGATGTTTTTTTTCAGAACAAGGCTGCAGAATTCTTTCTGCACTTCCCTAGATTCCAGCCAAGGGCAGCCTACCTTTTGAACTGCCAACCACAAGTTTCTTTTAATAAGAGCTGGATTCTCTTTGCACCTTTCTAGACTTGTGCCAAAAATAGTTAAAAATGTAGATGTGTATTCACTGGACCCCATTGAGAAGCTTCGTATTTAATACATCTTTATAAATATAAGAGTTTTTTATGTGTTTTGTAAACTGCAATAATACTTTCAGAATCTTAGTGTATGGCATTATATTTGCTGTTTCTAAATCAGTTCAGAGTTTCTCTAGATTTTTCTTCTGATCATGAGTTATTTGAGTAATTAAGGTCATTGAAAATTGGAATGAAAAGTAGAACATACTTTTGTATTTAAAAAAAATTTCTTGATGTTTTTTTCCCTTTTATTTCACAGAAATCACAACTGATAAGCATGTGACTGTAAAATTTGTCCAGGACACATCCAAGTTCTGGTATAAGCCAGATATTTCAAGAGAACAAGGTATAGCAACTGATACATGTTCTGGCATATCCACTCACAGAAAAGCTAGTTGGTGAATTCTTGAATTTTTTTGATGCATACCTGATGTCTAAAAGAAATACAAGAAGAAATAAAAAACCTAGAAGGGCCACAGGCAACCTCACTTAATTTCTTTTATCCAAAGGCTGAATTTGATCATGGAGGCCAGCCAAGTAGTCCTTAAAAATATTCAGTTAATCAGACAAATTATTAATGTAGCTGAACTAAGTACAAAGTAATTTAAATCTGCCTGTGGTATCTGCTGCAAATGTACTTTATTGTAAAGCTCCGGTTTTTGGAATGACAGTTGTGCAGGATGCAATACCAAAGAACTGTCTGCTCTCAGAAAGTGAGCACAAGTGTGCTGCTGTGGCATGATCTCAGCCATGTGTGTTTCACTGCACAGATAATAGGTTGAGAGATGCTAAATATCAGAGAATAAATAATTCATTAGCTGAAAGTCATCATAAAACCGTCCTCATGTACCAGTCATTCTGTAGCTTCAATTTCATTGTCAGCTGCAAGTGACATACATTATTTCTTAAAGGTCATGAAATAACACTCCCGTGGAACATCTTTATGATGTACAATCCAGATATAGTACATCTATATGTAGATGTATTACTGAAGGAGATGGAGAAAGCTTTTATTATGTATATGAAAATGTATATATATGAACTTATATACTTTGTCTCAGCAACAATGCGTAAATAAAGCATGCTGGGTGCTTTGCAAGTGCAATTGGTCTGATGGTCCTTGTGTCTGAATTGCGTTTAGTGAGTTACGGCAGGATTTTAAGCTGGGTTGCTTAAAATACAATTATCAAAAAGGAAAAATTACTAACTGGTTCTGCATTGGGAATGAAGTTTACACTGAACCAAAATAGCCTTCAGCTATTGGCAAACGTTGAATTGCTATGTCTGTGTAGTTCATAGTTTCTCAAATTATGAGGATGCCTCTTATAATGTAGTGGTAAATATGAGCCCAGGGGAATAAAGATCATAGAAAACAAATCATTAATTCATCTTTGGGTGATGTTTTAATGGTCCTTTCACTCCAGTCCCTTTCCCCTTGTCTGCTCCCCACCCATAAGGAGAACCAAGTCTTTAAATGTACAAAAAAAAAAAAGTCCTGACTTGATGTGAGTCCAGAAAATAAAGGAAGTTTAAACCTAGCTGCTTGAACAAAAGAAAAGAAAATCCTCCCAACCTTTTAGTATGCATCCTTTCACCCTACCAAGTAAAATTTCTTTTTTAAAAAGTGTTTTAAGATCCTGTTGCTGAGGAGGGGAAGCACTTGCTCTTTTTTCCTGTGCTTAATGGGCTGCTTCTGTGACAAATGATTACTGTCCCCCTGCAGATTTAGTAGTGTTATGTGAGTATTGTTCAACTGCAGGGTTTGATATATTCATCCTTCTCCTCTCACCACATGGCAGGTTATTGTGAAAATAGTTGGTTTTTTCACCATCTGACAGATGAACAGAATATATACTCATTTGCTTTACTCACTTAAACAGGAGATACAATTATGTCTGCATTTTCATGATTTTCTATTATTACTCTTTTTTTCATGGAAAAAAAAGTGTGTGTCTGTATGATGTAATCATTGCTCAGGCAATGGCATAAAGCCATTGCAAAATATGACTTCATGCCCCATATGCATAATCTCCATGTTCTGTGTATGCAGACAGTTAAGGACTCCAGGGTCAAATCTGAGCTTTTTCTGGGGTTTCTTTGAAGGCTTGGTGATCATAAGAAATTCTGGAAACAAACACAAGTATTTCCAAAAAGTTTATTGGAGAAAAAAAAAAGAAAGACAAAGTGCTAAGGGTTTAAGGTCAAATGAAGAACAATCATTAGATAAGCCTTTTGCCTTTTTTCAAAGTGAGTTTAAGATTTTTGGCTACTGGATTTCAAAGTCTGCAGTAGATTCATGCAAAGCAAGACCAGTTTCCCTGCAAATGGTTCCTCCTGGGAAGGACTTCATATAACACTTACAGCAGAGATCACGGGGTATAGATGTAAATTATTTCAGTGCCTGGACAGTCAAAGAGCAAATATTCAGTTACATCCTTTCCCTTCCTTTAAAATTACTAGGGGAGTGAGACTACTTTTCAGGGACAGAAACTTGGTGGTGGACGAAAACAGATCTGTTCCACCTGTTGAAGCTGCATCGGAAAACAGTGCTGTTTAGTCAGCCTGGAAATTGCAGAGGGCTGTGCTCTCTGTCATGCCTCTAACAAGTTGACAAAATGTAAGCAGGAATCAACTTGTTCTTGCACTGGTTGTAGGAATCCTGGTAGGACCTGCACATCCTTCTCAGTTTAAAAATCAGGCTTCTCTTGAAATAAGTATCTGTGAGATTTGCATAAGATGTTTTCATTCAGATCGCCCGAATATGCTTGATTGTATTCTGTTCTACAGCAATGGAGACAGAGAAAAGAATCTCAGTTCCTTCTGTCTCCTCTTAATTATAGATTTGCACTTCTGTGCTTTTTGGGTGTCTGCATTGCTCTGGAACTGTTTTTTTCTCTCTTTCCTGGAATCCATTGCAGCCATTGCTGTTCTCAAGGACAAGGAACCTGGGTCATTCATTGTTCGAGACAGTCATTCTTTCCGGGGAGCCTATGGGCTAGCAATGAAAGTTGCTACACCACCTCCTTCTGTGCTGCAGTTAAACAAGAAAGGTACTGTATGCCTTCTATCCTTTACTTAGCAAGCCATACAAAGTAGTCCTTCTTACTGGGTAATAATCTGGAGGAATCTCCCCTCTTCTAGTAAATGCAACTTGAATTACAGGCTCCATTTGGTACCTTGTTAAATGAGACTGGATAAGATGTTCGTTGTACTTTACGTAGGTTAACCATGGCTTATAAATGTATGTTCATTGTGGCTGTGCATATATTGTACCTTATCAACCCAACAGAAAACTAGTCTCTGTAATGGGTCCTCCATAGAAATCAGAAGTCTGCATCTCATCCACATACCACCATGTAAAGCTTTCATTTGGCTGGAAAGTTAAATATTTTTTACCTCAGGGTTTTGTTTTGAGACAGTTTTACACTAGATATAAATCTGAGGTTATCCTAGGGAAAGTTGGCTCCATTTGTGCTACTGCAAGGTTAGTGGGGTGGTTTTCCTTGCTGCTGTTTTCCTTTTACACATCTTATTATGTTTCATTAGTACATGCTGCCTGGCGAGGTAAGCAACTGAGATCACAGGAAAGCAGTGATTCTTAGTGTCATGGTTATGGAAGTGTGGTTTTGTCTGTTGTTGGTTGGTTGGTTGGCTGTTGTGGGTGGTTTGGTGGTGGTTTGTGGGGTTTTTTTAAAGATTTCATACTTATGCTGGGTCAAGGTTAGCAGTGCACCTCTATTACAATAACACTTTCGAATTATATACACTTAATCTGGTATCTTGAGACTGCAATGTCTTACATAATTAAGACAACGGGGGTGCACTGGGATGGTGATAGCAACACCAAGGAGGCAAATGGAGAGTGGCTGTAGGTGTTTTTAGTAATCTTTTTTTATCATCAGACCAGTGAAGTCCAGGAAGGCATGAAATTTCAAACTCTACTAGCCTTCAAGAGTCATTTTATGTTAGTTGTGCCACAGGCAAGTGATAGTAAGAGAAAATTCCTGTTGAGACTGTAGCATTCTTACACTTTGCAAATTTGTTGTCTCCTGCAGGGTTTCTTGTTCCAGGCTTCCCCTTACCACATACCCTTGAAGTAATTTATTTTTAATACCGTGAGAGCATAACAGCAAAGAGTTAGTTGTTTGAGAAGGTGATCTTTGCAATATTTGCTTGCACAGAAGTTTCTACCATCCAGATTAATGTGTTCATCTGTATCAGGCTGAAAATCAAACTTCATGTCGTGTTTCCTGGACTGTGGCTGATAGATCAGAGTCAGAGGGAGCATTTGTGTTTGTGGCTCTTTTGTTGAGGTTTGAATGGTTGGTTAGCTTTGTTCTGTTGCTATGAAATAACCCTTTAATTACTTGGAGAAAGATTCAGTTTATAGTCAGGTGTGAAATACTCTGAACTAGTCTTTCAAGAAATAATTAAGTCGTCTTTATTATATGTATACATACGTATGTGTATGTTTAAAAGAATGCTAAATCTCAAGGGAATTTTTATATGCCTCTTGGACTTTGAATCTCCTCATTACATCCAACTTAACAATTTTGGTTTGTCCTAGATTCCTGAGAGATAAAAAACTGCCTCTAAAAAGGTAGTGAAACCTGAATGTTTCATGTAGTTGTTTGTTTTCAGGAGCAAAGGCTTAGTGTAAAACTGCAAACAATTTAATACTTAAAAATTCACTGAGAGACTTGGCATCATTACCTTTGTGTAACTAAATCTTCTGTTATTTTAATCCGGAAAAGTTCTGTAAGCAGAACTGTCACTAAAAACTTGAGTTACTTGATTATACTTTTACTCCATTGTCATATCAGATACACGTTTTTCTGATGGGGAAGTGCATCAGAATTTCTAACCATTTTCCAGATTTCTGTTCGTTGTCTGTAGTTGGGACCGTGCTTGGATATTTTGGACATGAGTGTATATTTGAATGTCAGTCACTTATGATTTTAAAACCTTTTCCACTGATTGTCTAAAGTGAGCTGTTTGCTTGTTTGTTTTTTTTTTGAAAAATGCCCTTTTAACTACAGATTGAAACCTGCATCAGAGCAGGTCTGATGTATTCTTTACATGCTGCATATAAAACATTTGGTGGTAATGTGGAAAACTGTTTCATAAAGAACTGCTAATTTGTGAGACTGTTGTCTGTTCATTGCTTCTCTTCATGAGCTTTCTTTTTCTTTTTTCAACACAGTTGGAGATTTGTCAAATGAACTTGTAAGGCATTTTCTGATTGAATGCACTCACAAGGGAGTGCGCTTGAAAGGATGCCCAAATGAACCATATTTTGGTAAGTACTGTGTATCACAGGGGCACAGAAAATGGAGGCTGTTTGCTTTTGCCAGAGCTGTTTTATAGACTTGAACGGCGTGGAAAGGGAGATAATACTTTGCTCAAGTCCTGATGGTTTCCGTAGAAACCCATTCTAAGGTTATAGGAGCCTTGTACACATTTACCTTAAGTGTATGTGCAGGGCACTCTAGCATGGATGCACATGACCAAGCATCAAGCAGTCAGGCTTGTCTGCCACTGCCAGTGCTGCTGCAGGCAGCTGAGCTAGATGACTGTGGTGTGCCTTATTGATTCAAGACCTTTGCCTTATTTTGTCCTGCACTATGTAGTTATACTCTATACACTGGCTGGCTAAAATGGCACCAGAGTGGGATATTCACAAAGTACATTATGCTCTATCAGCCTACCTAATGCGATAAGATGAAAGCACATTACCTGTTGTGGCAAACAGCAGAACACCTACCTACCTGCTCACTCATTTGCCCTCCTCAGTGGGGCAGGAGGGGAAAATAAGATGAGAAAGCTCATGGGTTGAGATAAAGACAGGGAGGTAGCTAACCAGTTATTGCCATGGACAAGAGACTCGACTTGGGGAAATTTTTTTGCCAATTAAAATCAATATTCAGGTAGCGAGAAACAAAGACAAATATTTTTAAAAAACCCCCACTCTTCCTTCCACTTTTCCTGAGATGAACTTCACTGCTTCCCCCAGACAGGGCAAGAAGGGGTGAGGGGCATATGGTTGTTACAGAGCAGTTCCTCTCTGCTGCTTGGTTCCTCTCCCACTTTTTCCCTGCTGAGGTGTGGGCTTCCCACATGGGCTGCCATCCTTCAGGAAAAAAATCTGCTCCAGCATGTACTCTCCATGGGCCACAGTTCCTTCAGGAAATGTCCCTCTGCTCCAGTGTGAGGTCCTCCACAGGCTGCTGGATAGGGTATGTCAACTTGGATGGCTGGAGCACCTCCTTCTCTAACTCTGGTGCTCCCTCTGCTATGTCCCACCTTTTTTGTTCCCTTCTTGTCTCTGTACAGCCTTTTCTGTCCTTTCCTAGGTTTTCTTTCCCGGAGGCATCCCACCTGTGGCTCAGCAGTGCCCCGCAGTGGGTCTGGAGCTGACTGTGTCCCTGGCCTCTTCCCACAGAGGTCACCCTGCAGCCCTTGCACCCGCTGCTACGAGCCTTCTCACATACACCCAATACACCTGTGAATGGGTTGTCTCATTTACCATAAAATGAACAAGTGTAAAATGAGAAGTCTTATTTAAAGGTGGATTGAATTTTGTCACTGTTTGACATGAGACCTGTTTCAAATCAGAATTTTTCACCCTGTCCTACCTTGATCTTGAAGTAGCTGTTTATGGCACATATGTAGCTCTACTAATGATTTAGTTTGAGCATCTCCTCATCTTTCAATGTCTACAGCCTCAACACTGCTTCTAAAAGTAGGTGGGCAGGCACTATCACACACCTCTATGGATGACACAGTGAAAGACTAGTAGTATCAATTGGTCTTTGCGTTTTTGTAAGATTGTTGCAGAACTGGGTCATCTTTCCATTTCAGATCAATTTTTGATGGGCTGTAAAAATGAGGTTGAATTTGGTTGAATTGTGATTTTTCTCGAATGCATGATTATAATGTTCAGTGTTTGTTAGTAAACAGGATCAAAGGTTGGCTTTTTATACAAACAGACCAATGAATATGATGCCTTTCTCTCACTCCTTAGAGGATGATCTCACATGCTAACATCAGGAATGACCAATGTTTAATTATTTTAATTAAGCTAAGTCCAAATGACAAAAGTGACTTTGAATAGAAAATAATAATTTAATAGAGAATGCTATGTACATCACTGCCGCATTGAACGAAGGTTTTATCTAGACCGTCTTTTATAGTTTTATAAGCACAAAATGGAGGTGCATGTAGACAAAGGACTAGACAGTGGAGACTAGGTGAGTAAGAGGCAGAATTCCTCGCTCGTTCTCTGCCTCATCACATAGCATCAACGTCTTGTGCACCATCTTCATAAGATTTTACTACATATAATGCAGCAGAAGTTAAGAGCGTCAAAAGGAATTTACTGACTTCCATACGTCATTTGTTTTGTCATTTTTTGTGCTTTCTCCATTTGAAGCAAAGCCATTTAGGTTAGTATTTAAGCAGTGTCTTTAAGTAGGGGAAGGGAGCATATGATTGTGATTAATGAGTTCAAGTATATCCAACTGTGACAGTGCTGGGAAACATGAATACACTAAAGCTGACTGAAGAAGGTCTTGGCTTAGGTGCCAAGAGAATATTTTTAAATAGTGGGGTTAAGGGGAGGCCCCTTGGTCTGTAAAATACTTAAAGGCCAACATAGCTGTTAAGCATTCGTGTTGTTCACCAAGTTAACCATGTGTGTCTTGTTACTCTTCTGACCACAGGAAGTTTGACAGCTCTGGTGTATCAACATTCCATCACTCCACTGGCATTGCCCTGCAAGCTCCTTATCCCAGACAGAGGTATGCTTTTTAAAGTTCGGAAGAGATACACCCAACCAAGTTCTTCGTCAAAGTGCCAGTGTCTAAAGGCAGGTGAACATGTCAGAAGTCGAGATCTAAGCAAGAATGCACAGAGAAGGAAACTGTGTTTTAAAAGTGGTTCTTCAGTACTGCTGATGGCTCTTACTCAAGCTGTAGTTGTGAGCAGACTCGTACTGTGATATTCCAGTCATAAACATGTGTCATGGAAATCACAGTAATCTAGCATGTAGGAAGACAAATGTACTTCTCAGACATGAAATTATGCCCATGTATGGTTAGATGTAACCACTCATTCAGGTCTAGGTAGCAAAAGGGAAGACAAGTAGGTAAAGGACAGAAGGTGCCCTGGGTGTGACACCAGCAGAAAGGAAGCAGCAACTTACATAGGTCCAAATATTGTTTAAGTAAATGATCGAAAAGCCTGTGCTGCATCATGGGACTGTAGTTCTAATTTTGGTTGTGGTAGTTTTGTAAACCACTCTGAGACAACAGCAAAAGCTACGCTTGCCCCATAATTCAGTTGTCTGTTAGTCTCCCGCATGAAGTTAACACCAGATGTAGTATTGAAATGTTAAACACTCTTGTGGTTTTCTACTGAACTCTTTAAACTTGCGTTAAAGGCCATACGTCAGTGTTCAAACATAGCATTTGAATTATGCAGGTACATTAATGAAACCATTTAGCACAAAAACATGCTATGGTAGATGTGACCAGAGATATTTTTATATGGCAAACCAGCGTGGTAGGTGGACTTTTTCTCATTATCTTTGTCACTTAAAATGGAAAGCTCCTTCTCTTCTGGCAGAGGTACAGGACTGAAAATTTGCCTTGTCCTGAAAAAACATACCACAGTGAAATTTTATTTTGGATTTATTTTTGAATCATGCATTTTAAGATGATCTTCTGTGGTTACTGATACTAGACACAGTGCATGGAGTTATTTAAAGCACGTGGATAACTCTAAACGTATTAATAGTGTCACACTACTGCTCTTTTCCTCATCTGGATGTATTCAAAGGCAGCAGGAATCATGTTAAATGCAGCAGTGAGTGAGATCTTTTTACATGCATTTATATAACCAAAATAGAATCATAGAATGTCCTGAGTTAGAAGGGACCCACAAGGATCGTTGAGGCCAACTCCTGTCCCTGCACAGGACAACCCCACAGTTCACACCATGTGTCTGAGGGCCTTGTCCAGTCTCTGCTTGAACACTGTCAGGCTTGGGGCTGTGACACCTCCCTGGGGAGCCTGTTCCAGTGCTCCAGCACCCTCTGGGGGAAGAACCTTTTCCTAACGTCCAATCTAAACCTTCCCTGGCACATCTTCCTGCCATGTCCTCAGGTTCTGTCACTGGTTGTCAGAGAGAAGAGATCAGCACCTGCCCCTCCTCCTCCCCTTGTGAGGAAGCTGGAGCCGCCATGAGGTCTCCCCTCAGTCTCCTCCAGGCTGAACAAACCCAGTGACTTTAGCTGCTCCCCATACGGCTTCCCCTCCAAACCCTTCACCAACTTTGTAGCCCTCTTCTGGACACTCTCCAGTAGCTTTATATCCTTTTGATCCTGTGGCGCCCAGAACTGCACGCAGTGCTCCAGATGAGGCCGCACCAGTGCAGAGCAGAGCGGGACAATCACCTCCCTGCCCGGCTGGCAATGCTGTGCTTGATGTATCCCAGGACACGGTTGGCCCTCTTGGCTGCCAGCACACTGCTGGCCCATGTTCAACTTGCCATCAACCAGAACCCCCAGATCCCTCTCTGCAGAGCTGCTTTCCAGCCTCTTAGTCCCCAGTCTGTATGTACAGCCAGGGTTGCTGTGTCCCAGGTGCAAAATGTGGCACTTGCCCTTGTTAAACTTCATGCAGTTGGTGGCTGGTCTTTGCTAATAGGAAGAGAATAACATACTGATGGACAGTTTTCTCACTAATTTTAACAGAAGATTGGGAGGCAAGCATTCTACTGAGTTCTTAATACTTCAGATGTTTGTTTTCTACATAAGTATGAAGAAAGAAGGATTATGTTGTCACTTTCTGAATTGAAATACAAATAATGGATTTCATCATAGAATCACAAAGTCTTTGTGCCTAAGTTAGAGTAAAATACAAATTAAATGAGATAATTAAAAAAATTCGAGGTTGTAACGTGGGAATATAGCTATTAGTATTGTTTTATGTGACATCATGTGTGTCCCTGCAAGATATGGTATGTAAGTTACGTCTCTTACTGTCAGGAAATAAAGGTTGAGCATCCCTTCTGCAGCACTGGAGGCAAAAAAACTGATGCAGCACAGAAACCACAGGAATGATTATAGCTGCAGATACAAGATGTTTTTGGCCAAGAGTTGTCCAGTAAACAAGATCGCGATTACAAAAGCTAAACTCATACTTGACCATGTGCATTGATTTGTCGATTCAAGTCCAAACAAGACAGTGCTTTCTGTTTGCAGATCCCTTGGAGGAGATAGCAGAAACATCTCCGCAAACTGCAGCAAATTCAGCAGCGGAGCTTCTCAAACAGGGTGCAGGTTTGTTAAACTTTTTCCCTTGCATTTCACTGCCGCCAAATTTTGTATCTCACAGACTGGGAGAAGCTGAAGCTTAGACTGGACTGAAGGATGTTTAAGGGAGCAGTTAATTTAGAGTGCTGTGTAGAAGTGTAAAGGACACTGTGAGGATCTGTACCAAGTTCTTTCTGTTTTCTGCAACCAGCTCCTAAGTTCTACCACTCTGTATTTGCTTTCTACTTGTGTCTCCCATGAGAATATGAGGTACTCACAGGTTGGTTCAAGCCCAGCCATTTTTAAGTGGTGATATTGCTTTCATAACTGATGAACTTAAAAAAGATATTTTCAACATGTGCTTGCAGTGGTTCATGGATTATGTCTGAGGCCTGCAAAAATCAACTAAGGAAGGTGTTCAGTAGGGCTAAATTCTCAGCATAGGGCTCAACAGTACCACTGGAAAATGCTTTCTATCCCATCAATCTGAAAAAAAAAAAAATTAAAAAGCATTGCCCTGTGCTTCACTTGATGCTGCATGTTATTGGGAAATGTCCAGTATCTTTTTCCATTGGATGCTGTTTTATGGATTGTCATGCATACTGCAGCATACATTTTGGCAAGTTAAGTTGTCTTACTGTGAGCTTATTGATGTGACAGAAGAACCCTGATAAGATGACCTCCAAGTGATGTGGTGCCGTGCATTGGTTTCATCTATATCACTCTCAAACAGAGGTATTTGCAGCAGCTGTGTAGAGATGTGCTCTGCTTCTCATCTGCTTTGCTTGTGTGCAGCTGACCCAGAGACAGCTAGTGAAATAGCTTGTCTGAAAAAATGTGATAGCATCCTAACCGATGATGATTGGACACGATGCTCTGAGTACCCTTTCGTAATCTGAAGCCTGTCCTTAGTAGAAAGGCAGCCACTTTGTCATTCCCATGTCCAGTGGGCATACCCAGGGTATTCTGTGTGCACCCTCCCATGGTCCCTGGTTTTCAGGCTGTTATGCATTCTTCCCAGGATTTATCTGTCCACCCGATTAGTCACATTAGAGCAGGAGAATACATTTGTCACTGTCCTTTGAGTTTAGCCTACCACTGGAGTCACAAGCAGGAGGGTTGTGGACAAGCATGCCTTTATAAGAATGCTGCCTCATGGCCCTCATCCATTTTACGGCACTTCTGAAGGGGGCAGTTGCCAAGCTGAGGAGCTTTGGAGAGTGAGAGTGTTGCTTCTTACTTGTGCAGCAGTCTACTTTGACTTAAAAATTTGAAGTACCACTTTGAGTGCAGTAATCAAGCAGGAATGTGTGGCTGAGGCAATGGCAAGCCTTTGCAAGGCAGTGCCAGGACTCAGCACGTTGGCTTTTCTGTCTGCCAGTGCGGGTAGTGTTTGTGGCTAACAGGGAAAAAGCCAAGAACAAATTTTTGTAGAATTTTCCCTTTTGAAAACCCAGCAAAAGGGGCATGTGTTGTCTTTTGAGAAACATTTGTTTTTCCTTGCTCAGGCAATGCTTTTCGAAGAAAAAGGAATAATTCTTACTTCAGTTGAGGCAGTAGTTAGATAGCTCCTTATGGGGGCTGTCACATCGTGGATTATTTGGGGAACTTAGTACGCTTCTTTTTTTCCTGATTTTGTTGCTGTTGGTTTTAGTTTTAAACAAGGTTTGGAACCTGAAGAGATAAATGCGCTAGGAATGATCCTCAAAGGTTGGGGGTTTTTTTTTGCCTCGATACATCATTTCCCACTGATTTTCTGTGTTTCAGAGGTCCCTCTCCAGTCATAGTGACATTCAAGTTGTGGGGTTCAACATAGAAGTGCAGACCCAAACCATATAAATTGTTTCTTTTCCAGCTATCTGAGCTTGTGTGAGCACCTGCAGTTCCATCAAAGCAGATGCACTTTTTCTCTGCCCTGCCTTATACCTCACTCTTCTACTCCACAAACAAAAAAACCCATGAAGATGTCTTTTCCTAGGATGATCATTTTTTATAGATGTCTGAATAACCTAATGAGCATTTCCAGCCATTGTCTAAATGCAGAAGCTGACCAGAAATCCTTTGCTTCTTAGAGAGTGACAAATGAAGACTAGGAACTATACAGATAAGTGGCTTTTCCCTAGAACAAACCTTGCTTTATTAACCTTCCTGTTCAGCAGCAAAATTTTCTGCCCCAAATAAAACCTGGTTCTTCCTAGATGTTTCCACTAATACAGTCAAGGGACTAAGCATTGTGAATAAAGCACATTCACAGTCTAAAAGCAGCAGGGGTTACTCAAAATGGCCACATTTTGTAGCCGTTGGTGGTACCACGGATGTGACCACAAAATGCTACCTGTGGGAGACGAGCAGCAACATCACAGGGCAATTGCATTGCACAGAAGACATAGATATAGATGTTTTCCTTTTGTTCTAGCCTTGAGTATGGTTTCTGTGGGATTGCTGCCATTCGATACCCCATCAGACCATGCATGATGTTCTTAAATGAGAAATCTTTTCAGCCTTTCTCATTACTGTCTTTTCCTGTAATCTCCTTTTAAGCTGACATTTTTACACTTTCCAACACTTTTGAAAAAAGTTCCATTTATTATTTTTTTGTGCTACAGAAGGGACCCACTTTATTTGGTGACAGCTTTTGAACTATCACACTGAGGGCCATCTAGACAAAATGCTTGGCTATTTCATTTAGAAACAAAACATAGTCTGTTGACAGCACTGCAATATGTGGCAGAAGAGCAAGGGAAACCCTTCATCTGAGTCTCGGAAGTGGTGAGGAGCGTGACTGTGAAACAAGGCGAGCTGCCTGTGATGGGAAAGGCTGACAGGATGATGAAAAACTTTAGATCCATACCAAACATGCACAGTAATGATGTGAGGAGAAGAGAGCTTATGGTTTGGAATGTTATTCACAATTTTGAATACACATTACAGAAAGCTGTTAAGCAAGGAAGGCCTCACTGAACTTGCCATTTGTAGTCTTAAATCCCTCTCTGCATGAATTGTATAGTAATTGATTCAAACAAAGGTTATGGAAAATATCAAACCAATGTGCAAATACATTTGGGAAATTTCACACAATTCAAATCTCTGAAATTGCTTCTTTCACTGAGAGACTCCAGAGCTTGGAAGTTACTGGGCTGAAGTTCCTCATGCTGGAATCAAACTTATGTTTTGATTCCAAAACAAACTCGTATGTAATTGAGACTTAGGCAGTCTTTAACTGTTACGATTGCTTGGTTCTTTTGAAAGTGCCAGTATCTAGCTTTATTTTATGTAGGTAGTCACAGGAGAAAGCTTTAGTCAGATTACAGAAGCACCATATGAAAAGAGAAGCTATTAAATTTAATTTAAACTTTGCTTTTATAGGAAGGTTGGAAAGCCAAGTTAAACTGCTAAATGAATGAAATATTAGCATGGTAATTTGCATGTGTCAGCTGTCAGAATTGTAAATTCTGTCCTGGATACCTACACAAATGTTTTTACCAAAACACAAAGTCTGTTGGTACCAGTGTTTAGCTATGAATGTGTTTAATCATTCTTGCTTGTGCTGTAGAGTGAGACTAAGAGGGCTTTTCAGCTTCAGAAATGTTCTTAATCTGCTTGTAAATTTGACTTTATACCAGAGTCTCAAAGTAATTAAGCATGTGAATCACAGAATCACAGAATGTTTGGGGCTGAAAGGGACCTCTGGAGATCATCTAGTCCAACCCATCTCCTAAAGCAGGTTTACTTAGAGCAAATCACACAGGAATGCATCCAGAGAAAGAGACTCTGCAACCTCTCTGGGCAGCCTGGTCCAGTGCTCTGTCACCCTCAAAGTAAAAATGTTTCTCCTCATGTTCAGATGGAACCTCCTGTGCTTCAGTCTGTACCCGGTGCCACTCATCCTATCATTGGGCACCACTGAAAAGGGTCTGGTCTCATTCTCTTGATACCCACCCTTGAGATATTTATAAGCATAAATAAGATCCCCTCTCAGTCTTCTGAACAGACCCAGTTCTCTCAATCTCTCCTCATAAGAAAAGTGCTCCAGACCCCCATTCATATTTGTAGCCCTCCACTAGACGCCCTCCAGTAATTCCTTGTCCTTCTTAAACCGGGGAGCCCAGAACTGGATGCGGTACTCAAGATGTGGCCTCACCAGGGCAGAGCAGAGGGGGAGGATAGCCTCCCTCGACCTGCTGGTCACACTTTTCTTAACGCACCCCAGGATACTGTTGGCCTTCTTGGCCACAAGGGCACATTGCTGACTCAAGGTCAACCTGTTGTTGACCAGAACTCCCAGGTCCTTCTCTGAAATGCTGCTTTCCAGCAAGTCCACTGCTAACTTGTACTGGTGCCTGGGGTTACTCCTCCCCAGGTGCAGGACCCTACACTTGCCTTTGTTGAATTTCATCAGGTTCTTCTCTGCCCGGTCATCCAGCCTGTCCAGGCTCCAGCCTCTCTTATTGGTAGCACAGCCTTCTGGTGTGTCATCCCTTCCACCCAGTTTGGTATGATCACAAAAGTTGATGAGGGTGTGCTCAGTCTCTTCATCCAGGTCATTTATGAATAGGTTGAACAGGACTGGACCTAATACTGACCCCTGGGGAACCCCACTAACTACAGGCCTCCAACCAGACTCTGCACCATTGATCACAACCCTCTGAGCTCTGCCATCCATCCAGTTCATGATCCATCTCACCATGCATTCATTCTGCCCGTACTTCCTGAGGTTGCGTATGAGGATGTTGTGAGAGATGGTGTCAAAAGCCTTGCTGAAGTCAAGGTAGACAACCACTGCTCTCCCCTTGTCTACCCAGCCAGTCAAACCATCTTAGAAGGCTATCAGGTGGGTCAAACATGATTTCCCCGTGGTGAATCCATGTTGACTACTCCTGATAAGCTTCTTTTCCTCCACATGCTTGGAGATGACATCCAGAATGAGCTGTTCCATCACCTTTCCAGGGGTTGAGGTGAGGCTGACTGGCCTGTAGTTTCCTGGGTTGTCCTTCTCACCCTTTTTGAAGACTGGAGTGACGTTGGCTTTCTTCCCGTCCTCAGGCACCTCTCCTGTTACCCAAGACCTTCCAAAATGATTGGAGAGTGGCTTAGCAACAACATCTGCCAAGTCTCTCAGCACTCGTGGGTGCATCCCATCAGGGCCCATGAATCTGTGGATGTCCAGTTTGTTTAAATGATCTCTAACCCGATCCTCCTCAACCAAAGGAAAGTCTTCCATTCTCCAGACTTTCTCTCCTATCTCTAGGGTCTGAGATTCCTGAGGGCCAGTCTTAGCAGTAAAGACAGAAGTGAAGAGGGCATTCAGTAACTCTGCTTTCTCTGTGTCTTCTGTCACCAGGACACCCACCTCATTCAGCAGCGGACCTACATTTTCCCTAACCTTCCTTTTGCTGCTGATGTACTTGAAGAAGCCCTTCTTGTTGTCCTTGACATCCCTGGCCAGATTTAATTCCAAGTGGAGCTTGGCCTTCCTCACGACATTCCTGCATACTCTAACAGCCTCCTTGTATTCCTCCCAGGTGGTCTGTCCCTTTTTCCACATTACATAAACATCCTTCTTCCACCTGAGTTTTGACTGGAGTTCCTTACTCATCCATGCTGGCCTCTTACTCCTTTTATTTGATTTCTTCCTCATAGGGATGCATTGGTCTTGATCTTGGAGGAAGTGATGTTTCAATATTACCCAGTCCTCTTGGACCCCCCTACCTTCTAGAGCCCTAGCCAGTGGGATTCTTCTAAGCAGGACCTTGAAGAGGCCAAAGTTCGCCCTGTTGAAGTCCATGGTTTTAGTCCTACTTTTTGCCCTGCTTCCTCCACGCAGGATCCTGAACTCCATCATCTCATGGTCACTGCAACCAAGTTTGCCCCCAACTCTCACATCTCCAACCAGTTCTTCTTGGTTTGTTAGGACAGGGTCCAGCAGCACCTCATTGGCTTCTCCACCACGTGTGTCAAAAAGTTGTCATCTGTAGGAGCCTCCTGGACTGTGCATTCTTAGCTATGTTGCCTACCCAGTACATGTCAGGGTGATTGAAGTCTCCCATGAGAACCAGGGCATGTGATTGTAAGGCTACTTCCAGCTGTCTGTAAAAAGCCTCATCAACATCCTCTTCCTGATCAGGTGGCCTGTAGTAAACACCCACGACAGTGTCCCCCTTGTTAGCTTGAACCTTAATTTTTACCTGTAATGACTCAACTCATTCCTCATACCCCCAGGCAGAGTTCAAGACATTCAAGTTGCTCTCTCACGTGAAGTGCAACTCCTCCATCTCACCTTGCTGGCCTGTCTTTCCTAAAAAGTACATAGCCTTCCATGACAACATTCCAGTCATGTGAACTGCTCCACCATATCTCTGTAACAGCAATGACATCATGGCCCTGTGAATGCACATAGATCTCTAATTCTTCCTGTTTATTCCCCATGCTATGTGCGTTGGTGTATAGACACTTCAGAGAAGTACTCAGGCATGCGGGTTTCTCATGAGGGATGCAGAGGGATCCACTGCATCCATGTGTGCCCTTGAGGTGGTTGGCCTTCTGGTTCTCATCTTGGGAGGCAGCTGTGGAATATTTGTCACTGCTCTGGTTGGCCTGGCTTATTCCCCAGTTGGATGTGATGGCATGAGCATCACCACTTTGGACCCCACCCCCCGAGTTCATCAGTTTAAAGTCTGCCTCTCCAGTTTGGCCAGCCTACTGCCAAAGATTTCATTGCCTCTTCCAGACATGTGGATTCCATCCCTCCCTAACAGGTTATATTCGTAAAATAATGTTCCATTGTCATAAGAGGCAAAACCCTCACGATGGCACCAACCTTGAAGCCATTAGGCATTTCTTATTAGTACTTCTTTTCCTAGTGCTTGCTGCAGATTTGATAGGTGACCAGGTAAAAATATTATTAGGTTGGTACAAAAGGAATTGCGTTTTTTTCATTATTGAAATTTGCTGTTCAATATTAGAATACATGCTTAAATAAATGTGGTTATGTTATACAGCATTTTAATGCACTTTTCTCGCCTTTTTTTTTTGCTAATGACTTATTACTTGCTGTTTATTTGATATGTATTTTAGTCTATTGAAATTATGTTAGACAAAAAAGCTAATATGAGCAGTTTTCTTGTTCGAGTTCAAAATGGGTCATAAAGCAGTGAAGACAACTCACAACATCAACAACACATTTGGCCCAGGAACTGCTAACGAACATACAGTGCAGTGGTGGTTCAAGAAGTTTCGCAAAGGAGACAAGAGCCTTGAAGACAAGCCGTGTAGTGGTCAGCCATCAGAAGTTGACAATGACCAATGGAGAGCAATTATCAAACCTGATCTTCTTACAACTACATGAGAAGTTGCCGAAGAACTCAATGTTAGACCGTTCTGTGGTCATTCAGCATGTGGAAAGGTGAAAAAGCTCAGTAAGTGGATGCCTCTTGAGCTGACCAAAAATCAAAAAAATTCTTGCTTTGAAGCATTGTCTTCTCTTATTCTACGCAACAGTAATGAACCATTTCTTGATCAGATTGCTGATTTTATACGACAACCAGTGACGCCCAGCTCAGTGGTTTGACCGAGAAGAACCTCCAAAGCACGTCCCAAAGCCAAATTTGCACCAGACAAAGGTCATGGTCACAATGCCCAATTGCATGTCACACAACCAACACTTCAAAAGTTGAACAACTGGGCTACGAAGTTTGGCCTCATCTGCCATGTTCACCTGACCTCTTGCCGATAACCACTTCTTCAAGCATCTTGAGAACTTTTTGCAGGGAAAACGCTTCCACAGCCAGCAGGATGCAGAAGATGCTTTCAAGGGTTTGTTGAATCCCGAAGCATGGATTTTTATGCTACAGGACTAAACAAACATATTTCTTGTTGGCAAAAATGTGTTGATTGTAATGGTTCCTTTTTTGATTAATAAAAATGTGTTTGAGACTACTTATAATGATTTAAAATTCACAGCCAAAACTGCAATTACTTTTGCACCAACCTAATAGTACCTGTGAGTGGCCCCTCTGCTGCTGTCTTGTATTTTTTTAAGTTCAGGTGCTGTGGGCAATATATAAATGCAGTTATTGGTTGAATGTAAAGGCGTTAAAAACAAAGGGACGTCAAAAGGCCTCTGGCCTCTGAAATTCTAGTCTTAAATTATGGAGAAACAGTGGGACAAGGTGAGGCACATGTAGAAGGTTTGGTAGTTTGCTGCCAATCTTTCCTGTTTGGTTTACAAGAGTAGAAAATTTACATTTTGTTTGTTTGTTCAGAAGATACCCATTTGCTTGCTGTTAGGTGGTGACCTCTCAAAGTCTTTCCTCTCTTTCATTACAGCATGTAATGTTTGGTACCTGAATTCAGTGGAGATGGAGTCCCTCACGGGCTACCAGGCAGTACAGAAAGCCTTGAGCCTGACACTGGTGCAAGATCCCTCTCCCATCTCAACTGTTGTCCATTTCAAGGTGTCTGCGCAGGGAATCACATTGACAGATAATCAAAGAAAGTAAGCAAAAGGGATTGGCTGCTGTTGATTTGATTTTCTTAATTATGGTCTGCGGTCTCCGTCTCAGAGTATAATAAAAAGGGAAAGTAATGGCTTTGCCAGCATTTGATGTTCAACATATTCGGTGAAATAATTGATGTTCGCAGTAGCTTTCACCAGTGTCACTGAACAGAGTTGGCCTAAGCAGACACTGTGTATCTCCAGTATTTGAAATAGTGCTTTGGATAGCCTGTAAAATACTATGATAAAAAGTTAATTTATATTTACTTCGTACTGAACACTAGTAAGGCTACCACAATGTCTTTAGATTTGAAAACTGACCATAACAAAGGAGAGACAACATGATTTCATTATGGGTTAAAAAAAAAAAAGAAGTGGTAGACTTCTTAATTCCGTGGGGTCTGTAAGCATTT
The DNA here is from genome assembly GCF_036013445.1 of Caloenas nicobarica. NCBI lineage: Eukaryota > Metazoa > Chordata > Aves > Columbiformes > Columbidae > Caloenas > Caloenas nicobarica. Next base: position 63,162,802 of record NC_088246.1, on the reverse strand, counting down.
ATAGCAGATCAAGGGCAAAACCTTCAATAATGATGACTAGGAGTGCTTATATTTTGAAACTTTAATCAAATTGTTCACAAGTTCAAAGAACTTGTATTTACCAGTGACATAGTATCTAAATGGCCATTTTTTAGAAAATATATATTTCATACTTATTTATCTTAGCTCGAGGGTCAGATGTTACTAATTCTAAATATGGATTTATTTGGTTGGAGCAGTTCAGGTGGCTTTCAAAGTCACTCAGAGATAGCAAAAAGAATATATCATCATAATAAAATTTAGAATAAATGTGATTTCTTTTTCAGGTCCGTTTATTGGTAATTTAAAGCATCTTTATTGTTCCTAAAACTTGTTTTATTTCTTCCTATCCAGACTCTTTTTTCGGCGACATTATCCAGTCAACAGTGTTATTTTCTGTGCTTTGGATCCACAGGACAGAAAGTAAGGAAGACAAGCGGTATTTCTCATACGTTGTTTGTGTTGTTGATCTACAAAAAGAAAAAAAAAACTAACATAGGTTTCATTTTTATTTCTCCATTCCTTTTTTTTTTTAACTGCTTTCTTAATGGACAATAAGATGGACGAAAGATGGCCTTTCTGCAAAGTAAGTGTGCACCTTTCTCAGTCTCTTTTAACTGAAAGTTTTAGGAATATAATTACAGTGATCAGTTTCTTAGTGTTCTAAAATATCTTCGTCAGAGATGTAGAAGGAAAGGCAGCTGTTCAGAGACGAAAGTCTCTCTGTCCACTGTAGTTAAGAATTTACGTCATCTGCACCTCTGTAAGTCAAGGCCTAATTATGTGATCGTGGCATGTTTGGAGCCAAAGCTAGCATGGTTTATTTAGGTTGTAGGTCTGTGATTTGACTAAAGTTTCAGAAATGAAAGCAGAACCATTTGCTACTCAGTTTTGTGTTCCACTTGTCCAGCGACACTAACACAAGTTTTCTTGTCTCATTCAGACTGATAGCTTTAAAAAAAAAAATCCCGTACATGGCACATAGATGAAAATGCTCTTAGTAATACAAGCGTGTGGCATAAACATATAATTACCAGTGGATTGCAAAGTGTTTTCTGTTGAATGCAAATGTTGTGGGCCCATTTTTACCAAAAGAAAAAAACCTAAACAGAGAGAGTTCAGGCACTGGGTTCTGGAAAGGAACAGGAGTAGATGGCTTAAGTTCTGTTTCCAGTACTCTGTCCACTGAGACGTGTGGCCATCAAAACCTCTGTTAAGGCAATTCTTGACACACCACACACCCCGCAAGGTGGATAAGAGAACAGTAGTATTGAATCAGATATATTTAAATATATCCCCAGGATTAGCAGCATGTCTCTGACAGAAGTAGTACAGGATGTAATATAGACAGAGAAGGAAGAGGATAGTCTCCTTCGCTGATTCTGGTGATTTTGAGCCACTCAGGAGCTCCTGAGTTGGCTGGTGCATCTGGACCACTGTGTTGAGCAATCACACAGGACCTTGTCCATCAGAACAGATCAGGTCGTCTTTGTGCTTTTGGTTTCTGCAGTATCTTTTTTTGCTTTATGAAATGAGGCAATGTCTGTCTGTCTGTTCTCTGATACACTGTGATTGTTGCCCTTGCAGAGTGTTTGGGTTCGTTGCCAGGAAGCAAGGCAGCACTACAGACAACCTATGCCACCTATTTGCAGAGCATGATCCAGAGCAACCTGCCAGTGCCATTGTGAACTTTGTATCAAAGGTCATGATTGGATCCCTGAAGAAGATCTGATGCCTTTCTATCCTTGACTCAGAGCTCTTCACTGAAGGAAAGCACTGTGAGAGGGAGAAAGCATATTCAGCAGCAATGTCTGAACCTTGTCATTCGCAAGAAGGAAAGCAGAGGACGGTCTATCTGCATTGTGTTTGCAAGAGTTCAGCCTTTTCTTTGAAGATGCCTCTGACTTAACAAAGCATTATTTCTTTGTTTTTACTTCAAAAGACAGAAGAAGCTGAGTGCCACCCAAACCTATATAGCCCATACCTGAATGAAGCATAAATGAAAAACTTTTCCCCTGAAGGGTTTCTAATATATTCTCACATGCTGTTTCGCATCATTTATTGGAGCAGAAATACTCACTAGGCTGTGCTACTTTTTATGCAGAATACATTTTGTATAACCTCCACAAAGACACTTGCCATAGTTGCATCAGTGGTAGCTATAGGCCTTGCAAACATGCTCTTAAGATAATGATGGTCTGAGGAAGACTATTTGCTCTTCCCTTCATCTTTATGTGATCGGTGATGGGAACTGAATGGAGAAAGGGGAAGATGCAGGTGAAGAGAAGGTTTGTGCAAGTTGATTTCTGATAAGAAAGGAGTGGCAATGTGGAATATATGGGGAGATTGCTCTGTATTTAGTGTTAAGAAGGCTGGGCTGGTTTAGTTTGAAAAAATTCAAATAGGGCAGAGGTGGCAGAACAAAAAAAAAGGTTGCATGGTAATCTATTCTGTAATGGGGTTTTTTTGTATTATTATTTTTTATACAGAGAACTAAGCAGGGAAGATTCTGTATTTTAATAATTACAGGATAAAAATGAGGGAAAAGCAAAGAAAATTTTATAACTTATATATTTTACCTGTTCCAGATTATTTATAGTAGATCTCAGATCTTGATATGTCATATGGATATTCTTAAACTAGACCATTGCTGAGCTTTGCCTCTTTAGTGCTGTTTTCCGAAAGTGTGTATAGCCTGTGCCTTACTATGGACCATAGAGTCTCATATTTTGACTTTTGTCTTACAGTGACATACTTCCCATTTCTTGTCTCTACAATACTGTTTTGGCAGTAACATTTGTTCCCCTACCTAATACGTAATTATATTTGTGGGTTCTTTTGGCCCCCTTTTTATTGGAGCCTGAAGGTTTTTTGGCTTTTTTGTCTGTAGATACTGTTTTTGGTTTATAATTTTTTAATTAATTCTTTGAGTCAGGAAATCCAAAAGGGAATGAGGTTTATTTTGCTACTCTGTCCCATTTCTTGATAGTATTTGTGTCATAATTTCTGCAACCATCACACTTGTACATATCTCTGTGTCTTTCTAAACACATTGATATTTTAAATGCATAACAAAGTGCTAGTTAGCTTTACAGGAAATTGATGCAGCAGATTACTATGGAAGCCTTCATGAAGAAGGTAAACTGCTGAGGTTTACTGTGTAATACCCATTATCTCCAAAAAGAGCAGTACTAGACTCCCATATCAGAACTGACGGTAATAAAGCAGGTGCAGTGATAGGGCTGAAAAGTTTCATTGCCTCTATTTCTTTGATGTGTAACTGTCAACATTACATTAATAACCTGAGGAATAAAATGACATGCTGAATTCAGCATGCTGATGCCTGAGGCACTGGATTAACTAGTAACTATACCCACTTGAAGCATTTAATCCTTTTATCCACTTTTACTAAATAATGGTTAAATGGAGTGGGAAACTCCAATTGATCTATATGGTAAGAAGGTTCCACCAATTTGAACTGTTCGTTCTGTATAAATTATCATCTGGGTTTTTTATTAATAGTTTTCTTCCTATTACCTAAAATATTAGGATCATGGAAACCTTATTCGGTGACCATAGCCAATGTTTCCAAATTATTTGGGTAATAATTTTGTAGAAATAACTTTATACCTTTTAAAAGGAGCGTGGGGACAGGAGAGGGAGAAAAAAGATTTGAAGTTTAATGTATTTGGTCCAGGAAGTGGTGTATTAGTAGCAGTGAGCATTGGATGTGTGTAGAAGGGTGAAAGCAATCCAAAGCATGGTAGCTACCGTTGAAGCAACAAAGGCAAGTGCCTCTGATTTGTACCAAATAATTCTGTTCTTCTTACACAGAGTTACACTACTTAAATGATGTTTATGTACCATCCAAGAAAGAATGCACTTCTTACTTTTAGGAGCTTTGATCCTTTTGAAACATGTGACGACAAGTTTCCTTTTAGTATTCTTTTGATGCACCAAGAATGGAGTTGCTTAACCTAGTCAGCCATTTGGGCATGTGAATTTCTTCAGCTGACATCTCTGTTAAACTTAAGCCTCAATTAGACTTAAATCTGATGTGTTGTGAGCATTGAAATGAGGAGGTATTTTTTACTACAGTTCTTCACTTCTGTAGGTGATACTTAAATTTTAGTGTGTCTTGTTGGACACCAAGGGTTGGCCTTCGGGCTGAAAATAAAGTGGAGGTTTTTTCCACATGTACTATCATTTCCATTCATGGTCTTATTTTTTATTCTTCATGTTTTCCCAAGACCCACTAAATTCAAGAGCATGAGGAATTGAATGCTGACACTCTTGGTGGTGTTTCCTGGGAGTTCAGCTCTACTTGGTATGTGCGGAAAAAAGAAGTTGCCTGCTTCTAAGGGAGGTTTTCTACTATGCATTCCTTTGGATGGTATATTGCCATGTGCTTTTGCTTTTTGATTAACTAAAAAATGCACAAAGCAAAATAATTCAGTGTGTACCATTGTGTAGTGTATGTAGAAAGATATTCACAAAACTTACGTTCATGGCAAATAAAAGACTAAATAGTTAATACAGCACTTTCTTTCAAAATTTTTAGTAGATGTGTATATGCAGTTTCATAACTAATGGCAGCAAGTTGACACATGTATTTAACCAGACTCCTATTAACCTGCTTAGTAAATGTACTACTATAATTGTACAGTGTTAAACTACTAAAATGCTAAAAGCCATGTTTTTAATTAAATGGATTCCTTATATCCAACAGTATCATTAAAACATTAGTGTTTCCTTCTTGGATTTACCTACTGGTGAAAATTTTTGCCTTTTTCTTGAAACTGTAAAGCATCAAAAGGTCTCCAGTACATAAAAATGAATGTTCTATAAATTCTTTGTATAGTCATTTTCTCTGCTCTTTGAATATCGCCTCTATTCAGATTATAATAAAATTATGAATGTGAAATTTCACATACAGTGTTACAGGGCAGTCTGTTCTGAAAGAAAGTTAACTTCTGGCATTGAAAATTAGGTAATGAGCAAAACCTTCTTGGTGAAGTAAGGATAGATTGCATGCTGAAACAGACTTAGTTTTGTTTCTTAAAAGATTTCTTTGAAGGACTTGACTTCATATGAGTTTGTTAGTGGTTCAAGTCTAGTTAAAGCATATGATTTTCCTAATTAATTTGCTATTATAATGATATAAAACTGCATTTATCCATTGTTGCATATTTCACTGTAAGAAGAACATGTGATGTCACTTTCTGAGATGTCTGTAACCATTTAACTGTGCCTCCGCAGTGACTACAGTGGAAAGACTTCCAGTGGAGCTTGAGGGGGGTGAGAAATCTAAGCCCTAGCTCAGGGGTGTCAAACTCATTTTCCATCCTAAAATTACATTTGGCCCTTTGAAGGCAACCGCAAGGCTGATGTGTCCCCCAGTGAAAATGAGTTTGACATCCCTGCATCGCTTTCTGAGTACAAAATCTGCACATCAGCCACACATTGAATTTCGAATTATATACATGCTTTATCAAGATTATTTCTGAGACTGATAGGCTCTGGTATATCATGCTGATGCCTTCTCTGTAAGGCAAAGGCTGACAGGAATTTTTCATTCAGTGTGCTTCATCCCTACACGCCATCATGAGGTTTATGCATGGGCATAAACAGAGTTGTTATGCAACAGAGTTATTCATGAAAAGTATTCATCTTTTATCAGAATGAATTATGGATCTGTGTCAGAGAGCAGTCTCCTGTTAAATGCTAGTTCTTCAACTCGGATGCCATTGTGCACATGTGTGCCGCTATGGCTCCTCTCCGAAGGCTGCTCTGGAGTCTCTTTGCTCCAGTGGATGAAAATCTGCTTTCAGTATTCATCCTAAATGTATTCACAGCTAGTTTATATGCAGTTGTTCTTATGCCAGCATTGTCTCTTAGCATGAATAACTGCTTTTTCCCTGAGGTATTTATAGCAAGAGATCTGACCCCCCTGGTGTCCCTCAGTCTTCCTTTGGCAAGGCTAAACAAGCCAGCACTCGGCCCTTACCTTTTGGTTTTTGAAAGGGTGCAGAGGCCTGGTGTTTTCTACTCTTTGTCAGTTAAATAAATCATTTCTTTGGAGGGACCCTGAAGTGAACAGCCAGAATCTTTAAAAGGGGCACAAGCAGCTGCCTTGTGATTTTTAAAAATATTTATATTAGAAAACTCTTGGAACCCAAGAAAACTTGGCCCATGAGATAGGCAGAGTAAACCCCTCCTCTGCTTCTGCTGTTGACACCTAGTGCAAAGGTTACAATAGTGTAAACTACATCAGGCAATGTGCACAAAGGAAATTTATGAGGGCAAATAGCTAAAGAAGTTCTCAAAAGCATGTCAGAAACAGGAAGCTCGCAGGAGACTTAGCAAGTCTGGCAGACTACCAAGAGGGCAAAGGGGAGCTATTAGGGAATTTAAGGATCTGGCTGAATAACTGAGAAGAGATTTGCATTACATGTCACTGCAATAGATATCAAAACTTCCTTTGAAAACATTTAATGTATTTCACAAAGCGCAAATGTTTGTACCAGTTTTAATATTCTAACATTTACAGAACCGCAGACTGGTTGAGGTTGGAAGGGCCCTCTGGAGGTCATCCAGTCCAACCCCCCTGCTCAAACAGGAACATCTGGAGCCAGTTACCCAGGACCATGTCCAGATAGCTTTTGAATATCTCTGGAGATGGAGACTCCATGATCTCCTGGGGCAACTCATGCCAGTGCTTGCTCACCATCACCTTAAAAGAAGCATTTCCTGGTGTTCAGAGGGAACCTCCTGTGTTTCAGTTTTTGCTCATTGCTGCTTGTTGTGTTACTGGGCACCATGGCAAAGAGCCTGGCTCCGTATAAATACCTTTCAGGTATTTATAGACATTAGAGAGATCCCCTGAGCCTCCTCCAGGCTGAATAGTCCCAGCTCTCTCAGTCTTCTAGCTCAGGGTGCTGTGTACCTGGAGCACAACTGGTCTTACTATTAAAGACTGAAGCAAAGAAGGCATTAAGTACCTCAGCCTTTTGTCCTCTGTCACTATGTTCCCTCTGCATCCACTAAAGGATGGAGGTTGTTCTTAGCCCTCCTTTTGTTGCTCATGTATTTATAGAAACATTTTTTGTTGCCTTTTATGGCAGTAGCCAAATTCAGCACTAGTTGGGCTTTGACCCTTCCAATTTTCTCCCTGCATAACCTCACAGCATCCTTGTAGTCCTTCTGAGTTGCCTGCCCATTCTTCCAAAGTTCATAAACTCTTCTTTTGTTCTTGAGTTGCTCCTTTTATTCCTGAGATGCTCCAGTCCATTAATCATCTTCGTGGCCCTTCACTGGACTCTTTCCAATATGTCCATGTCTCTCTGTACTGGGTAGCCCAGAACTGGACACAGTACTCCAGGTGTGGCCTCACCCGCAATGGGAAGGATCACCTTTGACCTGCGAGCAATACATGGTCTGACACAGCCAAGGATACCTTTAGCAGCCTTTGCCACAGGGGTACATTGCTGGCTCATGTTCAGCTTGGTGTCTACCAGGACCCCCAGCTCCTTTTCTGCAAGGCTGCTTTCAAGCTGGTTGGGCCCCAGCATATGCCAGTGCATGGGGTTGTTCCTCGTCAAGTGTAGGACTTTGCACTTCTTCTTGTTGAACCTCTTTTCTCCCACCTGTCGAGGTCCTACTTGATGCCAGCATGTTCCTCTGGCCTACCAGCCACTCGTCCCAGTTTTGTGTCATCAGCAAGCTTGCTGAGGGTGTACTCTGCCCCATCATCCAGGTCATTGATTAAGATGTTAAACAGGACTGGACCCAGGATGGACCCCTAGGGTACACCACTAGTTACTGGCCTCCAGCGAGACCTTTCACCACTGATCCACATTCTCAGGGCCTGTCTGTTCAGCCAGTTTTCAGTCTACCTCACTGTCTGCTCACCTAGCCCCTACATCAACAGCTTGTCTATGAGGCTGTTATGGGAGACAGTGTCAAAAGCCATACTGAAGTCCAGGAAGACAATGTCCACTGCTTTCCCCACATCTACCAGTCCAGTCATTTCATCACAGAATGTTATCAGGCTGATCAAGTGTGACTTCCCCTTGATGAAGCCATTCTGACTCCACGAAGATGGGTGGGGGGCTCGAGCACCTCCCCTAAGAGGACAGGCTGAGAGCCTTGGGGTTGCTTAACCTAGAGAAGGCTCCAGGGAGACCTTATAGCATCCTTCCAGTATTTAAACAGGGCCTACAGCTAAGACAGGGAGGGACTCTATCAGCGAGTATAGCGATAGGATGAGGGATAATGGTTTTAAACTGAAAGAGGGTAGATTTTTATTATATATAAGGAAGAAATTCTTTATGATAAGGGTGGTGAGACACTGGAACAGGTTGTACAGAGAAGTCGGGGATGTCCCATCCCTGGAAGTGTTCAAGGCCAGGCTGGATGGGGCATTGAGCAACCTGGTCTAGTGGAAGGTGTCCCTGCCCACAGCAGGGGAGTTGGAATTAGATGATCTTTAAGTTCCCTTCCAACCCAAACCATTCTATGATCTGTGGCTCTATGATCCACAAACAGCTGGTGCTTTGCTCCATAAAGATTTCTTAGCTATGCAATTTTGGCAGTGTTACATGGAAGCTGTTTCAGGTTGCAATCAACTGCTTGTGCCCTCCCAGTAATCTAAGCAGCCTTAAAAAATGAATTCACCTCAAATTCCTTTTAAAAATAAGCCTTTAAAATCATTAAAATACATTTTCACCATTGTAAAAATCTTCTAAAATCTTTGGTAAAGAGTTGTTTCAAGAGTATTTGAACAAGCAGGATTAATTTTTTACATAACTATTACTTTTTTTCCAAAATTATGTACATACTGTCCTCAAATATTTTTTTTTTTCATCTACACCTATTCCTGTCCCACCTAATTAAATCTGATTTTAGGCCTTTCTCCTGTTGCCACCTGTATTATATACAAGTAGTGATCTGTTTGTAAAGCAGCTGGCAGGTGTGAAAGAAAATACAGGAAAACAAACTTGGATGAAATGCATTATGGATCAAAATGTGGAATGGAATTGGTCCAATACATTTGTGTGCTTACATTTACTACAGTAGAATAATCCAGCTGTAAAAATAAACAGGACTAGGTTGATTTATGTATTGAAGTACTACTTTCCAGCCTTTTTGTTCACAAGCTAATGTGAAACTCCCATTGCAGGGGATGATAGGTATTTATACCTGGGACACGCAAGTGGTGAGAGGAGGCCCTCAGAACTCAGCAGGAAGCTTCCCAGCACACAAACTTCTCCCTGCATATGAACATCGTTCAAATTCATTCATATAACTGAGTGCTATAGCAAACTCACAGCCATATTCTTACATATAAGCATGTTTTGCTCCAAGTGACCCAGAAGGACAACAATCCCTGAAAGTAACTTGGGAGCACTCAGACAACTTCTGACCACTTTAGTCTCTTTCCATAGCAAGTGCCAGGCATTTGAAATAGCACTTAGAAGTCTGTGAAGGATGAGGAAAACTGGCTTAACGTGTCAGTCTGTTTTCACAGAAGGCAGTTACCTAAAAAATTGCAAAAGTGGTATTGATCATGTAGTGACAAACCAGTAGTATGTTACACATGTGCACTGAGACTTGTGGATATGAATTTGTTTCTTTCAAATATATATTTGATCTTGCATTGTCTAGTTAACTGTAGAACGTACAGATTTGATATTTGATTTTATTTGTTCTGGGTTATTTCTTGGAACCTCAGAATAAGTGGAACAAACATGGTTTGTATCTCTGCAATGGTAATATTTTGTCACATTTCATGAAAACTTAAGACTCCTATGCCTCATTTTGCTAGAATTTTGCTTCCTGTTACCTCTGGTAAATTTGTTAGATTTGGGATACCTTTACATTCATGCCTGAACCTTGGTCCAGTTCACTGGCTCACATGCAGTCTATGTATACATTTTCCTGTGTGCGTAATCACACAAAGGCCTTGTGTAAGGTCTGCATTCTCAGTAAGGTTATCTAAGTGTGAACGTACTTTCCAACTAAAGCACTATGTTGAAGATGTAATAGGTAAGATTTTTAGAAAGTGCTGGAGAGAGAAAAATCTTATGTGAATTTGAAATGGCTGGAACCACTGTAAGAGAAAAACAATGCTAAGTGTCTCACAAGACTTCGGTGATTTTTTTTTTTTTTTTTTTTTTTTTTTTTTTTTTTTTTTTTTAGGGGGTATGATGATTAGTCATGTATAAAACTCTAGATTCCTGCAAGGAAAATTCCAGTCTCAAGTTCATGTCTATAAACTAGACATGCTCGATGTCGTTGATAAATCCCTTGAGTAGTGGGCCTGTAAACATTAATACTATGTTAAACTTATGAGTGTTTCTGACGTGGTAGTGATTTTGTAGGGCTATGCACCTGAAAAATCAGGACCTTGGCCTATCTTTACCAGTTCCTCCTGTGTTTAATGGCAGTACCTGAGATTGACTTAGTATCTCTGGAGCTGTTTTTATCTCTCTGTACATGTTGTATAGATTCCAGAACCATTTAAGGATGATGGGATTTAACCAGTTTTTAAGCAGTCATGGTTTAACACTCTCCAGTTTCACTCATATAGTCCAAGTGAATACGTGTGTGTGCTTTTTGGCTCAGGAATAGGAGAAATAGTTTATCAAAACTTTATTTCTGAGGAATCCAGCTTGCCCAATATTTCCAGATACATTTCAAGGATACAACCCAGAAAAATGGATTTACCATTTTTTGCCCTTTCTAAGAACTGGCAGGATTCTCTGGTGGTTGGAGCTGGCTAAGAAGGGCTGTGCTGCAATAGACAGGCACACACAGGCTCCCCGACCCAGTAAAATAAAGGCTGTTTCATGACAAAAAGGAAAAAGAGAAAGGAGAAATGAGGAACTTTGTCTTCCTGCTGCATTCATGTCAGACAAGAGGAAGTAGGGCATGAGAAAAGCTATAACCCAGACCACTAACGCTGCTGCATTGTATCCTTGATCAACACACCCTCCACATACGTCTGGTCTTTCAGTTGGGGTCCAAGCTTCTCCCATGATCAGGCTCTTCATCAATATTGGATGCCCTGGCTGAGTACCCACCCCAGCCAAAAGGTACAGAAACAAGAGAGTCTAGGCACCACCACTGGTACCTGGCCTAGACAACATCAGGGGAGGGAGTACTGCTTGGCCTGCCCAAGGCTTGCTTGAGTCCTGAGCATGGTGATTTTAAACCAAGCTGCAACCAACAGTGTTAAGGAGTGTGTGGGCTTATGGGGCTTTGTGCCCTTAAACCCATGAGAAACTTTGCCACTATCTACAAGGTCCTTTTGGCTGTGCTGAGAGAGAGAGCAACATGCCTAAAGAGGGAACTAGCAGTAGGGTATGCTGTGGAAAAACATGTAAAGTGAGCCTTAGAAAGAAGGAGGCTACAGAACTAGGCATGGGTTTTGGGGAAAGTGGGTTGTGGTGAAGAGGGAGAATATATGGGGATTTAATATTTTTGTTTGTTTGTTTTTCTGTTGTGTTTTTGGGGTTTTTTTTAAATACCATCAGCATTGCTAGTTCTTATTTCTAGATGGCTTAAGACTTTTATTTGCCTTACATTTAGGTTGAAATAATAGCAGTAAAATAGGGAAATTTTGAAAATACTTTTGAAAGTGCAGTAGAGGATCTAGATATAAACAGGTCATTAAGGAAAATATAAAACTCTCATTGTTGACAAATTGTTGAGCCTGAGAACTGCAAAATTATGAAGCCTCAAGAAAACAGGAATTGTTTGTTTTATAGATCTTATAGTGCTTATTTTTAAAACTGATAGCTCAGGTTCTCATGTAATTAGCCAACTCCAGGACCTTTATGGGAACATGAGGCAAAGACCTTTGATAACATTGTGAAGGTCAGTAGCATCATTTATGGGGCTGTTTACAGGATGCCTACACTATATAATGGAACTTTGCTTGTATTTCCGCTTTACATCTCTGTAAACTCTGCACTGGACCTGGACGCTAACGGGATGGAATACTCTTATTGTTCAGTCTGGATGTCAGTCAAGCTCTGCCCCATCCATGCCCCACTTCCTTGCTGCCTCACACCTGTCGGCAGAGCACTCAGAATGTCCTTGGCTCTCAGACCAGAACGATTAAAAACATTAACTCTGTCCCAGGATGTTATCTTCTTGTTCTCAAACTAAGTCCAAATAATGACCGTGCTAGCTATGAAAAAGAAAGGTTTCTAAATGCATGAAGAAAATTAACTCATTTTCAGTCAAACCAGCATACTAGCACCTGCTAGAACCAATGCAGCCACACATCCAGAGCTCCTGTTCAGGCATGAAACCACCCAAGATTCCAGCTCTGGGATGTGCAAAGGAATATTCTTAGAGGTGGAAAGCAATTGCAAGCAAGCTTCTGGGAGGTGTGACTAGACTGATGAACTGTTTTGTTTGGTGGCCAAGCTGCAGGAGTGGTGGTTTGTGCATGCAGGGAGAAGACATGAAAGGCCAAAGCACAATTAGAGTTGCAAATGGCCAGTGTTGTGTCAGACAACAAGAAGGGCTTTTTTAAAGTGTGTTAATAGCAATAGGAGGTCTAAAGAAACCACTGGACTGATACTTCTTGAAGGTGGTCAGCCGACTAATAGAGATGAGGAAAAAGTGGAGACATTCAATGTTTTCTTTCCCCTCAGTGTTTAGTAATACTGACAGACCTTGGGCTGCCCAATCTCTTGAGTTGGAGGACCACGATTGTGGGAACAGTGACTTTCCATTTGTGGACACTGAAATTGTAAGGCACCAGGTGTATCAGTTGAATGTTCTTAAGTTCATGGGGCCTGACGGGATTAACCCCAGAGTGCTGAAGAACCTAGCAGGTGTTATGGCAGGACCCCTCTTGATCGTCTGCCTGAGTTCTTGGCAAGTCCCTGCTGACTGGAAGCTAGCCAGTGTTATTCCAATATACAAGAAGGGTATGAGGGAAGACCCAGGAAACTACAGACCTGTTAGTCTAATCTCAGTTCCTGGGAAAATTACGGAGAAGATTACACTGGGTAAGGTTGAAAGGCATTTAAAGAATAATACAATTATCAGGCATGGTCAACATGGATTCACAAAGGGAAAGTCTTCAACCAATCTGATATCCTTTTGTGATGAGGTCACCTGGATAGTGGGTGAAAGGAAGGTGGTGAATGTAGTTTTTCTGGATTTTAGTAAGGCTTTGGGTGCTGTCCCTCCCAGCATCCTTCCAGACAAGTTGTCCAGCCGTGAAATGAGCAGGTAGACAGTGTGCTGGCTGAAGAACTGGCTGAAGGGCAGAGCTCAACGGGTTGCAGTGAATGGGGCTATGTATGGCTAGTGACCAGTTACCAGTGGCATTCCTCAGGGCTGAATTCTAGGGCCAGTTCTGTTCAATATATTTATCACTGATCTGGATGCTGGGCTTGAATGCACTATTAGCAAGTTTGCTGATGATACCAAAGTGGGAGGTGCTGTTAACTCTCTTGAGGGACAAGATACCTTACAGAGGGATCTAGATAGATTGGAGCGCTGGGCAATGATTAATGGGATTCCATTTAACTGGTCCAAATGCTGGATTTTGCACTTGGCATGGAGTAACAACGGACACAAGTATAAATTGGGTGAGTAGTGCCTGGAGAGCAGCCCTGAAGAAATGAGTCTGTGGACAGTGGGCTCAACAAGAGTCAGCAGTGTGTCCCTGGCAGCCAAGAGGGCCAACTGCATCCTGGGGTGCATCAAATGTAGCATAACCAGCTGGTCAAGAGAGGTGATTATTCCACTGCATTCAGCATTGGTGTGGCCTCACCTTGAGTACTGTGTGCTGTTCTGGACTGACGTGAAGGTACTTAAATACCAGAGGAGGGCAACAAAACTGGTAAAAGGGCTGGAAGGCACATCCTGTGAGGAGTGGCTGAGGACTTGGAGTTTGTCTAGTTTGGAGAGGAGGCTGAGGAACAATCTCACTGCTATCTCCAACTTTCTGAGGAGGGGAAGTGGAGGGGGAGGTACTGAGCTCTTCTCCCAGGTACCCAGTGCCATGTTGTTTGGCAATGGCTCAAAGCTGCATCCATCAGGGGAGATTCAGCCTTGTCAGGAGGAAACATTTCTTCACTGAGAGAGTGGTCAAGCTCTGGAACAGGCTTCCTGGAGAGGTGGTGGATGCCATATGTCTGTCAGTGTTTTAAGAGGCACTTAGACAATGCCCTTAATGCCATGCTTGAACTTCTGGTCAGCCCTGAAGTAGTCAAGCAGATGGACTAGATAATCATTGTAGGACCATTTCAACTGAAATCTATTCCATTCCATTCCATTCTATTCTATTGTATTCTCATATGCGCATGAAATATGGAAATAACACACTGGAACATTATCAAATTTTGCCTTATTAAGTATTGCCTTACTGTTCCTCATAACAATTGTGGCTAGAACTCGAAGTGTTTTGATAACTTCACAGTTCATATTTGCACATATTTTTGTTGAAGAAGTAAAATTTTCTCCTTCACAGCATTTCACATGATGATAGGAACAATCTCTTTTTTCCCTCTACTTGGCCAGAACAGCGTAAAAGACCTTACAACTCTCTTTGAATTTCAATGCAGGCAATGATCCAAGAGGTGTACTTCACTTCCATCTGCTGGTGAACCTGTAATATAGCATGTAGCTGGTTATTGGGTTGTACACTCCAGGTTACACACAGGTTACTGTGGTTTGAATGCAACAGCTATTGTGTTCATTATCCAGTAAGCTGTTTTGTTTTTCATAGTGTAACTCAACAAGCAACTCACCAACAAAAAAAAAACTCACTCCCTTTCCCCCATGCCACTTCTCCAAAACCTTAAGTGCTAGTGAAACATCCAGTGTATCTTGTAAAGTACTTTGCCACCTATGTACTGACAAAATGGGCTGGATTCTGTTTATCACAGATAAATGATATAGATGCTGTTACACCACTGAACACTCATGTTTCTTCCCAGTGAAGCATCAGTACTGCTGAGCCCCTTGGAGTTTTCTGAAGAGTTGGCCATCATTTTTTGGTTGTATTTTTAAGTGCTTCGAGACCTGGAATCAAGTTAGTAGCTTACTTGTTCAAAAAAAAAAAAAAAAGGAAAAGGTTATAGCCTTCTAATTTTCATTGAAAAGCCTCTCAGTATGAGCAGAGCATGATCCAGCAATAGCATATACATAAAACATATCTAAATGTATTCTGTAATTAATTTTTTGAGACTAATCAGTGTTTGAATCTTGATAACAGGTTTTAAATGCTGGACACAGTGAAATCAGGTATTACAAAAAACTATTTAGCAAAACCAATGTCTGCTGGTACATCTTCTTCCCAAATGTAGTTGTTACAGGCACTGAAAAGTCAGGGCTTGCTTTATTAAGATTAGAGACTACGTCAAAGTCTGGATATCTACTATGAGGAGATGCATCATGGCTAACTATATCTTTATGTTTAAAACTGTAAAAAAAAAATTCTTAGAGCAATTGTTATGAGGATTCTTTTTTAAGATCACGCATTCACACTTTAAAAAAAAATACAATTGCTTTCTGAATATTAGCATTTAATGTTTACATATCCCTAATTATGAAGTCTGGATACACTTATAGGAGTAAAAATAAAAAAGAAGTTCTTCATAAATACATGACTCCAGCAGCTGGGTTTTAAATTAAAATACCAACTATTCTACAGCCTATTTCATGGTAAGATACATGTGTGGGCTGGCAACGCTGTGAAGATTTTGATTCAGTGCTTTGCTGTACAGAGAGAGAATCACAGATAATATGCAAATGTAATTGCTTTGCTGAATCAATTCCTGTATTAGATAACACTGAAAGAATCATCTGACTTTTACAATCAGTAAGAATTGCCAGTGGCAAACTCACATCTCATGGAACATATTTAGAAATATGCAGATAATTAATTATACCAGATAGATTAATGCGCTACAATATGTCTCTGGTAATCTAACACAATATCACATATATTATTGCCTGACTATATGCAAACATATTTATGGAATGTCCACGTGTTCTTTTGCAGTGCAGTATCTGAGTCAGTCAGGAAGCTATGTGTGTGTTTCTGAGATCGTCTAGGGGCTGTTGGCTCTGTCCTTGGAGATTTACTGGCTTGCATCCTAGCATTCATAGTGTCTCCCTTGCCGTTCAGGCAAGGACCTCAACAAGCACTTGAGCTGGCACCAAATGGGAGGGGAGAGATGGATGTTTATTCCTCAACAGCCGGAATCATGCATGCACTTGATCGAGTGACAGTGAAGGTGAGGTGTACTGTGTGCTGGGCGGCTTCTGAGCCGGGAGCAATCCACAGAGCATAACCTTGCATTATAAACACTCCAATGTTTGCTTGAAGGCAAAGCTTGTCCAGGGAGACAGGACCTTTTAGGAGAGGGATATAATTTATCTTTACTGTAGAATCACAGAATCATTTTGGTTGGAAAAGACCCTCAAGATCATTGAGTTCAACTGTTAAGCTAACACTGTCAATAAACCATGTCCCAAAGAATCTCATATACACATCTTTTAAACACCTCCAGGGATGATGACTCAACTGCTTCCCTGGGCAGCCTGTTCCAATGCCTGACAATCCCTTTCCTTGAAAAAATTTTTCCTAATATCCAATCTGAATCTCCCCTGGCACAACCTAAGGCCGTTTCCTCTTGTCCTATCACTTGCTACTTGGGAGAAGAGACCAACACCCTCCATGCTACAGCCTGCTTTCAGGTAGTTGTACAGAATAATAAGGTCTCCCCTCAGGCTTCTTTTCTCTAGGCTAAACAACCCCAGTTCCCTCAGCCAGTTCTCACAAGACGTGCTCCAGACCCTTCACCAGCTTTGTTACCCTTCTCCGAACTCTCTCCAGTACCTCAATGTCTTTCTTGTAGGGAAAAGAACACAATACTTGAGGTGTGAACACAGTATTCGAGGTGGTGTCCAACAGCAAGATCATTGTCAATGTGTGCCATGTATTACTGCAAACTTAGCAACTGTGAAGGACAAACAGTGCAACCAGGATCCAGTGTGCAGAACAAGAAAGGACCTATGCGTTCTCTGTCTTCCCACTCCCATTAAGTCAGCATATGGTCCTGTGTGGGGAGGCAGTAAAGAGAAGTGGGTCCTGCCATTGCCTGGCAGGTGGAAGGCAACAGGTATTGCCAAGTGTGTGTTCAGCAAACAGATCTTGGTAACGTGGGCACACAGTGCAGCAGTCCCAAGTTCTCTGGTGGTAGTGGTCAATTTCATTGGCTGTGGCACACGCAACTGTGGGACATGCTTCTTAGCACCACGAGAGCTAGGGAAGGATTTTTGGAACTAGGGAGCTGCAAATCTGCAGGCACTGGATAGCTGAATGAGGCAGGTAGACTATAAAAATGACAACTGCAAGAAGCAAGGAATACAGCAGAGGAGGACCTAGCTAAAGTTTGTTTATCACCTTGCCTGGTTTGGGAAGAGGGAACTCACCTGTCTCACTCCTGCAGAAAGTTTGCCCATCAAAAGCAGAAACAGAGGGGCTGTCAGGATGAACTGCCTAGATAAGACTAGAAATTAGAGGACTAAGAGGTTGCTAATAAGTACCCAGTCTCCTACAAGAAAACAGAAGTGAGCAAATGAAGGATTTTTTTTTTTTTTTTCTTCTATCCCAAGCAGTCTGCATTAGCTTGCTCTGGCACTTAGGATGCTGTGTGATCCGGTGAGAAGATTGCTTTTGAGTGATATGGAGTTTGGAAAATCAGAAAAGTTTTAGCACTTTGGGGGTTTTCTATGATCAGAAGAGGCTCACGAGACTGTGTGACTCCTGGTTGTGTCTGGCAATTGCTTGCAGCATAATATGAACCCTGATGCTAGGGCTGTAGCATTGCTGTGGCAGTGGATGAGATAGCTGTGCTTTAGGCATTGGTAGGCTGGCATAGACACATGCCTATTTTTTTTTTCCTTTTTTTTTTTTTTTTTTAATTTTTGCTATCTAGGATGGGAGTAAACTGGATCAACCTTCCTATGAATATGGGAGAGAGTTTCAAGATGGATTCGACAGGGTGCTAGATAATCTCATCTAGGCTCCCTTTCCCAGAAAAGGTTAGACCAGATGGTCTTCCAAGGTCCCTTCCAAGCCGAGCTCTTTCATGATTTCATTTTTTAAAACTGTAAAGCCCACTTGCATCTTCCTTGGAGTCTCCTCCACTGTAGGGTTAAATTGGCTTAGGCAAAGGCGTGAGCTTAAATGCAGTAGTAGCTTTGCAGTAGTCTCCTCTGTGATGCTCTTACTGTGGAGCAAGGAAGCTGACACATGTACATAAGCCAGGAAATAGATTGGTTTTATTTGTTACAACCAAATCTACTTATCTCTGTCTCTAATTGTCAGCTGTTTGAAGCCACAATACAGGCATTTTTGTTGCCATTCTTGGTATCTCTTATTGCCAACTTAGAGGTTCCCTGCATGAAGGATGCACGCAACCCTATAGAAAGTATTTGTGTGGTAAGGTATAGAGTCAAATTTTGTTGGCTTAACTGATGACTTGCTTGAGTATATCATGGAAAAGCATCTGAACACTTTTAATACACGTGCATATACATTCACATATGTCTTATTTATATGTACATGTGTATGTATGTGTATATATATTTTATATAAATTCCATAATGCCAAAAAGAATAAATTTTAATACATTATTTTTCTGCCACATCAGCAATCTTATATGCACATCCATGTATGTATATGTATGCCTGTATGTTTACCTGTTAAGCTTCCTAGGCTGTGCATATGGTGCTTATTTCTGCTGTGGGCATGGATACCAATGTCTCATTCAAAACTACAGCAGCCAATTGTACTTTAGGTATTCCATCAGTGCTTAGCAATGTGACACTAACAATACAGCTACTGTGCGATAGCTGGAAGTTATCTAGAGGAATGGAGAATTTTTTTTATAACTTGGATAGCTTGGTGGTAGAAAAGGAGTTAGAACAGAGGGGGGCTACTGCTTCAGGGACATGTGACATAGACTTAAAACTTTTTTTATAGAGAAGAGGTCTTAGAGGATATGATCAATTTGTTTTCCTGAATTCTTCAGACAAGAACACATCAGGTATCTGATAGTCCAGCTCAGTTTGTCATTTTTTAACATTGTTGCTTCCTCCTTTTCATTAGAATTTATGCTATCCAAGCAGAACTTCCACTCCTATAGAAATGATTGTGTACTAACTCAGGAACTTGAGTTTCGGAAGCTGTCCATTTTAATGCAAGCAAACTAGAGATTCTAGAGTTAAGTGCTGAGTGCTGGTCTGTTCAGTGGAGAGTCTAGGTGGTAGGGAGCATGGTAACGTGGTTCAGGAGAATGGAAAGACAATGGGCGCTGTTACCTCCCACTGGTTTCTTGCTGACTGATGGGATGATTTCTAAGTGTGGGGAAGAGGTTAGCTGTAGTTAATTAGTTCTGCGAGGAGAGTGGAAGTCATTTTGTCTAACTTGTACAAAGAGTTTGGTTTTCCTTATGTAACCAAAATGCTAACAAAAGACTTCCAGAATCAAAGTTGGACTAATTGTGTTGTATTTTTTATATATACATATGTGTCCACTGTATTGTATTTTGGTATACAGTGAAACAGAGCGAAATGAAAGCCTGGGGGATTCAAGGATTCTGGCCATGCAAGGTGATGACAGAGCCAAAACCAAACCTTAACTTCAGAGCCTTGGACAGTCTCAGTTGCCATAAAATTATTCCTGTGCCCAAGTTTGTTTCAGATCATTTCCTCAGGAGCACCTGCCTTTATTATTGCTGAGACAATGCAGGAGGAAGAGGATGGTTGAGGTGGAAACTGAACATGGAAATTTTTTTGCATTTAATTTACCATTTGTGTTTGGCTGTACTTGGAATTGTACTTAGGTGTTTTAAAGCCACTGATTGTTGTTTAGGGACCCTCTCTTAGTCTTTGGAATTAACTAGCCATGAAGAAAAACTTGGCAGTGGGGTGAGGCTGATTGACCGGGGGTCACTGTCACCCTTTCATCTTCACTTCCAGCAGTGGCAGTCCCACCTGATGAGCCTTTTTCCTCCAATACAATTGAAAATAAAATGAAGTTGTAAAAATTCAGTTGCCAGGAGTGCAGTATGCTTTCCAAAATATTGCCCAGGTTCCTCAAAAGTTTTTGCTGATAGCTAAAAACTTCTGCCCAGCAGATGGCACAATTGTACAGTGCCTGAGACCTATTTGGGAATGTAAAACTGTAATTCTGTTCAGCTGGACTTTCTAGATGCTGTTCATCTATTTAGGATTACACAGAGTAACTGCACAGTGATATGTACACTTCTTGTTCCACAGAAAACAGGGGTCATATTGTGTCTGTTAGTACCCTTGGAGGAGATAGTCCTTCTGAACAACCTAAGTAATTTAGCTTTGTTGTATTCTAAAGTTGAAGCCATTGTGTTTAAACTGAATGGTGGCACGTGGTTTCTAAAACACAGGAAGTGATGGAGATGGTTTTGCTGGATGTGGGCAATGAAGAGTGTCTGAATGGGGTCTATAAACTTACTGGGGAGGACCCTGAGCTCTTGGTGCCCCTCTCCTGAGATTTGTACCCCAAAACACCCACCGTGGCTCCTCTGCTAGCTGACTGCACGTCCTTCCAGCTGCTCACAGTCAAACCTAGAATTTCCCAGAGGGAATATGAAGAATTGTGAGTGAGGTAGGACAATGCTCTTTCCTGCTGTATCACTAGCCTCTACCCTGGACTGCGTCTGATTCTTTGCCAGCACATCCTGACATGCAGATGTTTCTTAAAGACGTTAGTATAGCTCATTTCAGAATGGACTTCACAATTATTTAGTAAATAACACCTTGTAAGTGAATTTCTAGTAGAATTTGTGCACAATATCATTCTGAAATGTATTTGCAGAAAAATTGTATTCTGTTGTGCAATTAAAGGCCAATTATGAAATTGTGTATTCCATGTGTAATTGAAATTGAAAAATTACAATTTTTTTTAAACACTGTTCAGAGGATTGAAACTAAGGAGTCCTAAGGTTTAAATGAAATTAAGTCAAATCTGCTGTTAATGAGTGCTCCCTAGACAACCATTTTTGCTTTGTCCCTTATGGATTTTGTAGCATCAGTTTTTGTTTGTTTGGTTTTTTGTTGTTCTTGTTTCATTTGTTTGGTTTGTTTTATTTCTTTGCCACAAGAACATCCAGAAATGAGAAGACATTTGGATTATTAAGAGAAATAAGAGACCTTCTTAGTGCATTGATGCCAAAAAGAAGAAACTGCAATGCCCACTCCCAATCATGCAAGCAGGCCTTTATAACCACCTCTTTGAACTCTCAGATATGAGGGTTGTCTCATTTTACACTTCAGACTGGAAACTTTGAATATGCTTGCATACAGTGTCTTTCTTTTATAATTTTCTACTTCTAGTGGATTTACAATTCTGGCTTCTAAATATGGCAACTATAGAAATCTGTGGGAAATTTGAGAATCACTTTCACACAAATCCCACGCTTTGAATTGTCCCAGAATTAATTCCTGTAATATCTTATTGAAAATCTCATTCAAAAATATGAACTCTGTTGGAAACTGAAACAACCTTCTTAGCAGTATTTGCTCCTATCATTGCTGACAATGCTTGTGGAAGCCATTTCACAATTCTCTGAAAATTGAAAAAGCCAAACCTGAAAAAGATGTGATCCAGATATACCTTTATTCAAAACTATCGAATGTCCAGGTTTCAGGCAAATACTTACAAGTCTTTGATTTTGCTTGTACGTGTACACTGCAGACCAAAGTGTGTTAGATAGATAGTTGGGGGTTCCTGTTCACCCGAAGAATAGGAGTTGCACTGGGAGAGAATTTACTCTGCTTAGTGAAAATAGAGCTGCCCAGTGCATATAAAAAAACTATCCTTAGTTGCAGCTGTCCAACAGTGCCTCATAAGCTGGATTCAGTTTTATACATTTACGCTGCCATACACATGTTTTAGGTTAAAATAACTTAGCTTCTATTAATCTTTGTAATAGACCCTTACAGATTCACTTCAAGGCTACCTCATCTTGTTCTCCTTTTCTATTAAATCCATAGAAATGTCTTTAGAGAATATTTTCCTAATCCTCTCCTGGATTTCAACTTTGTTTTCTTTGTATGGTACTGAGCTTCCAGTTGGAGGAGAATTACTGTTGTTTGCTTGATGAGCTACTCATCTGCCAGGAAGCTCCATGAACCTGGATCGCTTTCTCCTATAGTTACTCAGCCATGCATAGAAGCTGAGTCCTGCCATCATGTCATCAGCTACAGGGAGTTAGAAATAGTATTTTCTGTAACTTTAAGAATAGTTTAATAAGTAATTTGCAAAGACTGGACAGGCCAAAGCACTCTTACTAGAAGTTTTTATGCCAATAGAACTTTAAAAAACCACCACACATGACTGGAAGCCATAGCCAGTGATCCGGGTGTTTAGATGAGATGTTACAGCTGCTGTCCCTACTGGGAAACTTTGGCTGACTTAGATTTGTTCTAGAATAGAGGTCAGTAGAGTTTAAAAACTAGTTAGTACAGTCATCTGGCCTGCAGTAGCTCTGCTGATGCTGGGTGCAACCTTTTTCTTGAAATACTTTGCCTCTTTGGGAGACTCAGGCCCTTTGCCAGGTGTTAGTTTTCTCCATCCATCCTTGCTTATGCTACATGCAGTTCAGCATTACAGACCAGAAGGGCATTTACCTACCAATAGCCAACTTTACTAATGTTTGTGCTTTTTTGTATTTCCTATGAGGAGCAAATGCACAATTCTAATGCTTGCTCTAGATAGTGAAACTAAAGATCCTTGTATTCTGCATAGGCCCACCCCTATGTGCCTTGCTTTTTCTTCCAGAAGAAGCATAGGAACAAGTGTTAGGATCCAAAAGGCAATTTTGCAAGCTGCCACCTTAGGGATTTTATCCCTTTTCATCTAGATATATATGTAGAATTACATCTAATTGGTGCTTGAATAGCCCTATTATTTCTGTCACAGAAAACTTGTCCGGTGGTGATATAATCAGTGGATGTTTGTTTGACAACCAGGCTGCACAGCTTCTGCTCCTGGAACAATTCCAGCTTTTCTCATTCCGTGTAGCTGCAGACACCTTTCCCAAACTATGCTTTCTAGTTAGGAAATAGTGGAAGTATTCCCATCCACTTCAGAGGACAACGGATCAGACCTTAATGAATAACAAAAAGGCTACAACAACAGATACATACCTCTGCAGGAAAATTTTGATGTAAAAGGTGTCTGATTTCTAACGTTGTTACTAGACCTCACTCTTTTCTCCTTTCAGGTGCATTAAGTAGATTCTTTGATGTAGCTTGGTCATCTATAAAGTAGCAGTGTGACACCTATCTACTGCACTGCTTTTTAAGAGGTATATATTTGTAGACTGTTTTGAAGATGAAGAGAACTAATTGAACTGACGATAGTTCTTTTTCTTGAGAGCTAAGGATTTTTTTAAAAAATATATGTCTTCAAAATTATTAAATAATTGTTTTTGCAGCAGGATGGACATTTCTTTGCAAAGACTTGATATAAAAGATAAACTACAAGCTGCACCAAGCAGCCTGAACTGGTCCTTATAGGTAATAAATTATTATTCTCTTCCTATTCTGCCTAAAGTTAAGATTTACTAATCTCAAAACCAGCTATCCATTTCAGCTTAGAACTGATATCAACATGGGAATATCATTGTTATTAAACTCTTTCCCTTAAAAGGGAATTGAAGGCAAACATATTGGGAGTGTGAGCAACATGAAAATGAATTACTTTATTTCTACAAAATTTTTGGAAAATGTTAAGTGTTTAGATAAATACTATTCACTTGATGAAATTAGTTACAATGCACCAGCAAAGAAAATCGCAGACAATGATCATATTTGCTTTTCATATTGAGTGTTCACTCATATGTGCCTAACAGAAGAACGGTGTTACAACCATTAGCCTACAGTGTTTTCCCCGGTCATATGTTAAATTCAATGCAGAAACGTTTGTTATGACCTCCAGAGGAAAGTTTCAGCTGATCAGCTCTGGATAGGCTGTAAATGTTGTCTGAGTGCTCACAGCTGTGGCACACTGTAGGCAGGTCAGTGGAAGGAGCTGCTCAATATAGAACAGCAGTCAGAAATGGCACTTTGTAAAGTGGTGCGACGAAGGACTTATAGAGCCCATATGGAATTAGGGAGTTGGCTATTCCATCTTGAATACAGAGCTGGACATCTAATTTTCAGCAGAAGCTGAAGAATTTAAAAAAAAAGGCAGTGAGGTGACAACAGACATTAAAATCTTGCCCTTACTTTTTTTCCCAAAGAGATGACTAAGAGATGTAAGAGAAGAAAAGCACTAAACAATATGAAGATTGTTGTAATCATATTTTGGTAATGAGTGGTTTTATTTTATAAAACATTGCACAAGTTATACTTTCTAATTTTTTGCTTGAATATCTCCTCGTATATGGAAGAAAGACCTCTGTGATGAAGTGTCTAGAGGACTCACACAAACATTTAATGTTTCTGTGAGAATATTTTTCAGTTATACGATAGTGAGTAGAATGCAATGGTGAGGGACATCAGCTTTCATCTTTTAGTATAAATTGGCTCAGAGTTGTTGTCATGGAGGCACCCCAAAGTCAGTTTTAGGTGGACAACAAGTTCCAAAAACATACTTTATTCTAGCCAGAAAAGTGTAATAAATAAACCGACGAGAAACAGGGTTTATACTATTATTTAGCACTCCAACAACATAAAGTACACATTCAGATATCAGTTGAGGAGATTATTGGGGTACAGCAACATAAGAATAATGAGGATCCACAGTGTGCACACATACATTCACAAGAAACAAAACCAGAGGCCTCTCACTCAAGGGTACCCTGAAGAAACAACCACTCACCTGAGTTAGGTGAGGGCTCACACTTGCCTGGGTTAGGCAAAGACTCATTCAAGGATATATCCAGCAAATAACCACTCACCACAGGAGGAGGTGAGGCGCTTTCAATCCCGGGAAGTCTCCTTTGACAGCATCCCAGTCTAAGGGAAAGGCTCCAGTTCACAGACCCGCTGCTCTGAGAAGATCACTCAAAGGGGGTCTTTGGCAGGGACCGCGTTTTATAGCCTGGTCAGATCTGGCTGTGGGCATTACAACATGGTCCAGAAGATTCTCAGCTACTCTGGGCACCTCCTTTATTAAGGACCCTGTCAATTGACCGAGGGTTCCACCCCTCCTGCCCCCCAAGCTGGGTGGAGGTGAAGTCACCCTGCCTCCAGGTGGGGAGGATGTGACTGTCAGCACCATCCTAGGTGTGTACGTGGGGACAGGCACAGTGGGGCACTAAATGTGCTAAGGAGCCATCAACTGCCCTATTGAAGGCTCCAGATCTCAGGGGGATGTGCAACTGCCGCAGTTGTCTATGGCGATTATTATTGTAAAATATTTCTTTATTTTAAATAACAGAATTAGTCTTGCTGGTTACTTATAAACAAAAAGTATAATGCCTCCTATCTTTTTGAAATCAGTTCAGTCACATCCTCTCTTTTCCCCAGAAATACTGTTTTACTAGGTAAGTGGTAGTTCTGTGCAAACGTGCTTTGCATTAGGGTAAGAACACTGAATGTGGTATTAATCAGACTTTTAACTAGGTCAAATACTCAGCTGAATATAACCTGCAGAGGTTCACTGAAGAGCTGCCAATATGCAGATTTGACCTAGAACATTTAATGAAGTAATGCTGAATATATTCTTCAAATGGTGCCCTTCCACAGGACTGCATATTAGGTGGAATTCATCAGAGACTGGAACAGATTAACTGCTTATAATAATAGCAAGATCCAAATGAGCAAACAAATAACACCTCCCAACCAAGTCACATGTTTTCCTGTTACATTCCTTTTCAAAGCCAATCTCCTCTACTGCTCTAATAATCTTGCAGCTGATTAGGGTGGCTATAATAACAAAAGTTCATTACAATGATTTCTTTAAAAGAACAACAAGTCTCTTGATTTGTTTTGTTTTGTTTTTCAAGAATAATATGCCTCAGGTGTTGTATGTATAGTGGCACTAGGTCCCTCCAAGGCCACTTGAAAGCCGTTGTGAGAACATGGACTCTAGTGTGTAAGTACCTCATTAGAAATGAGTGCAGTGCAGTGAGGGTGGAGACCAACCCAAGACTAGGGCTCCTAGGCATTACCACAGGAAAGCCAATTAAAAATATTTTCATTAAAGCTGCTCAGCTTTGCCTTTGCTTCACAAACTTTTAAAATGGATTCCTCTTCCTCCTTTCTTTTCCTGATTGCAGGATATCCACTTCATTTTTTTGAAAGTGCTATTTTGATGATTTGTCACAGTGATTAATTCCTTCTTCCTTTTACATCTTATTTGCACAAAGAAATAATTGAACAGTATACAGCAGCACAGATGTAGCATCGTGGGATGTTTATGTTAACTTTGTACTTAAAGAATGGTAAATGTGGCATGTCAGTGTAAAAAATAGAAGTGCTAGGGGGAAAAAAAATCTGAGTTTCTTTGTTTCTTCCACAGTGGCCTGGGAATGATAAAATTTGTTCTTAGCTGTATGTTGAAACACATTTTTTTTTGGCAGGATATGCATGAACGTCAGTTTTACGGATATATATCAAAAGCAAGACAACAATAAAGCCAATACACAAGTTTCTGAAAGCAGCATTCAAGCTGCAAAGTAAATATCAAGAAGGAGGTGAAGTAACTTATGGAGAGCTGACCTGGAAACCGGTAAAGATATCAGGACCCAAATAACCTTGGTCTCAGATACAAATTCTTCTGTTGATCCAATATCTGGCAGGCACAAGTCTGTGACATGGGTCTCTTCCAAAATGTAATGATTTCAACTGAAAAATTGTCACTGAGTCCTCAGGGTTAGCTGTAGTCATGGTGGAAATGGTGCGTTTACCTTTACATACAATTGCTAAACAACAGCTCTCCAGGTGCTCAACAGATATGTGGTTGGGGCTGTGCTTTAGCTTTTCAGAAGAACCTTAATTTCTGAGTTTTTGCTTCAATTTAGTGAGAATATCTATGTATCATCTTTATGCACTGGTTTCTTAATATCTGCCTTTGTCCTCCATTCACTCCTCTAGCTTTTACCATTGTATTTACCACTCTTTGCTAACGCATTGTGGGTGAGATTTTCAGTTGCACAACTACTGCTGGAGGAGAATGAAATCTTAGTGCTAGTGCACTACAAGTTCAATGGAAACTTCAGGACTAGAGAAATGATCGTGCCACTGTACTCAGCACTGGTGAGGCTGCACCCTGAATACTGTGTTCAGTTTTGGGCCTCTCATCATAAGAAGGACTTTGAGGTACTAGAGAGAGTGCAGAGGAGGGTGACGAGGCTGGTGAGGGACCTGGAGCACAAGTCTGATGAGGAGTGGTTGATGGAGCTGAGGCTTTTTAGGCTAGAGGAAAAGAGACTGAAGGGAGACCTTATCATTCTCTACAAGACTGTAGCATGGAGGGTGTTGGTCTCTTCTCCCACGTAGCAAGTGAGGAAGGGGAAACAAGGGGAAATGGCCTCAAGTTGTGCCAGGAGAGGTTCAGATTGGATATGAGGAAAAAATTCTTCATGGTTGTCAGGCATTGGAACAGGCTGCCCAGGGAAGTGGTGGAGTCATCATCCTTGGACGTATTTAAAGGGCATTTAGACAAGGTTCTTAGCGACATGGTTTAGTGCTAGAGTTAGGTTAGGTTGTGGTCGGACTTGATCCTGAGGGTCTCTTCCAACCAAAATGATTCTACGATTCTATGAAACATCAACTTTCCAGCTTGAGAGACCATGTAGTCATGGACTTTTTTTCATCTAATCCTTGTTGGCCTTTTTGTGCTTTTAGCTGTACACACAAATACCGAACAAGACCCACTGGTGTGTCATAAGATATGTAGTCCAGCTCAAATGAAATGGCATGAACTTCCTTCTACATCTTCTCTAAGTTTGCATACTCCCCATGCCTGATGTGTGCTGAAAGCTGAAACTATGTGATACGAAGAGTGAGTCTCCCTCCTGTTCAGTCATGTTACCCCTTAATCAGAATGGCATTCTTTCTTTCTTGTGATGGAGAATGCTGGCTTCATCCTTAATGAACATGGCTTCAGCCTAGTGCCACCCACCTACCCCTTACCTACTGCTTCCTCACCTCAGGTGATGGGGCAGAACAGGTACCTGTGGTGGTTTTGTTGTTTGTTTGGGTTTTGTGTGTTTGTTTTGTTTTGTTTTTCCAGATTGATAACCAAAAACTTGTGCATCTGCTTGCTTCCACCAGCCAGCCAAAAAACCCCCATCAAAATCCATTTCATCATGGGCACTCTTTCTACCCTGTAAAAGGCTAAAATAAACTGTACCACCCCACCTCCTCCACCCCGCCCCTAAGTGTGATCAAACTGAGCTTTTGTCTTTCTGTCAGCAAGGTTTTCCCTCCAGAGAAGGAGAGCCATGGGCGGGGAGTGGGTGCTGGTGATCTGGTCACTCATGGGATGGTCTCCCTGCCGCTGGGCCGGCACTGCTCTGTAATGGCCAAGCAGCAGAAAACCAATGATTTCTGGACTGCACCATCCATGCTACATCATCATGTTTGCCATCCCACTGCATTATTAACATAGTATGAATCATAACTTCAAGTTGGAGGATGCTTACAATATTACAGTATTTTATCTACACTTTGTTACCAGTTACACATATCCAAAAAAAAAATCAGAAGGACACGAAGGCCTGTGATATTAGATCAAATAAGTACCTTTATGTTCCTCATCTATCTAAATTTACCCCTCATGCCTGACTAAAGCTTGATGCTTCAGTGAAAGATGGGAGAAATCCTTTGGAGGGAATGAAGAGACATTTTTATCTACCATCTGAGTTTTAGCCTTTTACGATCTATTAAAGAAATGCCTTTCTATGGTGAATGTTGGCTCTTGTAACAGCCTATTCAACTGAACTTCAGTTTTCTCATGGTGAATGCTAAAGACAAGCCTCTGCAAGACATGAAAGCCTATTGCATTGCTCCATATTTACCTGTGCCTTCTAACTGTTGTTTTAAACAGCTTACATACACCATAGTATGCCTGCAGGTCCAGACAAAGAAGGTTGCTGTGTCATGTGGCTGGCAGCTATACCAGGGAAAGGCCAGAAATTAGTTATTTCTGACTGCTCATTCTCTACCAGAAGTCTGGGTTTGGGAAGGTGCAGTGCTGGAAAACTTTGGGAAGAGATTACTCATCACAGCTGTGGTGACTGCTGAAAGTTGCCTTTCCAGCCCAGTTGTCCTCACAGCTCTCTGTCCCATGCCCTACCACATGGAGACCCTACTCCTTCACCTCATCTCAGACAGCAAAGAGCACTCAGCTGTAATGTTCACTCAACACCCTTTGTTAACTTGTCCCAGTAAATGTATTGCTTATGCAAGCACATAGACTGTGTTGCCTGTGCCATCAAAAGCAATGATATGTGTTTTGTTCCAGGTTTGTGCGTAGAAGAAAAATCTGGGCATACAAAAGTGTGAAAAACATTGTCATGTTTATTATAGGACTGTGCAGGGAAAGCCGAAAGAGTGCTGCCATGTACAAAAAGTCCTATCCCTGATCAGTGAGGCTGTGCTCATATTCGGCTTATAAACTCACTTTAACGTGAACAAAGTACAGTAGGCATTTTGCTCTTTTCTCTGTATAGTATGGTAAAAGACAACCACACATGCACTCTCACAAGCAGACATGATGCAAAAGCAGCAGGAGTGCCACAATAATACCTAAAAGGCTGGGGATGATGACTGGATTTTTCTAAAAAGGAAGTTCAGCTTCTGTAGAGAAAGGTCAGGGAGAAGCAGAAAGGCAATGGGAGGTCAGGTGAGAACAGAAATCAAATGAAATGATTTTGTGCAGAAAGAGAGATGGACAGGCTTCAGCTTGGGAAGGTTGGCCCCAACAGTGTCAATAGTCTTTAGGTGTCTTCCCTCTGTTCATGTCACTCAAATGTCTCTAAAACTACATAAAACCTGTATGCCAGCCACATAAGTATGCATCCCAAGAGAAGTGCAGCAAAAGTAAGTGTTATGAAAGTGTGTGATAGGGAAGGGAGAAGAGGGCAGGTAAGAACATGCCGAGAGATGCGGATAAAGTTGGAGACTTATTTAAGCATAAAATAATTTTTTCAGTGGTATCTAGATACTTACTTAAACATGTATCTATATCTCTTGGTGTATATATAACTTTAAGAATATGGGTGGCTTGAAGATTCCATTCCTTTTCTGTATGGGTCTTATCCACAGCTGCAGTTTGGAACCGATGATCTTGAACCTTGTTGTATACTGCTTCTGGGAAGAAGAACTCAAAAAATAGGTTGCAGTGTACTTCATTGCAATAATCCTTGGCCTGTGTGTACAGAGGGGAATCTTGTGGCTGATGCTTACAGTACCCCATAGGCGAGGGCTAAGCCAGGCTCTAGCTCTCCTGGGACATAAGCAGTTTGTAACAAACTTCCTGATACTTCTTTAAGTCAAGATCACAATAGCACAGTAACTTTTTTTCCTGAGGTGACATCAGGATAAGTTTTGCCATATTCCTTGTTAAGCATTTGAATAAAAATAGTTCCTGGTTGTGTTGTAAATAAATACCTCAAAATATTTAGCACATGATGGTGGCAGTGAAGGATGTACTGGAAAGGAAAATGACGTTTTCCATCGGATTGTTTTAAAACAAGTATTAAATTAATGATCATCACTCCCAGACACTGCTAATATTAAGTTAGCTTGAGAGAAATGTGTTGTGCATGCCTGTTGTGAGAAACCTTAAATGGTCATGTGTTTTAAACAATGAAAAACATCAATAGAAGGGATTCTGTGAAGTACATATTAACTTGCAGTTATTGAAGTGACATATAAATATTTTGAAGACGTGTGTATTGTAGGGCATAACCAGCTGAGATTCGTTTAAAAGATGTGAAAAATTACAGTAAATATACTCATTCTTCTGATGTCCCAGAGCAGGAAGAAAAAGCTTCATGCACACCCCTAGGAAAGGCCGTGCCAGTACCGGCTTAGCCCTAATCATGCCAAGTACAATACGGAGTTTTCCAAGGCTTCACCTGTCTCTGTTCTCTGTTGCTCTTTACATCACATAGTAAAAAATATTGCTTATGCGTTGTCCTATTCTGGCTGGTCAATGCATATGCATATAATTATTTGGTTTATCCCTGGAGTTCAGTGTTCAGTTACTTCTTATCTTTCCATTGGGTTTATGAAGAAGCTAGGGTCAATTTGACACTTTTTTTCCCAATATGTGCATTTCAAAGTAGGCACTCAAAGAATAGTTATATTTTTATAAACAGGATAAACCAAACAGTAATAGAACAACATAAATATAACATGGCAAAGATAGAAAACGGGTCAGATGCATGTTTCTGGATAAACCTGAGATATTGATAACATTGTCTTGTATCACAGAATCACAGAATCACAGAATGTTAGGGATTGGAAGGGACCTCAAAAGATCATCTAGTCCAATCCCCCTGCCAGGGCAGGAACACCTAGGTGAGGTTACACAGGAAGGCGTTCAGGCGGGTTTTGAATGTCTCCAGAGAAGGAGAATCCACAGCCTCCCTGGGCAGCCTGTTCCAGTGTTCCATCACCCTCACTGAGAAGAAGTTTCTTGTCAAATTTAAGTGGAACCTCTTGTGTTCCAGCTTGAACCCATTACCCCTTGTCTTACTGTTGGTTGTCACCGAGAAGAGCCTGGCTCCGTCCTCGTGACACCCACCCTTTATATATTTATAAACATTGATGAGGTCACCCCTCAGTCTCCTCTTCTCCAAGCTAAAGAGACCCAGCTCCCTCAGCCTTTCCTCATAAGGGAGATGCTCCACTCCCTTAATCATCTTTGTGGCCCTGCGCTGGACTCTCTCCAGCAGTTCCCTGTCCTTCTTGAACTGAGGGGCCCAGAACTGGACACAATATTCCAGATGAGGTCTCACCAGGGCAGAATAGAGGGGAAGGAGAACCTCTCTCAACCTACTAACCACCCCCCTTCTAATAAACCCCAGGATGCCACTGGCCTTCTTGGCCACAAGGGCACAGTGCTGGCTCATGGTCATCCTGCTGTCCACCAGGACCCCTGGGTCCTTTTCCCCTACACTGCTCTCTAACAGGTCGTCCCCCGACTTAATACTGGAACCTGGGGTTGTTCCTGCCCAGATATAAGACTCTACAGTTGCCCTTGTTGTATTTCATTAATTTTTTCCCTGCCCAACTCTCCAGCCTGTCCAGATCTTGCTGGACGGCAGCACAGCCTTCTGGTGTGTCAGCCACTCCTCCCAGTCTGAGGTTCTTCAGAGGAAGAGCAAAACCTGTTGTGGGTGTGGTTACTTACTGTTGAAGTATGAACTGTAGCGATGTTAGCGACAATACTTACTAACAGAACAAATTGCACTTACCCTTCATTAATCATGAAGTGGAAAGTGCATTTTTTAAGCACAGTTACTTCTGATGCCAGTTTAGAAAACTTATAGATGAACAAAGCCAAAATTTCCTATTTCTGTGAAAAATGCTATCAATACTGTTCATCTGGCATGCTGTCCAAGTCCATGACTTCATTATGAAATTCTAGCTCTAGAGCTAATAGAAATAAACAATGCAATATCCTTTAAAAAGTGGAGAACTGGACATGAAAGACAGCAAATACCAGTAAGTATATTAGTATGAGTGGGCGAAAGAAATTTTTTTTGTCACAGAAGTAGTTCCAAACAGTGCAAGTATTTGAATTCATGACCTCTGACATTCAGCAAAATATGCTAGAGGTGAAACAGCACATTTCACTGTTCAGCTGCAGTTATGTGCAGCATGAAGAACAGCAAGGAAATGAGGCTAAAGTCGGCTGACTAGACAAGCTTTTCAAATGGTGCAAATAACAGAGTTGAAACTTTAGGACTAGACACAAAAATCTGTAAAATGTAGAAAAATCCAAGACAACTGGTAAAAGATCTATACAATTATTCTTCAGTCTAAATCCCTTGTGGCTGGGTATGTCAGCACCAACTAGGTACTGTCAGTGAGTCAAACAGATAAAATATTTACAACAAAGCATCATAATGAGTTCAAGCATTTTACATTTCTAAACAGCAGGGTTCTGAGACTGATGGAAGGTAATAGAGATCCTTCGGAGAACTTTAAACTCTCTTCAGACGTTTCAGCTGGTTTATGTATTTATGCTATGTATAATTCAGATATTCATTGGGCAGAACACAGATTTTAGATATTGTTGTTGTTCCTAGTTGAGGCTCATCAGCTGGTTGATAGTCAAAATTGCAAATGATGTAAAAAGATTTGTGCATCTTGCACATACTGACAAACAATAAAAACCAAGCAGCACTTTGATACTCAATCTGTCTTTATTAAATAGGGCTGAAACTGCTTTAATTATACAAAAAATTTTTTTAGTGTGATCTCAATGAGTTCAAACCATTAAAATACTTAGTTGCCTTTCTTCCCTCTGATGTCACTGGAAAGTTAGGTTCATAAATATCTTTGTGGATATAGCCTCTGGTGCCAAGGAATTTTAGCTGTGGATCAGGAACCTGTTATCCAGGCTTTGTATTCTGCAAAACAATTGTTCAACAATAAATGAGAGCAAATATAGAGGAGATGGCACGGCAAAGCAGTAAACCAATGGAGCAAAGCTGTAGACAACATAATAGGTTGTGAGATCGAGACTATTGGTTCACAATTTATGTTGAAGGTTGGCTGTAGGTTATTTTTTTATGTATAATGGAAAAAGGAAATATTTGATTGTTTTTTTGTGTTTATGTGTAGCTTCTTGTCTCAGAACAAACATAATGGTGCAAAGTAAGCTATGAAGGTTTCACTGGCCTCTCCACGCAGGGAATTAACCCCCTGTAATGGAATGAGAGATGATGTGGGTAGTGAAGGACAGCTTCTCTTTGATATAACAGGGAAGGATATAAGGACTGGCCAGGGAAGAACTGTGGATTAGAAAGTCAATATCTAAATGAATTCAAGCTGTGTAAGCTTGTATTCATCAAGGCTAAAGAATAGAGTGGTACAAACTAGTGGTACAAGATAAGAGCCTTCAGCACCTTTATGGTTAGAGAAGAGCTTCTTGCAGATTCTGTAGTTTAATAATTTTTACTAAAGTTTACTAGCAGGGTCACAGTGACGGTGTACTCCTACAGGAACCTCTGTCACACAATGTGCTTAAAAATCACCTACAAAAGCAGATAAGCAGTAAGATGATGGTTACTTGCTTATGCCAGGAAGTTACTATGGGTACCTTTCTTTTAAGGGAAAACTGAGTTAGTATTCTTCATCCTGGAAAAGATATGAGGAAGAATATGATAGATGTGTAAAAAATCATTAGTGGCTTGGAAAGGGACTTTTTGTGTTGGATGAGACTGTAAACAAGAATTAGGGCATAACAAGAAGCTAGAGGGTGCAGGTTCAAGGCAAACAGAAGGCAGTAATTCTTTAGTCAGCGTGTGTTTAAGCTGTGGAAATTCTTGCATTCACAACATCCTGTGGATAATGGTTACATGGGAGGCAAGATTATCATATACTACAGAAATCCACTGAGGGCTGCTAAATGCACAGGAAATATATCCAGCTCCTTAAGTTGCAAATGGGTGAATTGGTCAGAGGAAGGATTAAAATATTCTTCTTTATTATTCTTCTTTATTCTATTTATTTATTTGCTATCTGTGTTCAGCTGTTGTTGGAGATGAGCCAAAGGATTTAATGAACTTCTGGTATGGATTCCTTAGGGTTGTGATCTGGAAAGATGACAGAGTTGAATTAATGACATTCTCTTGAAATCCATTTGAGAAGATGAAGGTGAATGGGAAAATCCTCCAAAGATCACATGGAAGAAACAGACAATGAGAACAGCCAAAAGTCTAGGTAGGACAAGATTTTAAAGACAATGGTCGTGGTTGTCACCTATGGTAAAGTTGAAGAAACAAGAATATTTTAAGGAGTCAGCAGAGATTTTAAGAGTGTTTTTAGCTAACTGTAAATGACAGGAGCTAAAACATGAGAAGTATGCAGATGAACTTGAAAAATAATATCAGTGGATATATACCATCTGTGAGTTTAGGATTGAGCAAGATGAAGTTTTGGATGAGGAAAGCCACATTAAATGTGAGTTTCTTTGGGAGAGGAGACACTATGTCATACTGTGTATGATTATATCGGTAAAGATAAAGACAGAAACAAGAAAATAGAAGAGTGTGAATTTCAAGTATATCAGAGATGGAATGGGCATGATGGTGGGCACTACAGAAAGGAAATGTTAGATGTGAAATGGGTATTTAGCTGAGTAAAGGAGACACTTGACGACGAAGAAAGTCTGCTTATGATGCTCAAAAGAACTGCGTTTATCCTATGAATAGCATAAACTGTGTCTAAAGTACAAAAAGAAGTGGAAGGATGCTCAAGGTTTTCTAGAAGGATAGATTTTGGGATGACAGCCATATTTGCTCAGATGTGGCAGTAACTCTAAAAAGTTTTTCACCAATGATTACAAATCCACCACTGTCACAGAATTAAAAATATACATATATTTTTTAAAATGAAAAAGTTCCTAGGAATTACTGAAAAGGCAGAGATGTAGGTCTTTTAGGCATTAGCTAAAAGTTCATGGTCAGATCAGGGGACACTATGGAGTTTAAGGGTAGAATGAACTATCCTGATCACGTAGATCATATATGAATTAATTCCAGTACAGATAAACTTTATCCCAAGGGTTTCATCCAATGACTCCAAATAAGACTTTAATTTTGGTTTTCTGGAATTAAAGTTAATTTAGAGCTCAGAGGTATTATTTCAGTGTCTCAAATATAAGGGAATATAATTTAGTCTGCTTGTTGTATTTCAAAACATAAAAATATCACAGGCTTTTGAAAGACTACAAGGTGATACATTTATTACAAACATTTTGGGTTCTGTTTGCCCCAATTATGAAATTCTGTTGAAAGTTTCAAGTAGGTAAAGAAAATGAGATCCTTATTCCAATTAACAAAATTTCAAATTTTTCACAATTGAAAATGTATTTTAGACAAAGCTGAATGCAGTTTTTATACTTCGTCTTCCAGACAAAAAAAATCTTGTCATTGAAATACTGATTTCACAATGTAAAACAGATGTACAATAAATTATGGGGATCACAAACTGTTTGGTTACTAAGTATAAAGTATGATAAACTTATTTATTTGAGATCTATCTCTGGCCAACGGCCAGTTTAAAAATTGTTTAAAAATGTTCAGTGAAACAATAATATTCTGTCCTGAAAAACATATAAGCAGGTATTTGCGAAAACAGAAATGTCAATATTCAGGTCAATGTTTCAAAATATAATTAAATTAATGTTTTGTCATTGGCTGTGTCTTTAAAGAGTCTATCGTGATACAAATTGTGTCAGCAATAGCCTAAAGGTAGCTCAAGAAAAGATTACACAATTCAGATAGGGGAGACAAAGGTGGGGGAGTGCAGAGAGGGAGGAGAGAAAGGAAACAACATGTCTGATGCTTATATACAAAATAGGTTTTCATAGCTATATGTGTAAAATCATGTAGTAAATTTTTTACTATTTAGATGGTTTTGATGAGATGTCAGACTATACATGGAGACCTAAATGCTTTTGAAAACCTGGATCTGGTCTACACACATTCTTCTCCCCACTGCTGATGCACTTTTTTATCTCAAAAAATTTATGCAAAGGAAAATAATCATAACCAAAGGAAAATGTTTTGCAACCTAGCTAGTACTAAGATGGCTCTGAAATAACACAGAAAATGCAAAGAATATTCTTCACAAGAACTATACATTAAGAAAGGAAATATACCTCTAACAGGCCAGCAGAAAATAAATAACTGAAAATAGCAGTATTATTTTGAACCCAATGCATGCTGTTACTTTAAAAGAGATACTACTTCAAACAGCAAGGCAAAGGGGAGTTACTTGGCATAACATAATATTAAACCAAATAAAAATCATAATTACTTTGCAATGAGGCTCTGGTGAGTAATTTGGAAACATGGACCTATTCCAAAGCCCCTTGAACTAGTCATATAATTTTATCCTGTTTAGCAAGCCATTGATCAAGTCCAACATTAATAAGAGAGGCAACACACTTTCTGAGTGAAAACTCTTTGAGAAAATAAGTGAATATATGAGCTCACAGGCAAATCAGTATGGACACAAACTATTGATGAATAGAAAGAACTGGCTATATTCTATTGTACATTATTACTTAAATACTGTTAACACTTTTGACCTGAATGACTAGCTCTAGACATGATGCCTTGCAAATTTTTCTACATAGGAGGAGTAAATGGCAAAGGAGATTAATATCTTTTATATATTTCTGTTTGCACTTCCAATATCTTTTAGGTGAGACAAATTCTTTATTTCTCATACACTGTTGAACCTTCTCTTTTATTTTCTCTTCCATCTATTTTTTCATTGTTTTTTCAGCTCACAACTTTCTCTTTTGGTGCAGCATGAGGAATAGTGCACATACAAGACGCTGTAGAGTCTAGTAATTCAAGTTCTTGTATACAAATAAGATCTTTTTCTGTGTGTTAGAAATGAGTCCATAAGCCCTTATGTTTTTGCATGAAGCCTGGCATTTTTCAGTACTGGAGCCAAACTTCTGGCTGTGTGGTATAGCTAGTCTTAAATGGAAAACCTTAGGAAGAAAAGGTCACTGAAATCCTATTCTTACAGGATGAAGGTGTGTATTTTATCCTGACCTTGCTCCAGCAAGTTTGACTGGGTCTTTCATTAGAGGTTTGGTCTTGCAGAGATTTATATTACTCCTGGGTATTCCCTAAGGTCTGAAAAACTGTATTTCTTGAATACAGTTTTCTATTCAGAACATAATATCTACGAGTAAGTTTCCTAGGAGGCACTTTGATTTGTCAAAGTTACATTGTTTTTCAAAGTTAATCTACTTTACCATACAGACACAAAATAATTGATGCCATGTCAGAGATGATGCAGTCACCTCATCCTTTGTATGAGGTCAGAGATGATCATTAGGCAGAAGTGTCAAACATTAATAAGTAATGCTGTGAACACTATAATTATTTATAGTATGTTTTAAAGAAACTATTCTGTAGATGCCCAGAAAGGTTATATTAATGATGACTGATTGCAAGCATTAGACACATCAAAGAGATAGGTACTCCAGCTGATTTGATCAAGCAGAAAAAAGTCCTCGAGTTATTTGCATCTATCAAGAACATTAGTTGAATCTTCTCCAAATTCTTATAAAATGTCTTCTAAGACATATCAAGGATTTCATAGTGAAAATTTTATAATTTACTTTATTTGAGACAGACAGTTTCATTTTATTTCCTTTTTTTTTTTTCGTTCCCAGAATTCTATATGTGCAGTGTTTCAGATTTAAAGGCCCTCAGGTTTACTGTAGCTTGTTTCCTAATGCCGACTATGAAGTTACTGGAAGAGTTTCACAATTTTCTCGTGACTGTAGCCTGTGTTTCATGCTGCTTTTTGTCAGGTGATGAAACTAAATTTGAAATTACAGAATCACAGAATCACAGAATGTTAGGGATTGGAAGGGACCTCGAAAGATCATCTAGTCCAATCCCCCTGCCAGGGCAGGAACACCTAGGTGAGGTTACACAGGAAGGCGTTCAGGCGGGTTTTGAATGTCTCCAGAGAAGGAGAATCCACAGCCTCCCTGGGCAGCCTGTTCCAGTGTTCCATCACCCTCACTGAGAAGAAGTTTCTTGTCAAATTTAAGTGGAACCTCTTGTGTTCCAGCTTGAACCCATTACCCCTTGTCTTACTGTTGGTTGTCACCGAGAAGAGCCTGGCTCCGTCCTCGTGACACCCACCCTTTATATATTTATAAACATTGATGAGGTCACCCCTCAGTCTCCTCTTCTCCAAGCTAAAGAGACCCAGCTCCCTCAGCCTTTCCTCATAAGGGAGATGCTCCACTCCCTTAATCATCTTTGTGGCCCTGCGCTGGACTCTCTCCAGCAGTTCCCTATCCTTCTTGAACTGAGGGGCCCAGAACTGGACACAATATTCCAGATGAGGTCTCACCAGGGCAGAGTAGAGGGGAAGGAGAACCTCTCTCGACCTACTAACCACCCCCCTTCTAATACACCCCAGGATGCCATTGGCCTTCTTGGCCACAAGGGCACAGTGCTGGCTCATGGTCATCCTGCTGTCCACCAGGGCCCCCAGGTCCCTTTCCCCTACACTGCTCTCTAATAGGTCATTCCCCAACCTATACTGGAACCTGGGGTTGTTCCTGCCCAGATGCAAGACTCTACATTTTCCCTTGTTATATTTCATTAAATTTTTCCCCGCCCAACTCTCTAGCCTGTCCAGATCTCACTGGATGGCAGCACAGCCCTCTGGCGTGTCAGCCACTCCTCCCAGCTTGGTGTCATCAGCAAACTTGCTGATAGTACACTCAATTCCCTCATCCAAGTCATTGATGAATATATTGAATAGTATTGGTCTCAGAACTGACCCTTGAGGCACTCCACTAGATACAGGCCTCCAACCAGACTCCGTCCCATTGACCACGACTCTCTGGCTTCTCTCCTTCAGCCAGTTTGCAGTCCACCTCACTACCTTGTCATCCAGTCCACACTTCCTCAGTTTTGCCGTGAGGATGCTGTGGGAGATGGTGTCAAATGCTTTGCTGAAGTCAAGGTAGACCACATCCACTGCTCTGCCATCGTCAATCCACCTTGTTACGTCTTCATAAAAGGCTATGAGGTTGGTCAAACACGACTTCCCCTTGGTGAAGCCATGTTGACTGTCCCTGATGACCCTCTTATCCTTAATATGTCTTAAGATGGCACCAAGGATAAGGTGTTCCATCAAATTAGAATGCAATACATGCTATTGAGTTTTCAGATGTTAATGACTGTGTAATCATTTAGAAATAAGTTACCTGTCATATTGCCAGTTCTGGATCATAGTTGCATGCTGTTCAAAGTCAGGTCATTAATTAACTCCGCACTAAAATTATCTATCTCATCACTTAAGGTGAACTACATGACCTCCTGAGGTCCTTTCCTGATTTACCCACCAAATTCTTGATCACTTATCACAGCTTTATGCAAAGATTGCTGTAATTAAATATTATTAAGTGTTAGAGTATCCCATTAAGTTACAATATCATTGTATCTTTTTAATAGAGGGGTAGCTGAGGCACAAAGCAGGTACAATTCTGTTTTAAGTGGAACCTGGAATGGACTTTCCTTGTTGTCTACACTGGAAAGTTACTTCAAGAGGTCAGAGTGTGAATCAACAGCATGTTAACTATTCTCCTGAAGTTGCTACTGCTCAGGATCTCCCACACATCCTGTCTTCCACTGCACTTTGCTGCCCCAAAGTCACAGACATCCAGCCCCTTCACAGCCTGGTTCCTGAGCTGGAGGAGTACAGCATATCACGTTAATATTTTAGCTGCTGGTTGAACTTTTATGCTGAAATTTTATCTGTTTTCAGGGTTTGACAACAGGCAGGGATCTAACAGCTACCTGACATCAGCAAGAGGTTTAGCCAGCTTATTTTAATTCACTAACAATGTCTGTCAAAGGCCTGTGAATATCCACATATGGCACTACAGTCAAGTAGCTAGTGATCCCTAAACTAATTCCCAATGTTACTTTGCAGTCTTTCAGTGTAAACAAACTTCTTGCCTCTAGAATGTGTATATGGGACTCTGTCCTCCAGACTACCCCTCCTGTTACATGCATGTGGCTGCTACCTATGTATAAGCCAATGTGGGTTGAAAACATCCGAAGTTTTTTATTCTAATATAAATAATCTCAACTGAGGATAGATTTTTGATGGACTAACTTCTTCATTTTGGCAAAGCTCTATTTCAGCAGAGAGAAGATATCTTTCCAAGACATTACAAGTGGTCAGAGAATGAAAAATAATACTGACTGCTTTTCCAAAAATTAAAGAATGAACTAAAATGAAAAAAAAGTTTAGTGTTTTAGTGAAAATATTTTTTCCATGGCATATATTTTTGCCAGCTGAACTCCTCCCATTCCACCCTCACTTTCTGGCAGTCAGCAGTCTGAAGCACTTAGGAAAGCAGCAGTGTTTTTTTAACAGATAATTTCCTAACAAATTACCGTTATAAAATTATTTCTAAACCAACAAAGAATATTTTAAATGAACCCAAGCAGGCAACCCCATCTCCACACCCCACTCTACCTTTCTTACTTCCTCCTTCCATGAATTTGATAGCAACAGCATTTGATATGAAAAGAAACAGCTAATCAAAGCAATGGCAGTAGATGAGAGACATGGGAGCTTTTGAGTCCTGCAAAGAATTGTCTTGTGTGAGCGATTGGCTGTCATGTTATTCCTATGACAACCTGTCCTGGTTTTGGCTGGGATAGAATTAATTTTCTTCCTAGTAGCTGGCATAATGCTGTGTTTTGGATTTAGTATGAGAATAATGTTGACAACACACTGATGTTTTTCTCGTTGCGAAGCAGTGCTTATACTAGGTCAAGGACTTTTCAGCTTCCTTTGCTCTGCCAGGGAGGAGATACATAGGAAGATGTGTGGGGACATAGCTAGGATAGCTGACCCAAACTGGCCAAACAAAGAGTAGATTGCACAGGAATGCATTCAGGTGTGTTTTGGATGTCTCTAGAGAAGGAAACTCCACAACCTCTCTGGGCAGCCTGTTTCAGTGCTCTGTCACCCTCAAAGTAAAGAAGTTTCTCCTCATGTTCAGATGGAACCTCTTATACTTCAGTCTATGCCCGTTGCCCTTCATCCTATTGTTGGGCACTACTGAAAAGAGTCTGGTCCTATCCTCTTGACACTCACCCTTGAGATATTTATAAACATTGATAAGATCCGCTGTCAGTCTTCTCTTCTCTGGGCTGAATAGACCCAGCTCTCTCAGTCTCTCTTCATAAGAAAGATGCTCTAGGTCCCTAATCATCTTTGTAGTGCGCTGCAGGACTCCCACCAGTAAATCCTTATCTTTCTTAAACTGGGGAGACCAGAACTCAATGCAGTACTCCAGATGCAGCCTCACCAGGGCAGAATAGAGAGGGAGGATAACCTCCCTCGACCTGCTGGTCACAGTCTTCTTAATGCACCCCAGGATACCGTTGGCCTTCCTGGCCACAGGATTGTCAACATTGTTGACTCATGGTCAACCTGTTGTCGACAAGAACTCCCAGATCCTTCTCTGCAGTGCTGCTTTCCAGCAGGTCCATCCCTAATCTGTACTGGTGCCTGGGGTTGCTCCTCCCCAGGTGCGGAATCCTACACTTGGCCTTCTTGAATTTCGTCAGGTTCTTCTCTGCCCAGTCATCCAGCCTGTCCAGGTCTCACTGAATGGCAGCACAGCCTTCCGGTGTGTCAGCCCTTCCACCCAGTTTGGTATGATCACAAAACGTGATGAGGTTTCACTCAGTCTCTTCATCCAGGTCATTGATGAACAGGTTGAACAAGACTGGACATAATACTGACCCCTGGGGAACCCCACTAACTACAGGCCTCCAAACAGACTCTGCACCATTGATCACAACCCTCTGAGCTCTACCATCTAGCCAGTTCATGATCCATCTCACTGTGCATTCAACCTGCCCGTACTTCCTGAGGTTGCCTATGAGGATGTTGTGAGAGATGGTGTCAAAAGCCTTGCTGAAGTCAAGGTAGACAACATCCACTGCTCTCCCCTTGTCTACCCAGCCAGTCATACTATTATAGAGGGCTATTAGGTTGGTCAAACATGATTTCCCTTTTGTTGAATCCATTCTGACTACTCTTGATAACATTCTTTTCCTCCACATGCTTGGAGATGGCATCCAGAATGAGCAGTTCCATCACCTTTCCAGGGGTTGAGGTGAGGCTGACTGGCCTGTAGTTTCCTGGATTGTCTTTTTTGCCCTTTTTGAAGACTGGAGTGACGTTGTCTTTCTTC
Source organism: Caloenas nicobarica (assembly GCF_036013445.1). Classification (NCBI taxonomy): domain Eukaryota; kingdom Metazoa; phylum Chordata; class Aves; order Columbiformes; family Columbidae; genus Caloenas; species Caloenas nicobarica. The sequence continues at coordinate 63,119,787 of NC_088246.1, read as the reverse complement.
CAGTCCTCAGGAACCTCTCCTGTTATCCAAGACCTTTCAAAGATGATGGAGAGTGGCTTAGCAACAACATCTGCCAAGTCTCTCAGCACTCGTGGGTGCATCCCATCGGGGCATATGGATCCATGGATTTCTAGTTTGTTTAAATGATCTCTAACATGATCCTCCTCAATCAAAGGAACGTCTTCCATTCTCCAGACTTTGTCTCCTGTCTCTAGAGTCTGAGATTCCTGAGGGCCAGTCTTAGCAGTGAAGATGGAAGCGAAGAAGGCATTCAGTAACTCTGCCTTCTCTGTGTCTTCTGTCACCAGGACACCCACCTCATTCAGCAGTGGACCTACATTTTCCCTAACCTTCCTTTTGCTGCTGATGTACTTGAAGAAGCCCTTCTTGTTGTCTTTGACATCCCTGGCCAGATTTAATTCCAAGTGGAGCTTGGCCTGCCTCATCGCATCTCTGCATACTCTAACAGCCTCCTTGTATTCCTCCCAGGTGGTCTGTCCCTTTTTCCACATTATATAAACATCCTTCTTCACCTCAGTTTTGACTGGAGTTCCTTACTCGTCCATGCTGGCCTCTTACTCCTTTTATTTGATTTCTTCCTCATAGGGATGCATTGGTCTTGATCTTGGAGGAAGTGGTGTTTGAATATTAGTCATCCCTCTTGGATGCCCCTACCTTCTAGAGCCCTATCTCATGGGATTCTTCCAAGCAGGACCTTGAAGAGGCCAAAGTTCGCCCTCTTGAAGTCCATGGTTTTAGTCCTACTTATTGTCCCATTTCCTCCATGCAGGATCATGGACTCCACCATCTCATGGTCACTGCAGCTGAGGCTGACCCCAACCATGACATGACCAACCCCCGACATGACCCCCACTATGGTTTGTCTTTATTAAAAAGTATATAGCATTCCATAACAACATTCCAGTCACGTGAGCTGTCCTACCACATCTCTGTAATAGCAATGAGATTGTGGCCCTGTGAACGCACACAGATCTCTAATTCTTCCTACTTATTCCTGATGTTATGTGCATTGGTGTATAGACACTTCAGAAAAGTACTCAAGCATGTGGGTTTCTCATGAGGGGTGCAGAAGGATCCACTGCAGCCACGTGTACACTTGAGGTGGTTGGCCTTCTGGAGGCAGCTAAGGAATATTTTTTGCTGTTCTGGTTGGTCAGGTATACTCCCCAGTCAGACGTGATTGCATGAGCATCACCACTTTGGGCCCTGTTCCTCAAGCTCATCAGTTCAGAGCCTGCTTCACTTTGCCCCTCTATGCTTGGTGTCTCATCCCATAGCATGTCACAGGTAAGCCCGATTACATTCCCTTCCCTCATCATACCTAGTTTAAAGCCCTGTCAATGAGCCCTCTTCCCCTTATGTGAAAGGTGAACTCCATCCGATGCCAGCAAACTCAGTGCCATGTAGGCCATCCCATTATCAAAAAAGCCAAAATTGTGGTGGTGACACCAGCCATGGAGCCATGTGTTAATAGAGTGCATCTGTCTCTTTCTTCTACTGTCACAGCCATGCCATATGATGTCATGCTCAGTATACAAACTGGGAGGAATTGGCCAGGGAGTAGGGGCAACCACTGTTTGGGAACTGGCCAGGTATCAGTTGATGGGTGGTGAGCAATTGCGTTGTGCATAATTTGTTTTATGTACTCTTTTGTTATTATTATTTTCCCTTTCTGTCCTACTAACTGTCTTTATCTTAACCTACAAGGTTTGCCATTTTTTCTGATTCTCTCCCCAATCCCACTGTGGGGCAGGGAGTGACTGTGAGTGGTATTTAACTGCCTGCCAGGTTAAACTGCAACACAGCCTTTATGTGGAATTCGATTATAGGGAAAAGGTGATTTGGAAATGAGGGATTTTCCCTCTGTTTTCAAAAAAGCTTTATCATATTCACTTTTTCCTTTCAAATTCATTCCTACAACACGGGGGCAAGCTTTCAGTTCTAAGAGGGAAATGACAGTTTCTATTCCTCAAGACACGTATTACATTTGACTTCACTTATGGGGATATTCTGAAAGTGCAAAAAAGTAGAAATCTTCAGGTATTTGTCAGAGTGAGGTACTCCAAATCTACCATATGGCAATGCATAGCTTTATCTCCCATGTGATCTTATCATTCTCTATTCTTGGTGGCAGATTGCTGCACAGTGTGTTGTGATTGCTGAAGTGCCTTGCTTTAGTTGTGTATTATAAATCCCAGTCCTGAATCACTTGTTGTTTTTGCTTTATTTTCTTCAGTAAATACTACTCCATACTTTTTTCCTATTCAGACCTCAGGTAGCTGAACAGAACTGTCCTCTGCTACTTTAAATTGGTGTTTAAAGAATGTTCTACCACAAGAATCATCTACAATCCTATGTGAATAAATGAGTAGGACAGGAAAAGAATCATGGCAAATTTTTTAGAAATCTCTAATTGTGCAATAAAACATTAGAGCAAATGGATATCTCATGGGAAAGTGTCCTTCAGAACATGTGAGGGGAGGTGTTTGTATGCCAAAGCAAATTAGACTAGATGTGGTTTCACCTTTCTACATAGACCGAGTCCACTGGAGCAAGTCAGAAGCACAGCCGCTTATGCTTGAGTGTTCCTGAATTTGGCTTAATCTAACAGAAACATTTTGTCCCTGTTTGTGTGGTCATGGCAGCATAGTGGGGGGAGAACAGTGCCTGGGATCAAGCTCAACTATTATAAATGCTAAGTATGTAAATAGACTATACTTTTGACTATAAATGGGAAGCTGAAAGAATGCCTATGAGGTTCAGGCTCAGAACAGTGGCTTGGCAGAAAGTTGGGTTTAAGCTTTAAGCTCTGCAATAAACTTCCTGTGTAAAACAGTGTTTTCTTTGGGTTTCTTTTCCCTGACTGTGTATGTAAGAAATAATCAGATTTTGTTTATTTTAAAAGAATATTCTGAAAATAAGGTCACTGCATTATTCATAAAACTTTGGTTACCAGATATATTAGACAGACTTCATAGGTTTGAAATGATTAACCTCAGGGATCAGCCTAAGGGAGATAAAACCGATAGCATACTGTTTAGCACGTCAGAAAACACAGCTGTATTGTACAGATATTCCCAGAGTATATGGCATTGTTAGGAGGAATAGGGATCATGGAAAAGAAAGATGAGTTTCGAGGTTTCCTTATCTGTGGGATCAGATTCAGTTTGAATTAATCCACAACGCAAGTGTAAATTGCACAACTCTTGACTCATGAGTTAATAAACCATTTTTCAGCCACTGTTTTTGTAATGCTAAGCAGGTGAATATCTGGGGTTTTTTCATTTACTGTCTTTTTTGTTGTCACAGGACCACCATTCTTTTTCCCCTGCAGAAGTTTACTGAAATACCCTAAGCTTTTTTTAGTGAGTACTAGTTGGCGTAACGGCATGTCACAGAGAGAGAACTATCTTCAGGTCCAACTGATTTCAGGCATGAAACAAATGTGGGATAATGGCTTTTCAAGGAGTACTTATGCCACACACAAACCATAAAACATGACTTAGTAAGTGGGCAAATTTGCTGTACCTAATAATGCACAGCTTGTGGAACTGCGGTCCATGCTGTGAGCATATGTGAACAAACATAGCACCCAGTGGTCACAGCTTCAGTATAATGTACACCAGGAATATTATTCCTGGAATAAGTGATTCAAGTTCTTAGAAATCTGTGGTTATGGGCATATTTTTCCCCTGCGCTACACATAATGTGATATCCTACATCTGGCAATAGACAGGTCACTACTTGAATTTTGTGTCCCGAAACACAAAGATCTGGGAAAGAAGAGATGATGACTGCTTCACAATCCTCTGTAGGAAAACACATTTCCAGCAAAACATAAACAAAATGAAAACAAAGTTTGCAGACATCTTAGAAGCATTTGGTACAATAAAAGAAAAACAAACAAATCCTCAGCAGCTGATAAATGAGTCAGAAGTCAGTGATCTCTTGTTGCAAAAATAAGGGTGAGACTAGGCCAACAGTGGCTTGTTTTTGATACACGAGTCTGAGACTTGACCTCACATTGGCGGGTCAGTAGCTGCACATATAAAGGCTAATGTTCTCTGGGACAGAACTCTGGCAACCTCTTTTATAGTGGTTAAAACATCAAGTGCCAACAGGCACTAGTGAAGTCATGACCAAATCATTTAGAGTGATCAGAAGAACTAACTGTGAAGAAGTTTATGCTGTTTTGGAAAAGATAAGGAAAACTGATTAGACTATACAGAGAATAATGTATTTTCCGTCTTTAATATGTGGCACCTCCAGTAAAATAGTAAACCAAGAGAATAGATGTATAAATAGCGGACACCATTTCCAGTCTAAAAAAGTGAAAATACGCAATCAAGTTAATATAAATTGCTATGTGACTTCCTATCTAACCTGTTGCCAGTGAAAGATTAATCACATTTCTTTTTCAATAGTGTATGAAGTGTCTTGCTACAAATCCCAACCAAGGGGATGTTTATTGTTTCCTTCTGAAATGCTAAGAAATGAAAACATTTTAGCTATTGAGTTTTACTCTTCCTTTCCTTTTGCCAGACAAATTACTTTTTCAGTGAGAAATACAGTGAGACTCTCTGCTGTCCTGCTCTGTGACTTAAAGTAGAGCAGGCATCCCCCAAATGGATAATTTATTTATTGCTGATACTTCACATCTCCTCTACTAAAAACATCTAATAGAGACATAACTGCTTTTATGCTAAACTCTTGTTTTATTGTTACCTTGTTTTCCCAACTCACATTTCTTTGTTTAAGCCCATCTGCCTGCAAGGCTGGGACTGGTGTGTCTGTACTGTTCTGCATGGTGCCTAGGACTTGTAATTTGTATTTTTGACCAGAGACTTAAGAAAAGCTCTTCACATAATTCAGCTCTGTGTGTGGTTGTTGGTTTTTGTGTGTGTGTGTGTGTTTGTTTTTCCCCCCTGTCTTTCCACATCTCTTCTTCCCAATTCAAACTGTGTCATTTTGCCTTCCCAGAAGAAGTAACTTATGTTTCCATATAATTGGATTATTTTGTGTCCATACTACAGGTATTTTCTTCATTCTGGCTTTGCAATGTTTGCCTGTCTGCACAGCACCTTCATTTCAGAATATAATAGTTAACTAATCCTCTTGGTTATTATACAACAAGCACAATAGGGTTTGCTAATGACAAACTGTATACTGTACTTCATTCTACAAATCGAGAGCTTTCTTGCTTTGCTTCAGTTAGTTTGCTTCGGTTAGTTTGCAATGTATTTGGTAGTTAGTATTTATATCCAAGACAATCTGAATTAGTTTTACAAGTTACAGTGTGATCTTGCCTCAGATGTTTAATTTTAAAAGAAAAGCAGATATTCTTTGTTACACCACCTTCTTTCTCTAGAGTCTTATATGCATATTCTTGCTGATCATAGTTCTTGAAGCATGGACCTAGCAATTGTGTTGCCAGAAACCTGTAAGACATTAGTGTCACATGAGGCATTCTTCTTTTAATCTGTATATAATTGCACATGTGTCTCTATGGAGCATGGGTATAAAAGAATTACTTTCCTTTCCAATATGGGTTCCCCAGTTAGACTTAATATTTGGTAATTGTTGGCATCAGTCCTTCTCTTATTCTGAAGACTGACTGAATGCTTCCTTTTCCTGTCACTTCAATAATTTCTGCCTTTGGCTACTTTTTGAGCACTGATTTTTTAATTTCTTTTAAAATCCATAATTTAAAAAACAAATAGTTCTTTTAGCAACCCTGGCATCATGTTATCTATACCAGTTGATCTCTTTATATTTGTAATGTATTCTAGCACTGGCTTTTTGACAAATAATCAGTTTATTAGACGCTCAATTCTTCCAATGCTTATATGTGGTGAGCTGACATCACCTAGCTGCCAAACCCCCACCCAACTGCTCTTTTGCTCATCCTCCTCAACAGAACAGGGGGAAAAAATAAGATAAAAAAAGCTTGTGGGTCAAGACAAAGACAGGGAGATCACATACCAAGTACTATCATGGACAAAACAGACTTGACTCAGGGAAAATTAACTTAAGGGCTGGTTCTCGCACTTTTCCCCTCAGCCCTCCCCGCCGGGCAGCGTTTTGCCCTTTCTCAGCTGCGCTTTCCCCGGGGCGCCCACCCGTGGCTGAGGGGCTCGGCTGTGCCCTGCGCTGGGGCCACGGGAGCCGCCTGTGCCCGGATCGGGGCGGCTTGGCCGCTCCTCACTGAGACCACACTTGGGCACTTGCACCTGGTAAAATATTACAAACAGATTTGTGTGTCTATTTCCTCTTAACCAGTACAAATCAAAACTAAGTATATGCTTTAAACGTAAATGACAGCTTAGGATGGACATTTCTGACTTGGCTCACTTAAAGCTAACTGTAAATATTAAAGAAACCTGACTGTGGCAAATAAACTTTTAGGTAAGGTGAATTAGCATTGGTACCTATGCTGACTTCTTTAAAGTTACATCAGATAATTCATATTATACTTCGGTCTTCAGTACAGACATATTTTTGACTCAGCGAGATGGAATAACTGTGTTGTGTCTGATCACTTTCTTTTTTATTATGAAATCTTGGCAGGATATTGAAGTAAGAAACATGCAAGGTTATTGCAAAGATGTGAACTGAAGCTGAGACTTAGAGCTTGATCTCAATTTGAAGAGGAGCTAGGCATCAAGCTGTGTTTGAAGGCCAGGCCATTTGAAGCAAGGTTAAGTAGCTTGAAGCGGAGTTTCCTTCTTGAAGCCACAGACTAATGAAATACATATTTCTTGCTTGCATTACATTATTTTTAATTTCCTTTCACCCATGAGGAAATATTATCTGTTTTATGATGAACAGACTCACTAGGACATGGCTGCAGTGATGCCAAAGCACTGTTTAACTTCCTACTTATGTCAGATTGATATCTAATTTGTTTCCCCAGGGTGTGCTGATGACTCTGAGTGCCAAAAACTATGCATGTCTAGAGAGAAAAGAATATTTCCTCCTGATGACAGCTTTGTAGACATAGCAATGCCACATATTTAAAACTTGTTCTGCAACGACACACACCCCCTGCAAGATTTAAAAAGCCTGAATTTACCTGAGAGAGGAAAGTAACATATTCACTACTAGGCTTTGAAGGACAGCAAAAATGTTGACTTGTAGATTAGTGTCATTGTTACATGTAAAAAAGCTACTAGAGTTTATTTATTTATTTAGCCTCATTTCATTGGATTGAGTCTGTAATTATTTTACAGAGTCAGTAATGAGAGTCTTTGTCCAGAAGTCTCTGTCCACTGTTGTTGGATTTCAAGTACAACAACAGGCATCGAAATACCATGGAGCAGAAGCAGTTATGATACCTGAATATGCTTTCATCTTTTGCTCGTGATCTGATAAGCAACAGGTAGTGGGGACTTCGCAAAGCAAGATATAACTATAGCTGAAGAAATAACCATTTCGCTCACATCACATAAGAGACAGCATGTAAGTGACTTGGATGCAGAACTTGATGGAATACTAAGTAAGTTTGCTGATGACACAAAATTGGGAGGAGCTGTTGACACACTATAAAAAGGATATAAAACAACTGGAGAGTGTCCAGAAGGGGGCCACAAAGTTGGTGAAGGGTTTGGAGGGTAAGCTGTCTGAGGAGTGGCTAAAGTCACTTGGTTTGTTCAGCCTGGAGAAGACTGAGGGGAGACCTCATGGTGGCTACAGCTTCCTCACAAGGGGAGGAGGCTGATCTCTTATTTCTGGCAGGCACTGATCTCTTCTTCCTGGTGACCAATGACAGGACCTGAATAAATGATAAGAAGATGTGTCAAGGGAGATTTAGTTTGGACATTAGGAAAAGGTTCTTCACCCAGAGGGTGGTGGAGCACTGGAACAGGCTCCCAAGAGAGGCAGTCACTGCCCCAAGCCTGACAGTGTTCAAGAAGAGACTGGACAATGGCCTCAGACACATGCTGTGAATTTTGGGCTTTTCCTATGCAGGGACAGGAGTTGGACTCGATGATTCTGTGGGTCCCTTCAAGCTGGGGACACTCTGTGATTCTACATTGTAAAATGCTATTAAGTTGGAATTTGTTTTCTCTGCCTTGTTTGTAACCCTTACCATTTGTATTAGCTTTGGCCTTGAACTAGACTTATATTATTGACGTAGCTTTATTTCATTTACATTTAGGCAAATTTAAGTGAGGTAAATGTAAATGAAAGGAGATTCTTGATTCTGAGGTCAGTGGGTTGCTTGAGAAAGAAGGGAGCACATGTTGCTCTTGCAGTTGGTTGCAGCATGCTCCTGTGAAGTATAGTGTGCAGAAGGGCTGAACACAATTCTTGGGCTCTCACATTGAAATTTCTTCATCTAATTGAAGCAAGGGAGTAGAAAAGATTACTATATTTACTTTGGATAGAGCTGAACTCCCTGGACCAGATACAACTGATCCCTTAAGGTTCATGAAAATACTTAGGAGCATTTTTTTTTCCTTTGGAATGACCTTGCACAAACTGGCAAGCATTAAAAAAATATCCTGTGGGAAGATATCCTAGGTATCCTCATGAAATCTTAACTTCTTGTCTATCCAGCATATTGTGCTTGTAAAGAGTACTGTGCTAACTTTAGACACAGTTGTATTTTTCAGAAGAATAATACCTAAAATCATTGCCAAAAGATGCTGCCTCCTTTCAGTTGTTCACAGATGAATTTTTGAAGGAATTGACCTTGGAGAAATGAACCTTTACTGACTGATGCCCAATTGGTGCTAGAAGACTCTGAAACAGAGGAGTTGTTATTCCTTAAAAAGATATAGAAACTTTTTTTTTTTCCCCAGGGAAAATGCAGAAGTAGCTGTTTGCTTATTTATTATTCCTACTAAGAGAGAACCTGTAATTCAAGCACTTACCTTATGATAACTGTTGTTAAAGTCCAGGAATCAGAGGCTTTTACATAAGTGAGGAGAGGAAAAGCCTTAGAGAGGAAATATGTTTAGTTTTGTACTTCAAATTGCCCCAGTGGACAACAGATTTCTGGTCTCAACAAATACAGTGCAGCCTTTTGTGATGATTCTAACTTAGTCATATAAGTTCAATTATATAAATGTTCCCTGTAGATTGTAATGATAGCAAATATGATGATATTTTGGTGTGGATTGCTTCATTAGAAAGCTTAATTCAAACTTTTTTAGCAAACCTTCCTTTTGAAACACATTATATTATAATTTTTTAATTATGAGATACTAGATTAATCTTTCAACAAATCCAACCTCGTACTGCAATTCATATGGTTTTTAAAGGATTCAGTGAAAGTTACAGTATGGACAGGAGTCCATTTTTTACTTCTCCCAACACTGCTCATATTTTTTTATATCTCAATCATTTGACTTCTCACTCTTTGCTGACCTTATATATTTGAATAACAGACTCACTGAATCTTCTATGATTTTCCACTGTGCCTATCCTAAAGGCATCTCCATAATCAGTTAGAGGATTCTGGGTATTCATACACTTAATAATAGCCATCCTACTAGAATAACATTCAGGACTTGTTTTCCCATTTTAGCTGAGTCTTTTATTTTAGTTATTTCTGCAGTTGAGTGCTCTGGAAGCCTGTTTAGGCAAAGAGAAGCATGGAGGTATCAATGACAGTATTAGTTGGAATAAAGACGGGCCAGGTAAATGCTTCCCAGCTGTCAGTTTATTATACTCACACAGTCAGACTGACATTAAGTAAGTTTCAACATGGTTGAGCAATCCAAGTGTGTTGAAGAAATGAAGAGCTGCATTTTATATTCAATAGTTATTACAAAAAATAGCTATGAGAAGATATTTCATACATTGCATGATTGTTAAAAAATAAACATAAAATATTTGGTAAGAAATGGGAATGTTAGTGCACAGTAAGCCCAGATAATATGATTAATTTCTTGATGTGGGGTAGTGAGAAAAGGTATGTAAAAAGAGACATTAAAAGATCTTTACTAGCTCTAAGGCCTAAATTAGGAACAACAACTTGTGAGAAAGCTATGCCAGGGCCCTTGTGTTGGCATTTCTACTTGGCAACATGATAGTTAAGATGAAGCAGCTCCAAATTCACTGCATGTTGGCAACAATTTTCTCATGATCATTGATTGATTTATAGATTTCCAACTTTCCTGTTTTCGAGCATGTTTATATAATTCCACTGGCTTGTTCTGTTTGCAGGCTGTACTGCAAGAATTAATAATACTAGACCAGGTGATTTATGATAGCAATCTTCCCACATGTTAAAATTTGAAGTCTAGAACTGGAAAGTTTTTGTGCTCCACAAGTACTAAAGATGGTGCTGGATTAGCAAACGGTACTTAGATATAACAGACTTTTAGGGAGTCATGTAAAAAATAAAACACAGGAAAGTGTTTTTCTCCTCAGTGAACACTTTTCTTTTCCCTGATGATTTTGCTGAGGGGACTAATCTGGGTAAATTTGGACATAAAGACCTGCAACAAAAATCTACTGCTCAGGGTTACCACAAGTAATGATAAAAAATATTTATCCTAAAACAAAATACTCAAAAAATCTCACTATAATTAGGGCATCATTCCTGTCTCTCTGTTTCAGTTTGTTTTGCTTTGAGCTCCCATATTTCAAGAAAGATGCAGCTCTTAACCTGTTGGTAATAGTTCTGAGAAGAGTGACAAGGATGACCACAGATTTACTGAAACATTCACAGAAAGAGTGAAAAATCGTCTTAATGCATACAAAGACCATGTGCAAAGAGAGAGGAATTTCAAGACTATGGTCAATTGGACTACTTCTAGTATAACAGAATGAAATTGCAGTAAGGAGGAATCAGGTTTGGTATGTAGGAAAACTTGAACATGGAGATGACAGTAAAGCAGCAAACTGGACGAAGGAATTTATTATCTGACATAAAATTCCATTACACTTTTCTCCAAATGTGTGTGAGAACTTCAAAAATCTACTCAATATATGACTTTTCACTGCTGCTGAGGTGCAGCTGCTGGCTACTCTTCTCTGTCTTCTAAACAGGGATAACTGACAGTCTTTATTGTCCTATGGATTCCTTTCTATTTTTAGTTTTCTATTTATTTCCCAAGTAATAAAGAGAAAGGTGCCTCCAAAGGAAGACACCTCTGCTTTTCTCTGTATTATGTCCTCCCCACCTCACATGTCTGTTCCTCTGTGGTAACACCTGCAGTTTTTAAAAACTCGTGAAAGTAATTTCTGACATGGTCAAATCCCATCCACCACACTTGAATGTTCTTCTAATATAAGGGCAGCTAAATTTACAGTGTTACAGAACTGGGAATAACATATATATGTATGTAATTGCTTTCGGGAATTTTCCCTTGCAAGCACTGCCTATTCAGAGTCTTTTGCGCTTTTTGTCAGCCAAGAAGACAGTTGCACTTTTTCCTGAAAGTTTTCCCCTCCCCAGCTCCTGAGACCTGTATAATTTCTTTGTCTCCAGACCCAAAAGAATTACACCTCCATCTCTCCTCCTCACCAAATTCCCTCTAATCTTTTTCCTCTATCTGTGCTTCTGCTGCAGCAGGAGCACATCTGGAAGGAACAACCTGCTCCAGGGCCTAATGGCAGAGCGAATCTGTCGATTTTAGCTTAGATATATGCAACAGGAACTGCCTAGTTTTGGAAAAGGTTGAAATAAAGGCATTTCTCACATCTTTGCAAGAGCTTGGTCTGCCTATGTCCGTGGTATTTGCAGTTTTATCTTTCCTTCCACTGCCTCAGGAAATCTTTCCCATCTTTGCCTTGTATCACTTTTGTCTTCAGCTATGTGTTACAGTACTGTGACAGAGATGTTGGAGAAGGTGCCAAAAAACCTGATATGTCTGTGAAGCACAGTGGCAGTGAAGCACAAGGCAGAGTTGCCAGCTTGTATTTTAGTAGCTAAATAAACACATCAACATAGTATACTAGGGCTAATTAGCCCTGTTTTAGATGGCTAACTTGACTGGCATTAACTTGGAAATCCCTGTATCATGTCATGTTCTGTGATGCAGATATGTTTTTTAAGGCACTCAAAAGCTTGGCAGCTGCTTTGCTGCAGAGAAGAGGGGTTGCACAACAACAAGCAATTACGATATTTTGCTTTGCTTAAAAATACTTTCCATAACAGATATTAGTTGGCAGATCATTTTATAAGATAAAGAGGCTACTGTGAATGTCAAGCATTGTAATGGGCTGCACAGTGAAGTGGTTGAGTCACCATCCCCAGCGGTATTTGAAAGATGTGTAGACAAGGTGCTTAGGGACATGGTTTAGTGATGGACTTGGTAGTGTTAGGTTTATGGTTGGATCTAGTGATCTTAAGCACCTTTTCCAAACTAAATCATTCTATGACTGCACAATTGTTAAGCAGAATCATGCTTTATAGTGTAAAATTCATGCCATTTTCTGCAGAGGAAGATGTGGCTGAGAATTTTTTTTACCTTGAGCAATATATTTTTGCTAGTTTCTGAGGGCAAATACGTCTGCATAATTTAGTGGTATCTTCAAAAGAGAATAAACTCCTGTTGAAGGTAAAATTGAATAATGTGTTCCCCAAATCTCCTCTGGCTCATCAGTTAGTTGGTGGGAGTGTTAATAGAAGTCTCAGCATCCAATTGTAGTAACACAAATGGGGCTCAATGCTCGGGCCAAGTCCAAGGGCATGGGATGGGACTGTCTACATCCATTGTTCATGTCTACAATTGAATGATTTCACAAGTAATTGTAAAGTCACTGTCTCACTGAAGTGTGAGAAAACTCAATGGCAAATTTATTTAGCAAAGCTATAAATGTTGATATTATTGTGTAAAACTACACAACAGCAATGACAATGTTACAGCACTGTGAAAATACAGCCACAATGCCTCCATCAGGAAATGATAACTGTCATAATTAGAGATCTATTTGTGTACTACAGACTGGGGATTTTTTATACCTATTTTCAGATTGTTTGGATATGAGAGAGGGGAAAAAATAGTTACTTTAGCTTTACTTTGTTAATAACAAGTCATAATATTCCATTTTAAATAGACCTCTTAAATACTACTTGATGACATAACTGTTCCTGCTGAAATCTGTGAATTATTGACTTTACAGGAACAAAGCTTAACTAAATACATAGATATATTTTATAGTTGCCTCACACAAATTATCTGTGTGATTAATACCATAACATAGCTTAAATAAATCTTTGTAAATAATGTCTGCAAACATCCTGAAGAATATTCAAATCCTACAGAACCTTGATGGTAATAAAAGCAACAATTGAGGTGAATTTCCACCCTTCAAGGTGAGACACTGAATTCTTACAATGTGTGTCTTAATAGCTCATTTTTCGCTCCCAGGGAGATTCTTCAAGTGATTTGGCCAGAACCAGTTCTGGAGCTAGAGCTAAGCAGTTACCACATTTAAAACTCTGGCCATTTCTTTCTTCCAGCACCATGTAATATCTACTGACTTTTGAAGTAAATATTTTCTTTTGTAAATAACATTTAGGTTGCCTTGTAACATTTCTGTTGCCAGCAGCTGACTTTGTTGAAAGTCTTCATTTAGTCAAAAAGCCTCTGCACATGCAGCTGCATCAAGTCAATAATTCCACTGTTGCTAGTTGTTTTCTCATGTATGCTGTGTATAGGACTATAGGTGTTTTCCTCCTGCATATTTTGTTCTGTTGATACAAACTTTTTTGGACTTCTTTTAATTTTCCTCAGTATAGGTAGGATATGTCAGTATTTTTCTATCTTTTTAATTGACCATAAGACTGTCTACATATCTCGAAAAGAGTCAAGATAGATGAAAGACCTTTTGTTTGCTTAAATGGTTAATGTTTTCCTTGAATAATTTCTGTATGAATATTTGCTCTTCACAAATGAATCTATTTCTTTTCAATTCAAATATAGCTGTTATCATTTGACAAATGGAGCAGAATTCAAGTTGCCTATGAATTTGAGGAAATGACTTCTTTTTTTTTAAGACAACAAAGGATTTGCTGGGATGAAGAGCAGGATTTCCTTAGTGTGATTGGGTTAAATTTGGAATACTATTGCATACAATTTGTTGGAGCACAAATGGTCTGAGAGAAAGGTGGGAACCACAATTACTGCCTTAATCATTTTATTGTGAAACAAATATGCTTTGGGAATCTCTGAAATGGACTTTTGCAAAAAAAAAAACCAACAGCCTAGAGTTGATCACCTTTTCTGCCTTTTAAGCTCTGGGATGAACAAGAGAAGCAACACGAGACAGGACATGAAAAGTCCAACCTGTTTGATATATTTACTGTTCTCGCTGCATCACTGAGCCTTTGAAGGTTGTAGTCAGTAATGTCATGGAGGCTGTTGAAATCCGAGACACCTCTAAAGCCAGGATCTTCAACTGTGCTGTGTTTAAAGCAATGTTACCGTATCAGCTTTGATATTCACAATGAGTAGAGTAGGATTGATCCTAAAAAGTCTTGGAATTATTTGCTGAGCAGACAGAACTCCTTGGTTGACTCCAAGACCACCATGCATTTATTAGGAATTACACATAAGTCCTGAAAAACAAAGTTATGTTGCAATGAAATTCTCTTATTTCAGCTTTACTAAAATATCTGGGCTGGGGAAAACTTCTACCTAAAAAAAAAATCCCACTGGCTCAGAAAAAATGTCTGTATAGCCCAGAATTCTGCCTCTGACTGTGACTAGTAGTAGGTGCTTAGGAAAATCATAACTTTCAAGGTGAGTAGAGTAATACTCCCTAGTATGGCCTGTCAGCTCTTCACATTGTAGTTGAAGACATCCCAATGCCAGAAGTCACATTTCTACCTTTATGCTCAATGTCTTTGATGAGCTTAAAGGTGAAATTATTTTTAATACTTTTTTTTTGAACCATCTCTAAATGCCTGTTACTCTCAATATCTAGAAGCAGTAAATTCAGCAGTTCAGTTACTCATTTAAAAAATGGAAAATGGGCTGTTGATTCTGTGTAAATGGTATCTGATAGTTTTACTCAATAACGCTTAGATGTAAAGGAAGGAACAAACAACTGTGTAAACATCTTTCCTCTTCATACTTTTATAGATCTATTTCACTCCTTCTGTCACCTCTTTTTAAAGTCAGAGTTTAGTCTCTAATGGGGAAGCTTTTGGACATACCACCTTTGTAGCTGTACTATACCCTTCTAGAGACCATAGAGGTGGTTATGGCAATTACATGAAAAGCCAGCTATTGCATAATTTTTTTTTTCTGTTAGTATCTTTCATTTATGCAAGACACTAGAATATTACTTACCTGCTTTGGACATGAACTCTGATTAACTGGCATCATGACATTTTTTTGATGGTCAATGAAGATTTGCAATGTTCTATATGAATAATTTGTGCATTAAAAATGTACTTAATAGCCTGTGGACAGAGAGAATAACTTCTGTAAACATCTCCCAGACAGCACTGAGCAGATAGTAATTCCCAATAAAGACAGCTGTATGCCTATATGTGGACTTAAAAGTTTAATACTTAATATTTTTTTTCTGAAAAGCTTCACCAGAGAACTTTTTATCTGTTTGTCTTAGAACTGATGTTGTGAAGGGCTTTGTTTCAAAAAAATGCAGAAAGTTTAATTTTAGTAAATATCTGCAAACAAAATAAATAAGCACTAATTTAGCAAGACTAATTAAAGGTCTGCAAGTTTAAAAATAGGTGAAAGAAATAGTACCTAGTCTTAAAATAGGTGTCTTCAGATATTCTGAATCAAATTACTTAATGGTAATTTGTAGTGAGTGAATTTGAGAAAATCTTTGCTATTAACTACTGTTTTATTAATGCCTGATCAGGGATTATTACTCCTGGATCCTCCCAAAAGTCTGACATGGTTTGTATGAGTTTTCAAATATTTTTTATACAACGTCAGCTCTGCAAGTCACTGTACATACTGCAAAGTGTATGAAGAAAGGATTTTTCTTGAAATGTTCTGTACTATATTCTTGCTTTAATTCTCTTACAGTTGGAGTTAGGAAGTACATAGATGAAGAAAAATTAATAACTAAAGGGATGTATCCATTCTAGTGGATTCATTTGATTTGACTGAGGACTTCGAAGGCAGACACGTTCTGTTCTTGTTTGTTTTTAAATGAAACTGTGGTTGGTTTTAAGTTCAGTTTTCTAGAGTATGGATCATGGAACTCCAGGGAGAAGTCTTTTAAAAGCCTATTTTGTCCAGCAGGTGTCACTCATTCCTAAAGAATCTTACAATTATTTCTCCAATGCCAATCCTTAGATAAGTGAAGACAAAGTCTTCAGAAACGATTACCTGCCTTGTCACTTATAACCCTCAGTTTAAAGAAGGCGTAAATTACTATACCATATATTACTGAACTTTGAAATGAAGGAAACTTCACAAGAATTAGCTCCTGTTTTGACTCTAGTTCAGTCTGAACAACACCAATGGAAATGATTGTAGCAAGAATAGCGTGATTTTCAGCGGAACATGTAACAGTCATGGAGTGTCTTGCTGTCGCCCTCCCCACCCGTCTCCTTTTGGGAACTGTAGTTTTAAAAAGTACTGAAGTGACCCACTCAGCTCCTACTCTGATCCCTGCATTGGGGAAGTAAGGATTATGTGGCTGAAGGGAGTAATAATAGCAATCTTCTGCAGGCCGAGCCATGAGTCTATCCTAATGCAAAAAGTGAAAAGGAGGACTTTTTGCTCTGACCTGGAATCTATGTCAGGTGCACCTCCCTCCCCCATTCAGAAATAACCAGGAAATTGGGAATAGTGTCTGTACTTCATATATTGGCAAGCCACAGTACAACAGCTAGGAGAAGGGAGCACAACAGAAAAAAACAATGAATAAGTTGAAGGAAAATTGTCTTTCCTTCATCTAGATTATGTTGTCTTTGAGAGGTGCTGTTTCTTGTAGTCTTACTGAACACTTGATTGCAAAGGCCCCACAAAACCATTGTGATAACAATCTATTCTCCTTTTAGCTATTTCCACAGTAGAGCAATGCAAACCTACGGCTCATTGCTTTGGGGAAGGCAAAATAACTGGAATAAGAGCAAATACCCGAAATTCCTTATACAGCATTGAAAAATAAGTGTCTTTAGACAAAACAATGCTACCGAATGGCAGATCATGGCTGGGTACTACATGTTTCAAATCTTGGTCTTTTATCAGCCTTTTATTGAAGAAGAAGCTGACAATATTTTAGTTGTACTGACTCCGTCTGTTGAGCACTGTAATCTCATTCAAGCTTCTGGAAGTTGTAGCTGTTAGAGACTGGTTGACCCCTAATTTAATTGGTAGGTTATGAAGCTATGCAGCCATATCTTGTGGGAAAAATAGCCTATGCCACATTCTCATGCTACTGTGGCATGTTGAAACACCTCTGTTCCTTCCTTTCTTTAAACGTCTGTCTTATCCAACCCATCCAGAAGAAAGGCTGTAATACGTAGAAAATAATAAACTCCTTTACAATACTTGCATGCTAGGCTAGACTGAGCAGCACAAACATAGATATGCAAGGTTTTCTGTTAGTGAATCCTAACTAAAATCTCTTAAGTTTCACATGTAGTGTATGAGCCTCATTTTTCTGGCACTCCACCCCACCTCCCTGCCTGCAATGGCGTCATCTGCAACTTCCATATTTTCTCCAGTCTGAGTATCTGTGCTGCAACTTTCTGGTTTTCTGGAGAAAAGCACAGGAATGAGTTGCAATTAAGGTGTGCCCGGTGAGGCTCTGTGGGAAGCAGTGACCTCCTACTTGCAGAATTCTTGTCTTGCTCTTCCATCTCAAGTAACTTAACCCAGGGAGAGTACTTGCATTTGCTTTTGTGAGACTCAGTGCATGCTGCTTCACAGAAGACAAAGACTGAAAGGTCTCCATGAATTTTGTTTCCCTATCTAGCATTTACATTCTGGAGGAATGTTCTGGCTATTAATCTATTAATAGATCTATTAATCATAATGTTTTGATTCACTTCCAATTCTGTACATTTGAAAGTTCAGGGTTTTTGTTTGCTTGTTTTTGTTTTGTTTTGTTTTTTTTCTTGTATCATTAAATAATGGAATAAGTTAATGCTACATTCTCTATAATACACACATGGATTGCTCCTTGAAACTTTAGGTGTGCAGGAGAAAAATTATTTGCAAAGTCTTCTGAAGAGAGTGCAAAGACTGAGTTTCTATGACCTTCTCTAAACTTGGGGTCCAGGTGCAAAGTAGAAGCAAGAACTCAAAGGAAAAAATAGTCTGAACTTCCTTGGATTATTCTAGCCCATAGTTTTTCAGACATACACACATTTTATCAAAACTCTGTAGGCAGTTCTGTGTCAAGAGCCAGCCCTACCATTTTCATCTGAGTGAGAACTTAGACCCTTTCTGCCTGCTATCAGCCAGGAGAATCTTATGTTATCAGGTAGATAAAGTTGGACTTTTTATAAGTGGCCCTGGTGTGTTAGTGTTTCAAATTCGTTTCAAAATGCAACCACTTGTCACAAAACTAATCTGAGCCATAGTCTTAATTTAAAATGACTAGAAATGAGGGAACTAATGAAAAGTGACAGGTTTTCCTCATAATTTTAGGAAGCCATCCTGAATCATTGCCTAAATGCTGCTTAGGTTTTTTTGCTCTGCCATTTATTCATACTTTTAGTAAGTTTAAAAGGTTTAAATATTGTTTTCTGGCTTCATAATTCTAATTCCACAAGCAATTTAGGCAGTATAACCCCCTGATTCTTCAGTGATCTTCATATTCTGTCATAAGTAGTAGTGCATGATCCTCAGAGAGATGTGTGTGCACGGCTGCCACCCTTGGTTGACCTGCTGGAAACTGGGATTTCTGGAGCAAAACAGCAATGTAGCTTGTTGGTCAGGTGGTCTGGTCACGCATTTGTTTCTCTTATTTTAGAGGACAAAATGTAGGTGTGGTATCATTATTCTCTTACTGAACTTGTAGTTGACACCTCATACTGCTCTCAAAGACCAGAAGAGGAAAAAAAAGAAAGGAAAATAGTTCCTCTGCACTCATCTTTTGTCTTTCCAAAGAAGGTGTGTTAGAACATTTTTCTTAGAGTTTCTTAGTGTTTTCCCAACATTACGCTATTTTTATCTTCTTGTATTTATGTCTTACAGTTGCCCAGTTAGCTGACCCAGGAGCATGTGTCTGGTCTACTCCTTGGACAGATCACACTGCCATCTCTGCCAGACAGGAAGTGGTGAATGCATATAAGGATTAGGGCAGGACCACTAGTAAACATTAGTAGCATATTTGTTAATCAACGGGAAATTGCCAGTATGATATATAGCTGGAATGAAATATGGCCTCTCTGGGTTTTGAGCTCTAAGAGGTTAAGAAAGCAGAGCAAGTAATATGAAAAGGACATTGATTTGCTGCCATGAATTCGAACAGAGAACTACCTAATCATAGCAAAAAAAGAGTCCATGGACAGCAAATCCCAGGAATGTAGCCTGAAGCCTCAGACTCTGGAGAGGGGCCAACCATAAAGCTCCCCTCCTTAACTTGAGTCCATTCACTAGGACACAGAGGCCATTTACAGATGCTAAATTTTACTTAGTGGCTATGTTGCAAAAGCCAAAAATAAATCTATTTGTTATTTAAACTCCACAAATGTAGTTCACATTTGTTTAAAGCTATGGTTCCCAGGCCAGCCAGTGACTCCAAGGTAAAATGTTTTTGGAAATAGACTAATTATCTTTGCAGGCTTTTGTGTAATACATTTGTTGACACATGCAAATTACGAATACTATAGTATATTTTGGTGTATAATGGCTATACTAATCTTCTGTAAGCAATGAAGTGGTAAATTTTTTGAAAAAAGAAACAGCTGTTCTTCTAAGTGTCCCCTTTACTTTGAGTACAGGATGTCCATTATTTCAGCTTGCTGCATAATATAAGTATTTATTTTTTCTTTGCCTGAATGACTGTGGTTGGAAAATATTTAGTGAAATCAGTAATACCTGGTTATAGGAAGAATAAGCCATCCAGAAAAAAATCCAAAGACAAATGCCATATATCTATTAGAATACATCATAATTATTTAAATAATAGACCTATTTTAAAAATTTCCTTAATTTTCTATTGTAAAAAATAGTTATTTTCAGACATCTTGTCACTCAAATAATTACCTGTTTCAATGGGAAGTTTGGATATGCCAGGAAATAGAAGGGGCTTTGTGATTTAAGCATCAAGTATGATGTAGCATATCTGGTACAGAATGAAAGAGAAAGGATTTGTTAATATGTACCTTATACTTTTCATAAAGTTAACTTTGGTGGAATTGCATATGAAGAAATAGAAAAGCATTGCTATTTTGCTGCAGGTAGCTTTTTTGGCTTGGCATTCCTTTTTACTTTCTTTGAATAACTAACATCCGTATTAGTGTTTAAAGCTGCATCAAGAATGCACTTTATTTCCCAGTTGCTACTACTGTAAATATTTTGATTCATATCCTGAAACAGTCTTGGAATGTATGAACTTATTCTTTCTCTCCTTCCCCTTCCCCCTCCCCCCGCCCCCGCCCCGTCCCGCCTGGTAAATCTATATTAGAAAATGTGCTCCAAAAGTACACCTAATGCACTCTAACCACTAACGGGTGTTCAGTCTAGGTGGACAGACTAAAGCTACTCCGAAGTAAACCCCTCAAATGCATGTGTTATGGACATGGAGTCCTCAGCACTAACTACTGTGCTGTACAAACCTGCCCTTATTGTGCTATATTACTTGCTAATGCAGACAAAGACTGTGATTCCATGAAAAAAAAAGAAAAGAAAAAAAGAATAGAATTGCAAAATATTGGGCTAAAAGAACTTTACAACTTTTGCACATTTTAGTAGGGATGGTCCTGGATTTTAAGCTGATGTACTGAGGAGGAAAAGCATCTTCCTGTTGTTTCAGCTAACAGTTTCTGGGTGTCACATTGTGACCTGTTGTATCCACAAGTGCATGCAAAGGAGCCTCATATTCAGACTGGGTAGACCATTCTTGTTGTGGCATTCATTTAGTTATCTATTTATATTTCAGAGGTGTGACTATAATGGTGACTAAAGGTGGAAGTCTTGGTGTACAGATTATCCCAGTGTGGTTCCCTGTTATTAGTAGCAGAAGAAAATGGTTTGGAAACAGCAGTCAAGCTAAACATGCTTATGACTACATGTCGCAGTTTACCCTCAGCTAAAAGCCAAACTCTCACCCAACTGCTTGCTCGTCTCTCCCCGTGGGATGGGGGAAGAAAATAGGAACAGCAGAAGTGAGAAAGCTTGTGGGTTGAGATAAAGATAGGGAGATTGCTTACCAGTCACTATCATGGGCAAAACAAGACTCATTCCAGGGAAAATTAACTTAATTGATTGCCAATTAAAGTAAAAATGTAATTACTAATTTGAGTAGTGGGAGGCAAAGACAAACATTAAAAAAACACCTTTCCTTCCCCTTTTTCCAGACACAATTTCACTCCTTCACTGTAGTCTGCCACTATCCCCCACCTCGAGTGGTGCAGGGGGATGGGGGCCTGCAGCTCCTCTCTGCTGCTCTCTCCTTCTCAGACTTTTTCCCTGCTCCAGCATGGGTCTTCTCCACAGGCTGCAATTCCTGTCAAGAAAATCTGCTGTGGTGTGGGCTCTACACAGGCGGTAATTCCTTCAGGAATGCCATCTGCTCCAGCATGGGGTAATCCAGTGACTATCTGCTCTGGTGCAGGTCTTCCACGGGCTGCAGGGAATCTCTGCTTTGGCGCTGAAGCACCTCCTCGTCCCTCTCCTCTTTCTCTTACCTTGGTGTTCCCTCTGTTGTTGCTCACTCTTTGTTCCTTCTTCCTCTCCCTTTGTGGTGTTTTCTGTATTGTCTTACATATATTATTTCAGATGTGCCAAAAACACATGGCTGGTGGACTCAGCTTTGGCCTGTGATGGGTCTGGCTGGAACTGGCTGTGACTGGCCCAGGGCAGCCCCTAGCCTCTTCTCGCAGAAGCCATCCCTGCAGCCCTCTTGCCACCTACACCAAATACACGTCTGTATATTTGAAAGCCTGTAGGGCGACTGGCAGGGTAAAATTGATAAATCTTGACTGACTTGTTTATTCTGATACACAGAGCAGGAGCATGGTAGCTATCAGCCAGCAAGCAGGAAGGAAGCAAAAAGAGATATGTATTACTGTAAATAGATTTATCTGACAATTATAGAAGATACCCATAGAATAAAAGAAATTATACAGTATCTTTACCAGCCTCTGTTTCTACTTTGCCTGTCTTTGGACAATTCACTTATGTTAGGGTTAGGTGAGCAGTGAAGATAGGTTAATGGTATGTGACTGGTAGAAACTTAGACTGTATGAGATTTCTTAGAAAGAGAGCACGAATTTTTGATGAGAAAACAAGAATACTGCTTTAGCCTGAACCACTATTAGAACCTAAATTGCAGACTACAACACCCACTATAGGCAAACACACATTAAATTAGCATCCATGTACAGCACAAAATGCACAAAAATGTAATGCACAAAAATGATGCCTTAGGCTGTACACTTAAAGCCTCATTCTGTGTTGGAATTTCACAGAATGTCATTACCGCCAAGGGACCTTTCACTCAGACCATGTGTACTGTATTTTTGGGAAGTGAATAATTTATTGTGAGAATATCTAAATTTGCAATATTTGGTACGAAATAGGACTTTGCATTCCTGCAGAATAACTAAGAGAAAGGGAGGAAAGACTTTATGCATGATTTTTTAAATTAAAATTATTCTCTCTGGTAGTTAGTCAATATTTATCTACTGATTCCATGTGGACCTTACTGCTTTGAATATTTGAGAGGAACAGAATCAAAGAAATATGGTCTATCGTCAGGTGCATGTTAAGAGTGCTTTTTTTCCATGGTAAGTGATCCTGAAAGCTGATTTATAGCCTTAAAGACTGAAGATATGTCTCTACTACCACACAGGAAAAGAAATAGTGTAAATTTTATATTTCCAGCATACTTCAGTTGAGTCAGTTTTGTCATTATTGATAGCTCATGATGCTCTAGGCCCAGATCTACCAAAGCTTCATAACTCCCATTGAGAGTTAGGTACGACAATTAAGCATCAAAATGTGCTAGGCATGAAAGACTTAGAAAATCTTCATGTTTGTGTTATTGTTTCAACTCTTTAAGCACAGTTACACTTATGCAAGGTAATGTAATCCCGGAACATTCCAAACCAGAGACACTGTAAATTGTTTCAGGACTGTATATAATATGCTTATTACAGTATGTGCCTGAGACAATCATACATTATCTTTGTGCCACCACATTGCTAGCCCAGCTGTAATGGGTTAACCCCCGTAAGGAAGTTAAGCCTCCCACAGTCACTCACTCAGTGGGATGGAGGAGGGAATCAGAAGTGTGAAAGTGAGAAAACTCATCGCTTGAGATTTTAAGACATTTCAATAGGTAAAGCAAAAGCTGCAGAAGAAAGTAAGGAATTAATTCAGTATTTCCCATTGACATGCAGATATTTAGCCACTGCCAGGAAAGCAGGGCTTCATCACACATATGTGCTGGGTTGGCTGGGATAGAGTTATTTTTCACAGGAATCTGCTAATGTCCCGGGATCAGCAGGGACAGAGTTAAGTTTCACAGGAAGCTGGGAGGAGACACAGCCAGGACAGCTGACCCAAACTAGCCAAAGGGATATTTGATACCATATAAAGTCATGCTGAGTATAAAACTGGGGGGATGGGGCTGACTGCTTGGGGATTGTGGTCCAGGCCAGGCTTTGGTTTGCCAGGCCCAGCTGGGCAGTGTGATTGTGCTTCGAGTGCGAGATGCTGTCCGGATCTCTCTTGCTCTGGAATGGGGAGTTTGGCAGGAGCTGCATTCCAGTGTTCACAATCGCTGCTTGGGAGTGGTCCGGACATCGTGTTCCTGGGTTGGTGAGTGATTGCGTTGTGTATCCCTAGTTTTGTATATTCTTTCATTGTTATTATTGTTATTGTTTATCTTCTCCCTTTTGCTGTTTTGTTAACTGTCTTTATCATCACCCACAAGTTTTGCCTTTTTTTTTCTGACTCTCTTCCCCATCCCAATGGGGGTGGAGGACGGGTGAGTGAGCGGCACGTGGTTGTAGTTGTCGACTGGGTTTCAACCACAACAGCGTAACAGTTACTTGGGAAGACAGACTCCATAACTCCAAATATACCCCCCTTCCCTCTTCTTTCTCCCAGCTTTTATTGCTGAGCATGACACCATATGGTATGGGATATCCCTCTGGTCAGTTGAGGTAAGCTGTCCCAACTGTGTCCCCTCCCAACCTTTTGTGCACCCTCAGTCTATTCCCTGGCAGGTCACTGTGAGAAACAGAGAAGTCTTTGATGCTGTGTCAGCACTGCTCAGTAACAACTAAAATAAGGCTGTGTTATCAAAACTGTTTGGGTGACTAGTCCAGAACATAGCACCATATGAGCTACTATGAACAAAATTAACTCCATCACAACCAAAACTAGTACACCAGCTTTAGTGCTTGAGTTCCATTCACTGGCCTGTGCAGATGTTCTAAGCTGGAGCTGCTGGGATATTTTATACAAATTGTCATATGTGATTTTCAAACACCAGAGAATATCTACTAAGTTGTTGCCATGGTATGTAGTTAGGTGTATAGAAAACAGACTAGAAAGAACCTGTTAAAAGAACAAAAGTCTGCATAATAAATTAGTGCTGTAAAAGTGTTTCTAAATGATACTCTTGTATTTTCTAAACTAAATATTGCTTTTTAACAGAATATATATTTATTTATTGTGTTCCTAACAGAGAAAGACTTTTCATTAGTCAGTAGGATTTTTTCTTTTGATGACTAAAACTTAGAAGAGAAAAAAATGGAAAAAATAATCAGGTTTTTGTGCTTAAAAAAACAGTTGTGAGAACTTGGCTTGCTTCTTAGAATAATATACTTTAACTGGCAAAAATGGTAGAGGAAAAATGTTGCTTTCATGTTGTGTGCCCTGAAATATGTAGAGAGAACTTTCATTATGCTTTACAAAACATGGTTTTGATTTAGGAATGTCCCAAATTATGCATAAATAGTTCATTTTAAGTGCTTTTCATTAAATGTGCTGACTGGTAATGGGGAAGGTATTCTGACTTCCTCTTGAAGGATGAGTTCTTGTAACTGCACATCTCCACTCAAAATGTCAGCATCCAACTTTTGCCACTCACTTCATGATACAAGTTACTCCTGGCACAAGATAATACCAGTGCAGTACTACTCATACTTATTTGACTCCCATGATTTTGAGAGTGATGATACATTTCTCTATGAAGTAAATTTTATACTTCAAAACCAGTGCCACAATATATTGTCACATATCTGATGCAGAAGACATTGTTGCCAAATTCACCATTGCAAGATCTCTTGGCCTCCCTTCATACCACGTGGACGTTCTCAATTATGTTTTGCTATTTCTGCTTTGCTGCCATGTAGCTTGCAGTGCATGCTGGTTTTCTCCTATTTGTCTACCTACTAAATCAAAGGTGTGGCTGAGATGTGAAAGACATAGCCACTGGACATAATTTACCTAATTAAGTAACAGATTCAGCTTTAAGAGGTTCAGCAAAAAGCCTGTAATCATGGTCCTCATTTGGTTTTTCATCTGCTTATTCGCCCAAACTGGAAACTGTGTGTCAGATTGACATTGTCTAGCTGTAGGACAGAAGTTCTGTTTTTCAACCTGTGATGGATGGATCTCTGTAGAACTTCCAAGTAATTCTGAAGACTGTATGACAGACAACACAAAGTTGCTTGTTAGTCAGCCTATGCTTATTATAAAAGGGTCTGCATTTCTATTAGAAAGTTATGAAGTGTTCATAAATTGTGAATGGGTTAAAAATCATATTGCTTTATGTGTTGAGACACACTGAAATCAATGGGTATAAAACATATGGAGGCTTCTATATTAAAAAAAAAAAAAAAGAGGAATAATTGGCTGCAGTAACACTGGCAGATCCTGGTAACATTGAGCAATAACTGCAAGGGTATTTACAACAAAGTTAATTCATTGCATTCCATGCAACTAATTGTTTCCAGAAATCTTGTACATGTAGTACCTGTGTGAACTGGAGTTCAGGAAATCCCCAAAGTCAGCCCAGAAATGAGGTCAAACTAAGTAATTTGTTATGGAATCACTAACATGCATGCTAGTTGACTAAAAATCATTAGCTATCCTGGACAATACACTCCAGTCTGAAGTTGTAATAAGACATAAGGCCAGTAGATGGAACTAAAGATATAGTATCCATCATGATGTACATATACTATTTCCACAACAGTTCTCAGTACACTGACCATATTATTTTTATTTCATTGTAGTGAAAGGTTATTTCCTACTTGTTTGCATTGCTCTGCTTCTACACAGCATCTGATAGATTTTCTTTCTGATTTTGTACTTATACTTTTATTAGATTTTTGAAAGTATTTCTTTATTCCATGAACAAAACAAATGATAATCTGAGGGTTTAGACAACAAGATGTCTCAGAATAAGAGATTGGAGGTGTTGGGAAAATCACTAAACAAAATAAAATCTGACCTGTTAGTAAATATAAAGGAGTATAGTAGTATTTATGCAAAGGAAGCTAAATGCATTGCATATATAATTAGATGCTACGGGAACTACGGGAATCTCATCCTAAATAGAGGAGAAAATTGATAGAACTTTGAAACAAGTTTTTCTTTTTTCTTTTTTTTTTTTTCCTTGAACTAGAATGGCGGCAGAATAAAGTAGATGCCCCTGTTAGTAAGTAACTTTTGAAAAGCTTCTCATTTTTCCATTTTGGGACTGGCAATGAAATATCCAGTTACTTTTCCAATCAGTTGTCATATTGCCTTCTTAGCCAATTGGGTGACAGGTTTATTAGTGATTGAAAAGCTCATGGAAGTGATACATAATATAAGGAAATACAGTTGGGCTAACATGGCTTGCAGTATTGATCTCAAAATGATATGCTAAGTGCTATAAACTGCCAATACTATCAACCCTATTAAGTAAATAAATTTAAATCTGCTACAGGATACTTCTTCTATGGTTGGAATAAATGTGTATACACAAACATTTTGACCTCAGTGCTCAATCCAGCCAATGTAATTTGATGAGTTCTTTCTGCAGGGATTTTCAAGGTCCTGTTAATCTACTTCAGATTTATCTGGCTATTGCATTTTTTTGTTTTTAACCCTGCCCATATGTATGCTGTACTTACAGGAACATAAAATATTGAAACAACACTGTTCAGAACTTTTGGCCACCAGAGCAGTTGGGGAATCCCTTGTTAAACTTTTAAAGAAAGAGCACATTACTTGGAAGACCCCCAAAAAATGTTAGTAGGAAATAGGACAGAATGCTAACTTCAAAATCTTTCTATACAAAAAGTATCTCTTTGTGAGGGCAACATCCAACAGAGATATATGGAAAGTTGTTAATTACCTGGTAATGAGAATAAAAGTTTTCCCTTTAAGATTGGGCTTAATTTGAATTGGGTGGAGGTTTGGAGATTTAGGCAGGTAGGGTTATTAATTCTAAATTAAAGCAAACTCAGTGTTCCGTAGATTCGATTGAGTTGGAAACTTATACAAGAATAGCCTTTCTTGTGGTATTCAGACATTCCTTTCTGGCTGAAATGGAAAATCTAAAATACACTATTTAAAATAAAGGGGGAAAAAAAGAAGCACTGAACCTTAAAAATTTTCTACTACTGTTAAACAATAAGGGAAAGCTTTAAGGTAGTTACAATTTCATTTCCTTCCTTCCTTCCTTCCTTCCTTCCTTCCTTCCTTCCTTCCTTCCTTCCTTTTTTCTCTCTCTCTTTCTTCCTTTTCTTTCCATCTCCTTTGAGTGGTATGGGAGAAAATGAAGGATTCATGGATTTTCAAACCTGTTTAATTTTATCTGAAAGAAACTTTTAAGAGAGATCATGTGAACTTCCCAATATTTCATATGAAGTCTGCAACAGAAGCCTGGAATTCCTGAGATGTAAGTCAATGCTTTAACAACATAGCTATTTTTAACATCTTACACCCCTCTGTTACCTCCTCAAGTAAAAAACCTATGTGGTTCTGAGCCAAATTCAACCTCGTGCAATATCTGCCCTCACTCAGCTGAGAAGAGTATAGACATAAACTGCGATGTAATTGGCCAAGTTCTGTGGTCATCAACTTCTACACTCACTCACATTATTGTATATTTGAAATAAATAATTTAAAATAATAAGAAAGGAAAAACTAACATTTTTTAGCTTTAAGTGAATGGGAAGTTTTAAAAGACTGATAGATTTAGTCTGCATTTACATTGCTACTGAAGAGGAATGACCTTTAAAAATCTTTCATTTTTAACTTGCTGAAAATTGCATCAAGTGACCTGAAAATTATGATGACAGCTCCCATAGGTAGTAGACATCTCATCCCATAGTACTGTTTCTTGCAGAACTACTACCAGTACTTTTTCTTTTTTTTGTGGTTCAGATTCCTCCTAAGATGGAAAAGTAATGGTTTAATGTACATTTACCTACCTGTATATTAAATAAACCTCAGTAAAATAATGGAATAAAGTAAAAGCTTTGTCAGACATTTATGTTGGAATGTCTCCCACCAAATGTAATACATTCCTAATAACTTAGCTTTGATGGATAAGTTAATTTTAGTTTTGATGAATGCACTAACGGAAGGGAGGACAGAAGAAACAAGAGTCTAGTGGTTTGAAGGTATGGATTTCAAAAGCATCTAAGGGGTTTCAGTACACAACTTTCAAATGCCAAAATCAATGTGATTTGTGTGTCCTTAAGCATTTTTGGCAAATCTGCTTTACTTCACTGAAATCCTGATTTAGCAAAGCAAAGAGATACATGGTTTATTAAAGTTAAGCCCTGGGCTTAATATTTGTAAATATTTTCCAAGTCTCTGGTTGAGGCAGTATGGAAGGGAAAGTAACTTTATTATACCTCAGCTTACAGTTCTTAGTACTTGTGTTTTACTTTGCAAAATGAGAAAGTTCATATTATCTTTTGAATATCCTAGCAGTCCTGGAAGCGTCGGGATCTATTCTTTGCATCCAAAATGTAAATGGGCAAATAACTTCAGCTAAAATGCCTCATCGTCATCACATTAATATGCAGAGATTTCTTTTTTACAGTGTTAACATTTTGAGGAGTCTTGTTTTACATGTCTGCTTCACCGTTTTAGATATTCTCTATGATAGAAAGATAACTCTAATGTTCAGAGTTACTGTGAAAGGTTTTTATCCAGGATTCCGTCAAGCATTCTGGCAGGGTCATCTTTATGCAGGGCACAGTTTTCTTTCTGTGTGGATGTTGTCTGCTTGCTTAGCATGCTGGTATCTGGAAGTTGGTATCTGTCACCTATGTGAGATATAGTCCTGAGTGTATAATCATGTGTTGTATTATCTGTGTTCTAATTCCTAGTACACTGAGTCATTGCACAACTATTCTGTGCTAAACTTTAGGAATTCCAGGAAATGCAAAGATGAGCTCCTGAATACTGATGCTGTACCTTCCTCATGTTAGAAATATTCTGAATATCACAGTCAAGATCTTAGTTCCTAGACAAGCTTAAGGAAATTTTAATGCCTAATAAGAGCTGCTGTCTATTCCATTCTGGACATGAAAGCATTCTTTTAACCATCAAACCCAAAACATACTGTCCTTACTTAGGCATCAAAATGTTGTAATGGCCTGATAATTAAAAGCACTTTCTTTCATGATCTACAAGGAGTGATGTGAGCAAGCCTGGTATTTTCTCCCATTTCCATTCATATCAACATATTTTAAAAAAAGAAAGAAAATGCAGCAATACATTGTTTTCCACATTGCTGGGTTTTAGAGTACATCAGTGCTAACAGTATTAAATATCTGTCTTAATAATACCACCACTTCTCTACCTTCAAATAAATTTCATTTATTGAAGACTTATCTTTATTCCTTTTCTATTTTTTGTCTGGGTGGTTTGGGGTTTTGTTGTTGTTGTTGTTGTTGTTTCCTGGTTTTTTTGTTGTTGTTGTTGTTTTTTGTTGTTGTCGTTTTTGCATGTGTGTGTATGATTTCTCTGGACGCTATGGATTTTCCTGTCCAGTATTCACTGTGAAATCAGAAATATATGTGGCCATCTTCAGCATTTCAATGTACAGACTCATCAGATAGATCCAAATAGTCTGGCTGTGAAGTTTTTGAGCAAACATATTTACAAGCTAATCAGGCTAGACTTCGAACAGTTCAAATGGAAAAAATGTATCCCTGGTCTGCTTGCATTTTTCTGGTTTGTCACTTAACAGTTTTGATTGAAAAGATAGATGCCTGTTTTTTAATGTGTTTGGACTACAAATCAACTAAATCAATAAAAATTTATAGGAATTAGATCTATACAAAATTTTGTAGAAAATTTTCACACAAATATTTTCAAAGATCTGTGGTGTGCTTAGTAGATTCAGGTAGCAAGTGTGTTTTGTTTTGCTTTTTCTTCCCAACTTCAGAAGTTTCCTGGTGTATAGGAGCCACTTTTGATGCTAGACCAGCCTGATTTCTGTGAAATTTTTTAATTGGTAAACAATATTAAGCATATTAAATATGCTAATAAGTATTTCTAAACAATATTAAAGAATACTAATCAAAACCCTCTTAACAGTTTGGACCTTCTAGTACACCTCCCTCCATGTGCATCCATGTAGGACTAACCACAGTATAGGCTTTAATCTGGACAAATCAGTGCTCAAACACTCTACTTCAGAATATTTTGTTTATTTTTTCACTCCAGCCAGGCCCGTAGACATTTTCCCATCTAAAATTCTTCCCCATATATCTCATGCCAATATTTGCATTAAGGTAGATTATGTTTTTCAGGGGCTGTCCCACAGCAGCTGAATTCTGAGAGGTGACTCCCTAAAGAATACTACTGTGGAATTCTGTAATTTTTCTTTAAAAATAAATGCTCTTTTTTTCCTAATGACGTTTCCTGCCTTGGAATCTAGGCAGCAGTCTTTCTGGCTTGTGCTTCATCACATAGAGTGCAGATTCTACAACAGAAGCGTAGTGTGGAATTCTGTCAGTCATTGGTGAGGCAGAATAACAACACGTGTAACATCCCAAGGAGGAAAAGAAAAATCTTTTTCTTGCCTATATGAGAACATTTCACTTATGCTGTGCCTGAAATGCTAAGACCTAAAACGTATTTGTACATATTGATTTAGGCCAATGGGTCTGAGACTGTTGTAAAGCATTTTGATTTTGGCAGGCTAACCTGTCCCCTGGATTATTACCAAACAGGCATGCACTATATTCAGGAGTACTTTTGCAAATTTAGGGACCATATTTGCAGGCCTGTTCCCACTATGAAAGTCTGACAGAGAGCTGTGTGGAAGCCAACAGTGCTTTTATGCACAAAGCTCAGCTTTTGCAAAGCGCAACAAGCAAAATGGGTGGAAAATGACCTCCTTGTGCAGTGTGTATCATATGTTATTCTGCTTTTAATCTCACAAACTGAAATAATCTAGGTAACTTGTTTGGAGGTTACAGTGAATAGCTGAGGCAGAGCAGGGAATTTACCAGTTTTCAATGTTATCCTAAGTACTTATTACCTGATTCACGCATTAATTTTCCATCTGTGTTCAAAGGGGTCAAATACATGTCCTCTATCTCTAGGCAGAATTGACAAGTGTGCATGTATTTATTTTTTGCTACAGAAATTAAAAAATACTCTTTCATATATAGGGCAATCAGCTCCATTTACTTGCTAAGAAAGTGCTATTGTTTAGTAACCACTTCTCAAAGCAGAACTGCTTTGCAAGTTGTGGGTTTTCTGTGGCTCCAGTTAGCTTTGACTAAAAGTCAAAGCTTTACTGTGCTCAGTGTTCCTCTCATACTGTGAATGAAAACACTGTGCATACAATGTTCAAAGATTTAATTGAACATATTTTCAGCTTCATTGCTGCATTGGACCTTCCCATTAAGAGTGTTATGTCACGTGACTGCTTGTATTACA
This sequence comes from Caloenas nicobarica, assembly GCF_036013445.1. NCBI lineage: Eukaryota > Metazoa > Chordata > Aves > Columbiformes > Columbidae > Caloenas > Caloenas nicobarica. Next base: position 63,087,781 of record NC_088246.1, on the reverse strand, counting down.
GTATGAAGTATGAGTAGTTAAGGCAAATGCCTCAACAGCATGGAGCTATTTGTATATTGGGACAGTGGTCAGGGAATAGAGCTCACATAGTTTATAAATTTTCCAGGTATTTGGTTTTCTGTCTAATTAATTTTATAACTGAAACACAGATTTCTGTTTACAGCAGTTGCAATTCATGAAAAAAGTAGTTTTACTAAAATATATTATTCCAAGTGGACAAAACTAAGCTATTTGGACAGCATATTTAAACAAGCAAAGAGCCAATTGAAAAGATTTTTCTTGTTTACTTTGCCATACATGAGTAATATGTTGATTCTGGCTTAACCCAGGCATTAATGAAGAAATAATTCAAACCATATTTATTGTTATTTTTTTTTTTTAAGAATTAAAACATGTTTGAGGCCTTGACTTCCAGAGAAGCCTAAAAGAATATGCTCCTAAATTCCATTAAGTGATTGTCCCTTTTAAGTAATTTTAGACTATGGTGAAAATCCAAACCTCGATTGTTAGATTACTTAAAATTAAGAGCCAGAATCTCACATTCTTTTCTTGAGTTGTCCCAAGACTAGCCACGTAAGGCTAGGCTTGGGTAAGTGTTATATAGATTGAATACAGGTACTAGGATTTGACCATACACTTCTGATAAGAAGATATGGAATATAATTATTTTGAAGCCTGTTTCAGAAACAAGGCTATCAAGGCATAGATTTATGGAATTATGTACACAAGGTCAAATTCTAAATGGATGTTGCAAACATGATTAACAGCAGTCTTTCACTATGTGTGTTTTAATAACAATATTTTTTCCAAACTTCTTATCAGACATATTTGTTTAAAAACTGAACAAGGAAAGGTGTTTGACTGTATAAGGTATGGCATGCCTTGGTAGTTACAAGAACAGAAGTTGAGGAAGCCATGGAATGACTGGAGAAAGACAGAGACTTTTCACAGAAAAATACCATAGTATGTGGGAACACAGATCCTTGGTCCTGCAACTGTGTTATCAGTCTTTCTGTAGAATGGCCAAGAATTGGCCACAGCTGAACTGGATTGTCCCAAATTTAAATGTGCTACCATGCAACATTTGACAAGGATGTAAGGATTGTAACTGGTTGCAGTACACCAAACTCCCACAAATACTATGTACATGTCTACTAGTGGACTTCATAGTTGTGCAAACAGTAATTGTAGATTTGAATACAGAAAAAAATTGAATTTACTCTCTGTTTGGTGCTTTAATGAATCATATTCCATCACAGTAGCAGCCATATCCATCACAGAAGTAACTGATTCTAATTCTTGTTTTAAAAAAAGTATCACACTGCATATGTAGATAGGGCTTATTTTATTTCTTCTGTTACAGCATTCTAATTTTAACATGCTGACTCTCCTGTAGTTACTAGGTCTAACTGAAATCTTCCTACTGTTTCAGAGAAAGTGAAAGACAAGGAGACAAAATTTTTAACCAAGTTTAACTTCCTTTATTTTTATAGAACCACTACCACTTTTAATCGTAAGAAAACTCTATTGATCTATACTTTAAAGGTGCTAAATTAGGAAAACTGAAAATCAGAAAATACATTCATTTTACATTCTTCTGCGGAGCCTGTGGGTAATTATAGCTTATATGTTTTAAAAGAGCAATGAATCAAAAGCTGGATTAAACACCATTCAAACCCTTTCCTCCACCCAGAAAATGATTTGATTCCTTTTTATCCTTTAGCCCCAATAAAAAGGCAAACTAGGATACAGAACATTTAAAGTCTACTCTACCATTTTCTTCATTCAGTTGCTGTTTTTGAGAAGTTTCCTGTCTGGCTATAAGGTATTTTTAGTTGGTTTGCTCTTTCCCCCCAATGACTGAGTGGCCTGAACACAAAGCTATTGAGCACTTGTGACTGTTCATTCAAGTCCTGCTTAGATTTTCGCTAAGCCAGCTCATAATAAGGCCTGATGTATGCTGGGAGCAGCACCACTAGGTCAGAGCCAGAGCATCATATAGACAGGACAAATGGGCAGAAAGAGTTACAGGGTCATTATGAAGGGTCCTGATGTATTTTCTGCTTGCCAACAGATAAACAATGCATGTCCCACCATAAAAGTACTTTCTCCTACAACGCCTCATGCCATCTGACTATGAATGATAAAATTATGTCTTAGTATTTCATCCACGTAGGAAGGATGGGTATTTAGTTTATAAAGAGACATGTGCTTTTACTATTTGAGCTCTTAGATAGCTTTGGGGGAAAAACTACAGTTCAGTCAGGAAACTGTTGTGAATAAATTGCATAGCCTTGTTAATTTTCAGCAGGAAGGCTTCATTTTTTTTTTTTTTGCGATTAGACTAATACAAAATAACTTCATAAATAATAGAAGATAGTAATTATTTTTTCCTTATTCTAATGTAAATGTTATTATGTTCTAAAAAAAAAAAATCCTAAGTATTTGGTAGTTCGCATACAACTTTTCCTTCTGTGGAATGATCCCTCTGTCTTTCCTTAGATGTAAGTGGAAATAGAGAAAGAATGCCATTATTAGGGAGGCTTCCAGTGTGTCTGTAATTTTTCAGAAAGCTGAGTAAACTTAGTTATATAATAATGTACCAGGCTTCACTCTGTTTATTTTCAGTTGAAGTGACAATTTTTTTTACAAAGTACTATAATATCACTGAATATATCTTTTAACATGATGTGTGCACATGCAATCTGATAATTAGGACTGATGAGTTCTTATTCTTATTCTTTGCAAATAGGATAATTTCACACATTGAGGTTAAATCAGTGTATATTCCAACATCAAAAGAAAGAAAGTCTTGGCTAGGTAGCTGCAAATTCAACTGACATTTTTTACCTATTCAATAACCTAAATTCACATAATGATTCACTTCTTTGAGAAAGGCCTATTAGTAGGTGACTGTGAGATGTATTAAGGCCTTACAAATGCAAATATTTCAGACATAAATGATGTGATGATAATGTTTTCATTTGGATAACATATAACTGAAGTTTTGCATATGTGGAATTAAATTGATTCTTTACTTCCTCTATTCGTTACATTTTGCAGAAGAAGTCCTGAGGGGTGAATTTTATGAGTCAGAGAATGATAGCTTCTGCCCCACTCTGTGCTTTCTCCTGAAGAAAAATAATTTATGTCCTTACTTTCTCTTACTACCAATACCAATTCATATCAAGCCAAAAGAACCATTTTTTGGCAAAATGTGCTTCCATCAAAGAATGCTATTTTGTCATAACAATAAATATTTGATGCAATTCTTTTTTTGCGAAAACATTTAAGTTTCTTTTTTTCTGCCTTAGTGGAGAACACAATTCAACACTAAAAGTTTGTTGCAAAACAGAAGAGCCAGCCCTTCTCAGCAGCTTCTGCTGTTGTGCTTTTCTGTTTGTCATTTTTCCCAGCCCATTTACTGTTTGCCCATTCTGGATTGTGGAGGGATGGAGAGAAAGTGGAGCTTTTTCTACCCATACATAAAAGTTGTGTGGTGCCCTCCTGGTGCTTCATCCTGTGGCAGTGAGAGCTCAATGCAGAAGTGTTGCTTCCAGAGAAAGAGAATTTTTTTTTTCCACTTTTTAATATTGATTTAGAAAAATCAGAAGCAGAAATAAGTTGCCTTAAATGCAGGAAGCTCAAAAGCTAGTCTTAAACTTTTGACATTCCTCCAGGATTTAAAAAACCTGTTTGACGAAAACTGTCTAGGGCATAGTGGGGTCCATTTTTGTCGCTGGAAGAAAAGTTTGAGAGAAATTATATGGAAGTCTTGCTACTTAGGCTGTTGGAAATTATATAGTCTGTAGTATGGATACTGCCTGTAGTGGAATCTCAGAATGATAGGTTGAACCGGAAAAGATATAGTAGAACACAAACTTCTGTATAGAGTTTTCTCCCAAGACTTAACTTTCTCTGTATTTTGAACCTTAAATCCAAACATTTGGTCTTGCTGAATCTCTTAAAAACCCTGTCAGCTAACCTTCCTATTTCTTTCAGCTTTTCTGAACTTTTCTCTGGCCCTTGGGGCTGCTTGGAAGAACTTCCAGACCCAAAGATTTTTTTGGCTCTTAGTGGCTGAAAATCATCTGGAGTTGCTATGGAAATGATTTTTTTGTTTGTTTGCTTGTTTTGTTTTGTTATCCTGAAAAGTGGCTTCATATTAAGCAGAGTCTTCTGATTATAGATAGTCTCAAATCCCTGGATGCAAAGTAGAAAATTGGAAATTTGGGTGCAATTTGTATGATTTGGACCAATATTTTTGCCGTATATACATTGCATAACTGACTCAGCTAAAAGCTAAGTTTATAATAGTATATGAAGAAGGTATGGGCTATCAACAGGAAAGTATCTGGGTCCTGTACTTGGGTCACAACAACCCCATGCAATGCTACAGGCTTGGGGAAGAGTGGCTGGAAAGCTGCCCGGCAGAAAAGGATCTGAGGGTGTTTGTTGACAGCTGGCTGAACATGAGCCAGCAGTGTGCCCACGTGGCCAAGAAGGCCAACAGCATCCTGGCTTGTATTAGGAATAGTATGGCCAGCAGGACTGGGGAAGTGATCATTCCACTGCACTCGGCACTGGTGAGGCCGTACCTTGAATGCTGTGTTCAGTTTTGGGCCTCTCACTACAAGAAAGACTTTGAGGTGCTAGAGTGCATCCAAAAAGGAGCAATGAAGCTGACGAAGCGTCTGGAGCACAAGTCTTATGAGGAGTGGCTGAGGGAATTGGGGCTCTTTAGCCTGGAGAAAAGGAGGCTGATGGGAGACCTTATTGCTCTCTACAACTACCTGAAAGGAGGTAGTAGTGAGGTGGGTGTCAGTCTCTTTTCCCAAGTAACAAGCAGTAGGACAAGAGGAAATGGTCTCAAGTTGCACCAAGGGAGGCTTAGATTGGATATTAGGAAAAATTTCTTCACCAAAGTGATTATCCAAGCATTGGAACAGGCTGCCCAGGGAAGTGGTGGAGTGATTGTCCCTGGAGGTGTTTAAAAGATGTGTAGATATGTCACTTCAAGACAGTGCTTAGTGGTGGAGTTGGCAGTGTTACATTAATGGTTGGACTCAATGATCTTAAAGGTCTTTTCCAACCTCAATGATTCTATATAACCTCCTACAGACACTGTTAGTTCCTTCTTTCAGGTATGCTCACTGTTCCTCTTCTAAAAGATCTTTTAAATTAAGAGCAAGCAAGTTGTACTGTATTCCATGGCTAAGCAGACTTAATACAGCAAGACTGTTCACCAAGTTCTTATTACTTTTATTCTGTATTGGTATGACCATGGAGATGAGCATTTGCTGCAGAGAAGACCGAGATGTGTGCTGTATATCAGACAAAAATGAAATGGCCCTCGATTCAAGATTAGATTATTCAGCTAACAAATTTTTAGAAATCGGATATTTGTATTTTTCCAGTCTCAATTTTATCATATTATTTTTTTTGGAAGGGGTGGATTGTGAAAGAGAAGTTGATATTTATATTGATGCTTAGGTTGGAGAAGACTCCTGTGAGTGGGGAAGAATTTTCAGCCTATTACATTAATTCCCAGGCAGTTATGCTATGCTCATTTGACAGACAACTGTTTTTGCAATACTTAGAAGATACTGTTTTTCCCCGTTGTAGAATATTTTGGCACAGATGTAGCAAATAATTCAATAGATTAACTCCACAGCAAATACCTGTCAAGGAGAAACACTCTGTAGTAACAAGTGGGAGTTGTGCTGCCACTAGTTTAAGAGAATGCAATACGCAGGCTCTGAAAGGTTCTACCAAATATCACTGCTGTGGTGGGATGAAAGGCA